>NC_140953.1:75936914-76299414 GCF_014529385.1 Adiantum capillus-veneris | reverse complement strand
AAAATGGGGAAAACTTGCCTTGATATATACACGAATGACCCTGCAGTTTGCAGACGGACACAAGGAAAAGCCCCTAGGACTGCTAGAAAAAGTAATTGTTACTTCTTGTGGCATTGAATATGAACACACTTTTGTTGTTGTTGACTTTGGCAAGAAGAACAACTATGAAATCATTCTGGGAAGACCATTCATGCAACAATTGAAAATGGTCCAAGATTGGGGTTATGACCATACATACCTGAGACATATGGAAACCATAACAAAGGTAAACTTGAGGGACCATAGCTATAGAGATGTGACGAGAACACCGATTGAGGAGTCTGATTCCACCACAGTAGCAGGATCAGAACTTCCAGCTTGGTTAGGTAAGCCTAAAGACCTGTGGATGTGTGGAGCTTCACAATGTGGTAGCTTGAAACGTGAGGAATGTATCCTAGAACGGGTTATAGAGGATATGAACTATATCCCATAACCATTTCCTGAAGAAGAGTTAGAGCCTTTTGGATGGGAACACATCTTGGCTGCTCTGGACGTGTGCGCCGTGGAGGATGCTCCCACAACAAAGTTTTGTGATGAAAATGGCTATGATGTCGTTCCTTATTTTGCAGTGAGTCTAATCCAGGAAAACGAAGAGAACCAGACATCAACAAGCTCTCGAAATAAGGATCAAACAAAGAAATGTGGAGAATCAAAAGATGAAGAAAACGATGAGTTCTATGACTTTGTAGAACACTTCGAGCTTCAAGAAGATCAACGACCCAAGAATCAATGTCATTGCTACACGAATAAAGTGCATCAAAAGTGGATTCCAAAGTCCTCAATGAAGACACAACCACCACAAGCATCCTCATACAGGGCTCCTAATAAGGATGCAAAGACTCAGCTAGGAGGAATACGACCAGAGCAACGAGATAACAATGCTCTAATCAATGGGCTAGAAAAGTCCTCCAAGAAACTACCACCCACGAGCAAACAGACAGTAAATTTTCACTACCAGCCAAAAAATCAAGGGAAAGTACAAGAAGTCAACCTTGCTGAGGATAGTAGCGATAGTGATGAATCTTACGACATCCCCTATCATCAACTTAGACCATCACTATCACCAACCCCTTCAGCAACAACCATGACAGGTCAAAAGAACAGGACAACAAGTCAAAGCCAAAAATTAAGCTCGACAAATCTGGATACCAAAAAGCCAGATCAGCCAAAAACAGATATGGATCAAGAAGACAAAGATCTCTAATGACAAATCACAAGATCCAACACCAAAACAAAAAAAGGAAAGCATGCACGAATGGGTAAGAATATCACAAAGTCGCAAGCTTTCACAACTCAGGTTTGGGCTCCAAAGAAGTTGATTCAAGCACAAAAAAGTCAGGAATTCATTTGGATTCCAAAACAACCACAGTATCAACTTTCAAAGCTTGAATCCCGTCACCAACCAAGCGTACAAGGGCGAAGCAAAGACCACTGTCGACTCACACAACAAAAAGGTGGATCCCAAAGAAGTCTCTTCAAACACAAACGAAGTATTCGGAATTATGGGTTCCCAAATGAGCGTCAGCAACAAAACAGCCAATAATCGCAAATAAATGGGTTCCAAAGAAGATCAACAAAACTGCTGTCAGTGCATCGCCGCTTGAATTCTTACAATTCTTCCTACGATTACAGTACAGTTAGAAGAGAGCAATTCGCTTCAATCAAGCAACGATATAGGAGCTTCAAAGACCATTACATTGCTTAGAATAGGAAGCCTCGCCAACAAATGCCAATAAGCAAATTGCTTATACCCACATCTTGCACAACATAAATCTTTTCCATGCATTGACTGTGTATGCATAATAGGGCTACATTACAAGGCCTGCATAGGCACACTTTTTGCCCAAGCATAACACATACCCTTTGCGATACCTTGTTGTAAAGGATGACTCCAAATAGGAAGGGGGGAGGCATTCTGAATGCGGACCTAACATTATGACTATTAGAGGGCAATGTTTTGTGAGATGCATTGAATTTTTGCGTTTTATTGTGATAAATTTTGACGAAATTTAGAGTATATGCCCTCATAGTAGAGTTACAGAGGAGTATGGGGACAAAATCCATATATGAGCCCCTAGGGACATGTGTATAGTGTACATAGCATTTAGATTTCTATTTGAATGATTTTCCTTTTGTTAAGTTTTAAGATTTTCTTTGTTTATTATTAAAATAAAAAATTAAAAATCCATAATCCACATGAAGAATAGATTGACGAGACGCCTGAGCACTACAAAGAGAAGAAGGTACAGGAAAACGATGAAACTTCACGAAGTATGTCTCAGCAGCCACTACAACAGCCGAAGAACTTGTCACAAAGCAGCGTCAACATGCAACCGACAAGTCATACAAGTCAGAGTCGAGTAGCTACGCCACAAAATGAGTGAGGTGTTAGTCCTAAAGCTTCAAGTAATATTCTCTGTGGTCTAAGCGTCTTAGCTATTCTAGGTACTGCTCAAGCTGGAAGAGTTGAGCATATTTACGTTGTGTTGCTCATGCTGGTATAGGTGAGCAAAAGAGTCAAAGTCTAAGTACTTAAGTCTGGTGAAGTGAAGGAGAAGGTCCAAAAGACACTCACGTACTGAGCATAGTGAGATAAGTGTGGAGAAACTTCTACATCGAAAACCCTTCTTGGAAAGGTGGAAGCTATTGAGACATCTTTTGATGTCACATGTGCTACATTTATTCCTTGAAACACCCATCATCTGATCCTTCTTTCACATTGCATGCTTTTGTTGACAAATTTCTCATATGCATATAGAGTGTCCCATAATTGGCACTGGCATCAGGCACTCTTTCCGTGTTTCACCCAAGCACTCACCTTTCATGAACATGTACTTCACGTTCAACTACTCGACTCCAATAAGAGCGTATACCAAAGGCATTTTCTTTTCCCACTGGGGTTTTTCCCTTTGGTCATCCAGGTTTTAGACCCTAATCTAAAGACACCTATCACCATCCTCTTGTACATATTCCTTCTACATCAACAATAAGGAAATGCACCAATTTCAGATCATAGCATACTTCTCCTTAATGGCGAGTCGAAGAATGGCCTACAATGACAAAGCTGCAGACAAAACTAACAACATGATTGCACAGGAACAAAGAAGTCCCCAATGAAGAAGAGCAGACATAAAGGAAATCGGAGGATCTCAAAAGATGAATGGTTATGATGATAGATGTCCGCTCTAATGGATCATAGTTCTTGTTGTGTTTCGACAAAGATACAAGCAGTGCAACAGATGAAGCCAAAACAACAGCAAAGTGTTGACCGCTGGGTCAACTACACAACATAACTCCTTACAAAGTTGTCATTGGCTCACAAGATTGTTGAGAGAGAAGGAGAGAACACAGAAGTAGAACCCCAAGTGTGTAGAATACACACATGAGATGATGTATATATGAGGGGACCTGGGTGCCATTATAGAGAAGCCATATATTGAGTAGCTTCACATATAAGCTCAACACCCGCTCAAATAAGGGTCCCTAACTGTGGATGAAAAACCCTTGGGGGATCAAGGGAAAAACCACAGCTCTATATACACCCACCGTTATATTATAAAAATCAATAATATACAAATGTTTACGAGGAGCTACATCACTCCTTTTACAATGAATGTTTTATGAGGAGTTACATTACTCCTATCCTATCAAATAAAATAATGAATACAAAGGTTCAATAAAGAGGTATAAAAGCTATCGATTAGCTTGTAATCAAAAGTGTCTCCGTGAATCTGCTGTGTAGCTTGTCATCAATATCGCATCACCAAACATGTCTTCATGTTGTCATCAATATGGCATCACCAAACATATCTTCATAAATCTTTTTATTGTCACCAGTTTGTCTTCATAAAATCAATTCTTTGATCAATCCTACATAGATCATAGACTCCAAAAAAAAACATGTCATGAAAATTATTAGCATCGTTAATGAAATATTACGTTCACAATGTCATAAGAGATGGTTCGCGACGCCACTCTTTTGACGACATATATACGCACGACAACATATGGTACATAAAGTATAACGTAAAAGTACAAAATGTGTGATTACGTGATACAAATGATTGTGTATATACTACATAAAAACAACATTTATCAATGTATGATCAATGAATACCATCAAAGTATTAATAAAATATCATCATTATATCAATAAAAATGAATAAATGACCATGGTATCAACGAAAAGCATCATGATATCACCGAGAATAATCATTGTATCAACGAACAACATCATGGCATCACCGAGATAACCATGTATCAACGAAACATCATCATGGAATCACCGAGAATAACCATGGTATCAACGAAACAACATCATGGTATCACCGAGAATAACCATGGTATCAACAAAACATCATCATGGTATCAACAAAAATCACCATGGAATCAACGAAACAACATCATGGCATCACCGAGAATAACCATGGTATCAACGAAACATCATCATGGCATCACCGAGAATAACCATAGTATCAATGACATATCATCATGGTATCCCTGAAAATCACCATGACCAAAGTATTAACAAAACATCATCATGGTACCATCAAAATCACTATGGTATCAATGAGAATTATCAATAAAACGACGTAAACTATATCTCTAAAAGAATAATTATACGAGAATCAATGAACGAGTATATCATATAACAAAAGATCATGTACCAACAGTAGCTCGATAGAATTTGGACGATCATCAACGGCTCGACTGAATCGGAACGATGTGTAACTGGCTTCTGCAGCAAAGTTACGTCAGTAACAAATATATGATTGATGAAGAAAAATATAATTGAGAAGTTTTCAATTATGAGAAAAATCAAAAGAAAAAAGTAAAATTTTGATTTTTCAAACATATTCGCAGTCCGAGACGATAACCCAAATCGGTGCAGAATTTAGAGAAACTTTCTTCTGCAAAGTTATAGACCACATCGATTCCGGTCTCCATAGCGGGTAGTTTCTTCTGCAAAGTTGTAGAACACATCGATTCCGGTCTCTCACGCGGGTAGTTTCTGCAAAATCATTTTCAATAAGCAGAAAAATAAAAAACAAAAAAACGGAAATGCTTTTTATGTATGTACGCAGTCTGCGAACGATACTCAAAATCGGTGCAGAATTTGAAAACACTTCTTCTTCTGCAAAGTTGTAGACCACATCGATTCGGTCTTTCAAGCGGGTAGTTTCTACAAAATCGTTTTCAATTAGCAAAAAAAAATCAAAAAACAAAAAGCGAAAGTTGCTTTTCAAGTATGTACGCAGTCCGTGAACGATAACTCAAAATCGGTGCGAATTTGAAAAAAACTTCCTTCTGCAAAGTTGTAGACCACATCAATTTCAATCTCTCACGCGGGTAGTTTCTGCAAAATCGATTTTGATCAGGAAAAAATCAAAAACAAAAACGTATGCTCTGATACCATGTTGAGAGAGAAGGAGAGAACACAGAAGTAGAACCCCAAAGTGTGTAGAATACACACATGAGATGATGTATATATAGAGGGGACCTGGGTGCCATATATAGAGAAGCCATATATTGAGTAGCTTCACATATAAGCTCAACAGTTGGCCATTCCACAATTGCCTTGAATTTATCAGGATCAATAAGAATGCCTTTCTTTGAGATTACCCTTCCTAGATATACAAATTTTTCTTTGGAAAAAAAAACACTTACTCAGCTTGGCATACAATTGACGTTCACACAATATTCAAGAGTTTTCCTTACATGCAATTCATGATCCTTTTCATTCTTAGAATAAACAAAAATGTCACTCAAAATTACCAAAACAAAATCATCAAGAAATGGATGAAATATATTTTCAATAAACACATGAATATCACGGATGCATTAATTAAACCGAAAGCCAAAGCTATAACCTCAAAGTGTGCATATTGTGTACGAAAAGAATTTTTTAAAATATCTCCTTCCTTAATCTTGATCTTGTCGTATCTAGATCGAAGGTCAGCTTTGAAAATACTTGAGAACTGCTAAGTTGACTCAATAGCTCATCGATGTACGAAAGGGGATATTTATTTTTAAAGGTTCATTTATTAAGACCCATGTAGTCAATGCACAGTCTATAAGTCCCATCCTACGTCCTCTAGAAACGAACAGGCTATCCCAAGGAGATACACAAGGCCTGATCAACCCTTTCTTCAATAAGTCTTCAAGTTTGAGTTTTAGTTCCTTAAGTTCATTTATGCTGAATATTTAAAGAGATCAAGAGTACGATTTAGATTCTAGATATAGACATATCCCACAGTCTAGTGATCTAGGAGAAGACGTACATGGAAGGTCATCAAGAAAAACATCCCTAAATTCATCTAGAAGCTTTTCTACAATAAATGTTTTTCTCCTTAGATTCATGTTTTAACTCATTTGTAAAAGTTATAAAAGTCTCACACTCTTGTCTAAGTCACCTTATCAATTTCATAGCCAAAACTTAAATTTAGAATCTCTTTCTTTCCCATAAAGAGTGTGTCTATCCTCGTCAGATAATAAAAGAGAGATTTTTCTTCCTTCACAATCAATCAAAAGATGATTTTCAGTCATCTAATTGATGCAATAATTACATCATGCAGCAAAACAAGCTAGCTTACAAACAAAGATAATCACATGCAACTCATGATCTAGTTTTTATCCCACAAAAAGTTCAACAAGCACTAAAACACGTCGTGCAAAAATCAACACAAATACCAACGAGATAAAGCTAGTTTTAAAACTAAAAAGCATTGAAATAGGCCTCGAAAAAGACGCTGGTTTTGTGTCGTCGGTGTAAGCATCGGTATACTTCGCGTCAGAATCAGCTATGAAATAGCACCAAAACAAGCGCTCATATGAACGTCCGTAATTGTAAAGGTTATTTTGATGCTTATTCCGAAGTTTATACCAATGCTTGTACAGTATTCTGTAATGACGACCAAGCCTGCAAAATGTTTTTGGATAGAGATGGTGGGGAACTAATGCTGCATGTAGTGCAGCAAAAAGAAAACAACCCTCTCTGCCCAAAGGAAGAGTGTACAAGCAACCACACTCCACCTACAAGCTAACACTGTCAGACATTTTTTTGGATAATCATGAAGTCACTAAGTCATGCCAAAAAGCTTGCCCACTAGCCTCATGTATATAAGTGTACATAGCTCTACACGTTTTGGAAGTGGCCTTGTAAAAACTCATGCACAGAGGTGTGATTTTGTCAAGCTTAAATGCTGATGTTTTGGGTTTTTTGTGACTCCAAAATTTGGTTTTTAATAAGTTTTTTCAGCCATGCTTTATAGCTTGTGAATCGGACTTCTACATTAGGAGTTATGAGTATCCGAAGCGGGCGGTCTCAACTTAGAAGGTGATTGCGGGTGCATGTTGAGAGAGAAAGAGACAACACAAAAATAGAACCCCAAAGTGTGTTGAATACACGCATGAGATAATGTATATATAGAGGGACCTCGGTGCCATATATAGGGAAGCCATATATTGAGTAGCTTCACATATAAGCTCAACACCCCCGCTCAAATAAGGGTCCCTAACTGTGGATGAAAAAACCCTCGGGAGATCAAGGGAAAAACCCACAGCTCTATATACACCCACCGTTATATTATAAAAATCATTGAATGTACAAATGTTCATGAGGAGCTACATCACTCCTTTCACGATGAATATTATATGAGGAGCTACATCACTCCTTTTACAATGAATGTTTTATGAGGAGTTACATTACTCCTATCCTATCAAATACAATAATCAATACAAAGGTTCAATAAAGAGGTGTAAAGCTATCAATTATCTCCTAATCAAAGTGTCTCCGTGAATCTATTGTGTATTTGTCATCAATATGGCATCACGAAACATGTCTTCATAAGTCTTTTATTGTCACCAAGTTTGTCTTGATGAAATCAATTCGTTGATCAATCCTACATAGATCATAGACTCAAAAAACATAGTCATGAAAATTATTAGCATCGTTAGTGAAATAATTACATTCACAATGCCATAAGATATGGTTCACGACGCCACTCTTTTGACAACATATATATGCACGACAACACATAGATGCGTGATTACGTGATGCAAATGACATGTGTATATACTACATAAAATGACATTTATCAACGTAGTGATATCAATGAGTATCATCAAAGTATTAACAAAATATCATCATTGTATCAATAAAAATGAATAAATGATCATGGTATCAACGAAAAGCATCATAGAATAATCATTCTATCAATGAAACAACGTGGTATCACCGAAAATAACCATGGTATCAACGAAACGACATAATGATATCACTGAGAATAATCATTGTACCAACGAAAACAACATTATAGTATCACCGAGAATAACCATGGTATCAACAAAACAATATCATGGTATCACCGAGAATAACCATGGTATCAACGAAAGAACATCATGATATCAGCGAGAATAATCATTGTATCAAGGAAAAACATCACGGTATCACCAAGAATAACCATGGTATCAACGAAACAACATCACGGTATCACCTAGAATAACCATGGAATCAACAAAGTATCATCGTGGCAACACCGAGAATAGCCATGGTATCAATGAAAATCACCATGACCAAAGTACTAACAAAACATCATCATGATACCATCCAAATCACTATGGTATCAACGAGAGATTATCAATAAAATGATGTAAACTATATCTCTAGAAGAATAATTATACGAGAATCAATGAACGAGTATATCATACAACAAAAGATCATGTACCAACAGTAGCTCGATAGAATTTGGACGATCATCAACGGCTCGACTAAATCGGAACGATATCTAACTGGCTTTTGCAACAAAGTTACATCAGTAACAAATATATGATTGATGAAGAGAAAATATAATTGAGAAGTTTTCAATTATGAGAAAAATCAAAAGAAAAAAGCAAAGTTGCTTTTCAAACATATTCACAGTACGCAAATGATAACCCAAAATCGGTGCAGAATTTAGAGAAAGTTTCTTCTGCAAAGTTGTAGACCACATCGATCCCAAAGCTTTTGCGAGCTATTTCTGCAAAATTGTTCTCAATTAGAAGAAAAATCAAAAACAAAAACCGAAAGTTGTTTGATGTTTCTGGAGATAGCCGAGGTGATGGGCTTCGAGCTGTGTGTTACGGTGCATCATTCGATGACCAGAGCAACAAGGTATGCCTCGGGGAGAATTGTTCGAGAAGTCCTCTCATGCTTTGGGAGAAGCTGCGAATTTTGGAGAAGTTGGGAAGCTTGGAGAGAGTTGCCAAGTGGCAATGGAGTAATCGCACATGGGGGGGAGAAAGTGAAAATTGGAGGGTATAAGGGGGGGAATGCACACCCCTAAGGTTGTATCAAAGGGGCAAATGGAGCTTCTCTTGGCCTGCTAATGGGGATCGCTCGGTGTTGGGGGAGAAAGGGGTCACCCATTGTGAGTTCCCACTGCCTCAACAAGAACCTGGCCACCTTTTTGGCCCCGGGCACCTCCCTTCCCCACTTGCCTTAGTCAAAAAGTGACCGGCCACAGCTCTTTTTTCACCCAAAATAGGCCAAATTGGACCAATTAAAAGGTGCCCAAAGAGAGAACTATGTCAGCTAAGAAGAGAGAGAAAATTCCTTGGGATAAGAGCAAAAAAAAATCCCCTTTTTAATAGCTACAATTCTCTGCAACCCTTTTTGCTTACAGAGACTAGTATTTTTGGAGCTTTTGAGAGATACCCATCTTCGAAAGCTTGTAACTCTCTCGTTTGTTGTTTGAATCAAGCATATGGATACTCTACAAAGGTCTACATGACACAAGATTTGTCTTTATGATCTTGATTTTCAATAATTTCAATCATGGTTTGCGTTATGACTGTTTCCCGCCCGACTTTACAGGTGTTCGACATAGGTATTTTCGCAACTTTATGGTGTTTCCTTCGACAGTGTGGTGTGTGCAAGGCTATAGAGGTTCTCATTTTCCTTTCTGTTTGCATACTAGAATTATTTTGGTACCCCCAATGAGGAGCAAGTGCTCCTACTCTCCAATTCCTATGAAATATGTCTATTCTGGAGGCAGTGAATGTAAAAGGGATGTGGGTCCTTATGGACAGCCGCCTATGTATGTGAAAATTGTGGACATTGATTGAGGTGGTCGTATACTTGGATTGCAGTCTTTGGAGGGTTGTGAGGTTTTGTGAAGCTAAGCACTGGGGGCCGGGCTACCCAGTGTGAGGTGGACTAGGTACTGGAGCGATCCTTCGACATCCCTTGAGTTTTTGACGTCACATGTAAGTGTTTTTGTGGAAGTCAAACATGGCAGACGAGTTCCCACAGTTTCATGGATTGCCTAATAAAAATGCATAGACATTTATTGAAAAGTTGGAAGCCAATTGTTTACTACACAATATACTAGACCAAGCTATATTGTTGCAGTTGCTGCAATATAGTTTATAGGATGAGACAAAAGTTTGGTAACATAATTTTGAGGAGTTGATGCAAGCACAAAATCCAGGGGTCGTTTTTGACTACAATCGTGTGAAGCAAGCTTTCCTGGCACAATACCGATCCATCAAAGTACCTAATGAAGTTTGATATGAAATTTTGAGGTACACCTAGAGGGCTAATCAAAGTGATGATGATTTTGTCATGCAGCTCACCCGTTTATGGGATAAATGGGCCCGGATTTGCGAATCGAGGTCCTCCATCCATGTCAAAGAAGGACATTTTTGTGGAAAACCTAAAAGAAAGTCTGAAGTTCAAAGTTGACCTGAAAAGGCCCACCACCTTCCAGAAGGCAATCGCCATTGCCAGAGAGAAAGAATGGAAATCTCAAAGACTTAATGAATATGGGAAAGCGGTCCCTGAGAAAAATAATGGTAGCCAAAAGGAGGAGAATCAAGAAAAAGCTGGAGGCCAACATGCTCAAGGGCTGCTACTACCGAGGAGTTACAACAAAATATGCAAGATATGACGACCATGATGCAAGAATTGCGACTTAGTGTCCTTGGTGGTGGAGGTGGTCGTGGGCGTGGGCGTGGTAGAGGAATGACTCATGCATGTGAAGCTCAGCCTAATGCGAATGCTGGTCGTGGATAAGGCGGTTTTGAGCCACAGAGAAGGTTCATCTCCACTTGTTATAATTGCGGTGAACTTGGTCATATTACCACTTATTGTTCAAAGCCAGCAAGGATGGGAGGGATATGTTTCCACTTCCCCCGGGGAGGTCACCTAATAAAAATGTAACCTATCACGTGAGTTCAACAGAAGGGTATTTAAAGTTCTTAAAACTTACATACATAAGGACATTATTTTTTAAAATTTGATAAAAACTTATAGACTTTAAAATAAAAGGGTACATTATATTCTTAACAGAATTCATAGATAAGGGATTTTAGAAACATGTCTTGAATGCACGTGATATGGTAGTTTTACACATAGTGAACCCCGTGAGCCACTACTCAGCAAATTCCTAACAGGGCTAATTATTATGCATTGGATATACGGGGAGATCAAGGTACGGGATAGGAAAGTCCAGCCTCAACCTTTGGTGGTCATGTGGATATTGTGCGAGTCGAAAAGAAAGACACATACGTGTTGCTAGTAGGCAAAAGAGAGAGGGAAGGTTATGCAGCACTAGGGCCTAGCAAAAAGAAAGGGAAGGAGAAGGAGGGTGAAGATGTGAAAGCCAAGAAAAAGAGGAAGCCTCGTAAACAATTTTGAAGTGGCAGATTTGTCTTTGAGAGAAGTCCAAACAACTTACAATTTAAGGAAGACCTGATTGGGAGGAAATTAGACTGTACTTTTGGCCAGTTGATGAATATGGTGACCAAAATGAAAAGGTAGTGGAAGTCATTAGTGAATCCAGAAAAAGATCCGAAGCATGGGCAAGTCAGAGTGTGTCTGTGGGAGAGTTACCCCACATCTCTCCTGTGGTGAACGCTTGGCACAAAGGTGTTGGCATGGGAGAAGCCTATATTGATGGAGGCGCTCAAGTTTGTGTGATCACACAGTCATGTGTCGAGAGACTGGGTCTCATTACATACAGAAGATCTGGCTTTGGGATTTGACTAGAAAACCATGCCAAAGTGAATGATCAAGAATTTGGAAGTCGAAGTCTTTAACATGAAGGTTATGGTGAACTTTGATGTTATGCCAGCTGGACTGGGAGCCTTTCCTCTCATTTTGGGACAACCTGGGTTAAGAGATGTGGGTGTCGTGCAAGATTGGCGCAAGGGCACAATCAATGTACATGACAAGAAGGGTGAAAAGAAAGTGTTTAATATGACTACCAAACAGCCTGTGGCACTTGAAGATGTGAGTGAGAATGAGGAGTCCAAAACTACTAGTGATGATAGTTCTGAAGACTCAAAAAGTAGCAGTGCTTTGAGTTCTTGTTGGATGAGGAGCAAAAATAAATTAGTGAAGTGTTGCAAATATTAGGGAACATAAATGCTTCAAGCCATTTAGAGCAACTTGAAGAGGTAATGCAACCTAAACATGACCTGCTAGTGAAGAATGAGTTGATTCAAAATATGTTGAGTACTGATCTGACACAAGGAGAAAGAAAGTAGTACTTAGCAATGTTGGACAGGTTTCCAAATCTTTTCATTACCTCATATTAGGAAATAAAAGGTTTTGTTGGGGATCCTGTGAAGATCGAGCTAGTTGAAGGGGTAAAGCCAACACGACAGAAATTAAGAAGGATGGGTAAGCACCAAATGAATGGTTTAAAGAAAGAAGTGGATAAGGTTTTGGACGCAGGGTTCATTGTGCCAGTGGATAATGCTGAATGGGTGAGCCTTGTAGTAGTCACCCCAAAGAAATATGCGTGTTGGAGAGTTTGTGTAGATTACAAGACACTAAATGCGGTGACTAAGAAAGATCCTTACCATTTGCCTTTTATTTATCAATTGTTAGATGCAGTGGCTGGTTTTGAGAGATATAGCGTCTGTGATGGGTATTCAGGATACTTTCAGCTTATCCTTGCTCCTGAAGACAAGACAAAGACTACTTTTTATCACGCCATGGGGTTGTTTTTGCTTTTGTTGCCTTCCTTTTGGGTTGACAAATGGGCCAGGAGATTTTGAAAGGAAAGTAGATTGGGTCCTTACCCCGTTCCTTGGGAAGTTTCTCGAAGGATTCATAGATGATTTTTGTGTATACAGTTCAAGGAAAGAGAACGTTCAAAAGCTTGAAATGACTTTTTCCAGGTAATGATGAATGCGCGGGTCAGCTAAACCCTAAAAAATGTCATTTGGCACAGCCACGGGTAAAGCTTCTTGGGCATGTTATTCTAGAAAATGGGATTGAAGTAGACCCAGAGAAAATGAAGGCTTTATTGTTACTATCATCTCCTAAAGATACCAGATAGTTGGCCACTTTCATACAAAAGGTTAAATATATGTCTTGTTTTATACCTTTGGCATCACATTATTGTATCCATTGCAGCAAACAGTTAAGAATGATCCCTTGGAGTGGTCTCATGAGTGTGACAATGTTTTTGACAAAATTAAATAATTCTTGAGTACGTTACCTATTATGCAATCTCTTGACTGGGAAAAGGGGTTTTATGTCAACCCATGAGTGGGAGACGATGCTATTGGAGCTATGTTATTACAAAGGGGGAAGGAATCGCAGTATATGAAGCATGTTCATTATGCTAGCAGAGTGAAGACTCCTCATGAAAGATATTTTTATGAAATTGAATCGGTGATAACCAGTATGGTTAATGCTTTCAGACGATTCCGGCACTATTTTCTGCAAAATTCATTCACCTTTATTACGAGTTATTCATTGCTTCCTAAGCAGTTCAACAATTCAAATATATCAAAAACAGTGATGAACTGGGTTATTGAGCTTCACGAGTTTTAGTTCACCTTTTTGGTAGAGGAAAGTACTGGGGCTACCCTGACAGATCTTCTCAGTTATAAGGATACTCCAATTTTGGTTAAAGAAGAGGTGGTGTGAAACAAGAAGTCAAGAATCCTGCCATATCTAATGCTTCGTTGTTTTACTTTGATGGTTCTTATGGAAGAAGTCATAATTCTACTTCAGGAGGCATTGTGTAACATTTAATGGCCTAATAACTTGTGTGTAGCGGAAATGAGCATGAACATAGTGGGCATTTCATTAGAATAGATTCCTAATGAGAATTACAAGAGTGCTTGGGTGGAAAGAGCAACAAAAAGCATAACACCTAGTTAGATAGCATCGACAATACTTTCAAAACAGAGAGAAATTAAGCTAATGACAACAGTTGAGGACCGGATTTGCATGGAGCCGGTCCCCCCTCCAAAAAGCTTTGTATTATGGTTTCTCCCATCAAGAGAGACATTGTACAATACAATTTTTTGTGTTCCTTCAAGACTAGCTAGTGCAATGAAGATGAAAGCTTCATGCACTAAGCAAAACACTTAACAAACACAACTTTAATTATCCCCGTTCTCAGACCCAAGACCTCACACACCTTCGAAGATGGTGAGAGCTAGCAGGGTATGAGAGTAGATTGAGAGGAAGAAGGAGTATCTTACGAGAAAGATGTACATCTCCTCACATAATCACTCATATTATCATAGCTTAGCTTAGTAATTAGCTTGGTGGAGGAGATGAGCATGCATTGAAGCTTGGCTCTTGGTTGGATTTGCATCCACATGCCAAGAGTGTGTTGATGTAGGCTTCTATATCACAAGCTTGGAGTAGGTGATGAGCTCTCCATTAAAGCTTGGGAAGAGATAGTCTTCTCTTTCTTCACACATGAGATTGTGTGAGTGTGTGTGTGATAATGCCTTGCAAAAATCAGCCCCCTCTCTCTCTTGGGCGAGCCCTCTTGCTATTTGCTCTTGTTGAGCCCTCATTGGCTCTCCCCAAGTCAAGCCAATGACTATTAAGCAGCATAAGTGATAGCCTTCTGACATGTGTCCCCCTTTCCCCTTTTGTGAGAGCTTTAGGTAATTAAATAATTAAACTAAACTCTCATTGGACCCCTATTCCTCCTGGCCAATAGGAATCAGGCAAGCCATTGGGCTCATGAATGCTCATTGGACCCCTTGTGAGACTGCCCAATAGTCTTCTAGGAGACTTAATTCTAATTGGTTTCTTTTATTAAATTTTTTTAAATTAATTAAACTAGATTTACTCTAGCTTAATTCTCATTGGTCCACTTCAAGGGTCATCCGATAGAAACTGGGCACACCTTGTGGGCATCTGGCCTAGGGAGCTGACATGTGTCCCTCATTCCCTTTGTGTAAAGGGAGCCTGTGTGTGTGTGTGGATTTCTCTCTCATCCCTAGAAGAAGGGCTCGCCCCCTCCCATGTAGGGATATGTGTTGACTTTGGAGAGCACACAAAGCATCCAATTCCCCCTAAGCTTTAACCCTTCGGACATAACCTTTGAATTTTGAACCTTAGCATTTTGGAAGTCTTAATGGGCTGAACCTTAGGGTCTTTTTAGCCCATTGTTGCACATGGCTCTTTTGCAGATGGCCCCCTTTTGGATCCCTACTGTGGCCGGTCTGCTAGCTTAACCAATATTCTAGCCTTTTCTCCCTTGGCACTTCCCCACATTAAATGATCAGTTTAATATGAGAAAATCATTTAGGAGAATAAGATATTGATTATTATGACATTACCTCTCTCTTGAAATCATAGTCGTCCTCGACTATGGTGTAGAGAAGATAAAGCATATTCATGAGTCCTTTTCTTAGCGGGTAGAGGATCCCTATGTTACCCTACGACATCATTCCACAATGGATGACTAGTCCATTTGGCGCTTGAGAGCCTGAGGCTGCCGCAAGCATGTCTGCACCTTAGTCCTATCAATCTTCCATAGTAGAGTGACAAGCTCTACTTGGTGTTTGGGAGACATCGTCTCCGCAAACTTGATTCTAAGCATGCATACTACTTCATTTTTGTGCACAATAAAGAAAAAGAGAGTCTTATAAGACAAAAACTTTGTTCATTTTTAACATTTTGTACATTTGCTTACTCTTGGGAAACATTGTAAGCATTGACAAGGTTTAGGTTATCCTTTAATTGTATGCCTTGCATCCATCTAGCATCTTCAAAAGGATAATTCTTAAACTTAATAAGATATCGTCGGATAGTCTTACCGCCTCTTAGTACCTTGTCTTCATGTCGGAGAATGGACTCGGGCTGCAACACCTCCTCTTGGTCCTCGATCTCCTGTGGGTCTTCAATAGTTGGTTCTTGAGGTGGCTCTCCTTTGTAAGGCTTTAATAGGCTCACATGAAAAGCATTGTGTATGAGCCAATGATTGGGAAACTTGAGTTGATAGGCTGTCTCGTTGATTGGCTTAAGAATCTGGAAGGGACCATAGTACCTTTTGCTAGTTTAGCATAGTACTTTTGGTGGCCCGCAGGATTCTTGTCCGTCGTGTGCCTTAATCGAGCCTTGGGAAACTTTAACAAGACCCAATCGTTTTCTTTAAAGGCTTGGCTCTTCTGTGCTTGTCAGCAGCAGCCTTTTGCCTTTGCTGTGAGATAGAGATAGCATCCTTAATCTTTTGAAAAGATTCTTGTAGGTCTCGGCTATACTCATCTGCAACAAAGATCTTCCCATGTACCTTAAGTAGAAAGGGACTTTTTTATTTTCCCTCAATTACCTTGAAAGGTGCTTTTCCCGTGGAAGTATGTACAGTGTTATTGTAAGCATACTCCACTAAGGGTAAGTACTTCTCCCATTGGGATCTTTGATCTACTTCCGTTACATAGGCTTTTAGTAGATCGAGAATAGTTAGGTTAGCTATTTCTCTTTGGCCATCCATTTGTGGATGATAGGCCGAAGAGAAGTTTAGGCTTGTCCCTAAATTCTCAAAGAGACCCTTCCAGAAATTACTGGTCATTCTAGGATCTCTATCCGACACTATGGACATTGGCAAGCCATGGTACTTGAAAATTTGTGAAATGAAGAGGGTTGCCATTTGATGGGCTTTGATAGTCTTTTTGACAGGTATAAAATGAGCTTGTTTATTGAACCTGTCCACTATCGTCCATATTCCCCTATTCCCATGGATAGACTTAGGCAATCCAAAGATAAAATCCATGGATATGCTTTCCCATGGTGCATTAGGATTGGCAAGGGTTGAAGCAATCCAATTTTCTTCCCTCTATCAAATTTTGTCTTTTGGCATACCACACATTTAGAAACATACTCTTGTATGTTCACTTTCATGGTAGGCCAATAGAAATATGTTTCAATTCCCTTTAAGGTAGACTGAATCCCTCTATGCCCCGCATAAGTGGAGCATGAGATTCATACATTACTTTCTCACGTAGTGACTTAGTAACGCATAGTCTATTGCCATAGAGAAGATAACCATCTTGTAAGGTAAAGGGTTCTTCTTTCCTCCCTAATGCAAGGGCTGAAATCACATCTCTAAAATCGGGATCAATAGCGTACTCATCTATCATTGTAGGTAGATCATTGTGAGTTGCTATGGAAACCGCATTCACTCTCGGCCGTCTTGAGAGTGCATCAGCTACTTGATTATGCTTGCCACAATGTGAGCAATATGAAAATGAAATTGCGAAACGAAATTTGCCCACCTCATTTGTTTGTCGGAGAGCTTGGTCTGCGTCATGAAGTACTTAAGACTTTGGTGATCCGTTCGCAGAATGAAAGGAGTCCCCAATAAATAGTGCTTCCATGAGTCTAAGGCATGTAGAATTGCAAGGAGTTCCTTTTCATATATGCCTAGAGCTTTCTCAACAGGGTCGAGCCTTCGACTCTCATAGCCTATGGCATGCCCTTCTTGGAGTAAAACAACTCCAAGGCAATCACCACAAGCATCACATTGGACCTCAAATGGTTTTCAGAGATCCGGTAGTGTAAGCACAGGTTGAGAGATAACCTTTTCTTTAAGCTTTTCAAAAGCATTGTTCTCCTTAGCAGACCATGTATACCTAATGCTTTTCTTTGTTAGGTCATGTAATGGTCCCGCAATTTGTGAGAACTTTTCTATGAAGCGTCTATAGTATGCACACTTACCTATAAAACTTCTTAGTTCATGAAGATTCCTTGGTTTAGGCCATCCTTTTATTACCTCTAACTTTGATGGATCCATTTGGATGCCATCTTGAGAGATAATATGACCTAAATACTGGATCTCTTGCAAGAAAAATTCACTTTTCTTTCGATTAACATAAAGTTTATTCTCTCTCAAAACTTGAAATATTACCTGGAGGTGTTGCTTGTGTTCCTCCAATAAATTAGAGTAGATGATAATATCATCAAAGAACACTCCAGTGAAGGTTCGATGAGCCTGAACAGCTTCTCCATCAAGCGGTTGAATGTGGCCGGTGCATTGGTCAAGCCAAAAGGCATGACATTGTATTCGTAAAGACCAAATGTGGTGCGAAATGTGGTCTTTACAATGTCTTGATCAACTATCCTTATTTGATGATAGCCACTTTTTAGGTCAATCCTACTGAAGTAGGTCGATCCTTGTAGCTTATCAAATAGGTCTTCTACCCATGGAACGGGAAACCTATTCTTGATAGTGATCCTATTTAGTGCTCTATAGTCGACACACATACGATATGTGCCGTCTTTCTTTTGCACTAATAGCACAGGTGAGCAAAATGGAGATGAGCTTGGCCTAACCATACCCTTCTCAACTACTCATGCACTTGCTGCATAATCTCCTCTTGTTGAGCTTAAGAAACTCTATAAGGAGGTTTGTTAGGCGGTGAACTTCCTGAAGAAGTTCGATTGCATGGTCATCATTACCTCGTTTAGGAGGTAGCTCACAAGGGATGTCGTCAATAACAACATCTTGAAACCCCTTGAGAAAATTGGATAACTCTAATTCCTTTTGGTTACTTTTATTTTCTTTTGCTAAAGCATTAGGTTCATTTTGAGAGTCTTTAACAAAAATCATGTACATGGAAATAGAGCTCTTTATTGACTTGTTGAAAGCTGGTGTATGTACAATGGGGATAGTGTTACCCATTTCCTTAGCATCTATATACATGCTTTTTCCCTGAACTTAAAGGAGATTCTCCTTTTAGGAAATTTAACATCGGCAGCCAGGCGGTCAAAACCATGGTGCCCCTAGGATTACATCCTCATGCTTGAGAGGAGAGATAAAGAAGTCCTCTTTGTCCACATAGCCTTGGACATGAAGCCTCAATTTCCCAATTAAGGGAGTGACTGAAGCTTCTTGCCCTTTGAAGACACTGTCTGCGGGTAGGACATCTCCTATCTCGTAGGATTGTATGCGTAGCTTGGTGGCTAACTCCATAGATATAAAATTTTGAGTAGAACCAGGGTCAAAGAGAATAAAAGCACATGTTCTCTTACCTTTCCCAAGCATGGCATAGAGGAGATCCTTTGTGGTGAGTTTGGTGAGTCTCCTCCTCTTGGATTTCAACCAAGGAAGCTCTAGGAGGATCTTGGCGGTTGTTCTTTTGGGGACAAGCGCGGTACGCATGCCCTTGTTCGCCGCACTTGAAACACCGGTTATCCTTATGATAACGCTCAAGCTCTTCAGGACAGAGTTTATTCTTACCTTTGTAAACTCCCTTCTCTTTAGCTTTGTTGGAGTTGCTCTTAGGAGACTTTTGGACATTGTCCTTCCCCTTAGGCTCATTGGAACCCTTGTTTTCCGGGGGCTTATTATTTCTTTTAGCCCCCGTTTGGAAATTGATTCGAGAGGCCACCATAGTGTGGTGTATTACCGCCGATATGGTACGTGGCCTTTGGAGTTGACATACTCCTCCATTTCTTCAATTAAGCCCGCACAAGATTGTTGCTTTTTCTCTCCAAAATCCAACTTTTTGAAGACAGTGGCTTTGAGTTGTAGGTCCCAAAACTTGTCTACATATTTGTGGATGGATTCATTGGGAGAGAGCTTTAAGCTTCGCCATTCGGTGAGTACTTTGTCTTTGGCATCGGTGGCCAAAAACTGCTTCATAATGGAAGCTCTTAAAGCTTTCCATTTTCGTGGAGCTTCACCGTTGGCTCGTAGGCTAGACCACCATTGTCTGGCGGACTTTTGAAAGTGCATCGCTACATGGCGTAGCTTAGAGGACTCCGTGAAGCCCTCATCTCCAAACGCCGCATCGAACTGTTGGATAAAGGCCAAGACTTTGTCCATAGCAACAAAGGTACCATCATAGGTAAGGAAAGAGATGCTCTTCCCTCCCTCTTTGAATTTCTTCAGCTTGGACGACCTCTTCCATGCCGCATAGGATTTCCTATGGCCTCTTCTTTTTGAGGTTCAAAGGTTGCACCATCACTTTCTCAGAAGGTGAAGAATTTGAAGAAGGTGGAGAAGAGGGTGACCTCTTTCTCGCCTTTTTATTGTCTTGATCTTTGTCGTCTTCACCATCACTTTCATGAGAGGAAGAGGATGAGAAGATGGAGAAGAGGGTGTCCTCTTTCTCGCCTTTTTCTTCTCTTGTTGTTTTTTATCATCCCTCTTTGAATTGTGGTGAGGAGAAGAATACGATGGTCTTCCGCTTTGTTGGTGATGGAGAGCGTTTAGCCCCCGTCTTCGTGGAGCCATCTCCACCGAGGTGGCGGGAGACTCGCTTCTTTCTCGTTCCTTCGGTGGAGGCTCTTGAGTTCTCCTTTGGGAAGAGATGCATCATCAAGAAGTAAATTCTTGAGCCCTTCATATGGATTCTCTTCTTCTTCCGAATCGGAGAGAGACCTCTTTGGTAGTCTCACAAGGAGGCTTCCTAGGTGTTCTCTCGTCATGGTGATGAGCTTGGAGAATCCCATTGCACTTCACTTTGGAGAGATGGATTGCCATGGCTTGTTAAAGCCTAGAAACAAGATAGTTAACAAGCATTGAAGCATCATTAGTAGCTTGCTCATGAGCAAAATCAAAGTTATCAACATTAATTTCACTCTCTTTACTATTGTCAGTCATTCTAACAACTTTTAGGTGTAAATATTTTAGGTGTACTTTGGCACTTCAAGCCCTAGTTTCTACTCCTCTTTAACCCTTTAGAAGAAGCACTCAAGCTACTGTACCCGCGGCTCGAATAAATACCATTAATTACAAGGAATAGAAGAGAGGGTCTTTCGACACCAACACCGGCTCCTGTCAAGCTTCTAATAGCTCAATAGTGGTTAAGCCATAGCAAGCCCCATAGGAGTCCACTATTAAGACTATAGCTCTCGACGGTGATGCCCCGTTAACTGTACGAAGGCAGGCACACTGCAAGGCTGAAAAATCCCTATTCTACGTACTCACGGAAATCAATAATACCAACCATTTTGTAGCTAGCTTGAGGACTCCCTTCTTGAGCAAGAAAAGAGAAACCTTGAGCTCTGATACCAATGTAACATTTAATGGCCTAATAACTTGTGTGTAGCGGAAATGAGCATGAACATAGTGGGCATTTCATTAGAATAGATTCCTAATGAGAATTACAAGAGTGCTTCAGTGGAGAGAGCAACAAAAATCATAACACCTAGTTAGATAGCATCGACAATAATTTCAAAAGAGAGAGAAATTAAGCTAATGACAAAAGTTGAGGGACCGGATTTGCATGGAGCCAGTCCCCCCTCCAAAGGCTTTGTATTATGGTTTCTCCCATCAAGAGAGACATTGTACAATACAATTCTTTGTGTTCCTTCAAGACTAGCTAGTGCAATGAAGATGAAAGCTTCATGCACTAAGCAAAACATTACCAAAAAAAAATTTTAATTATCCCCGTTCTCAGACCCAAGACCTCACACACCTTCGAAGATGGTGAGAGCTAGCAGGGTATGAGAGTAGATTGAGAGGAAGAAGGAGTATCTTACGAGAAAGATGTACATCTCCTCACATAATCACTCATATTAGCATAGCTTAGCTTAGTAATTAGCTTGGTAGAGGAGATGAGCATGCAGTGAAGCTTGGCTCTTGGTTGGATTTGCATCCACATGCCAAGAGTGTGTTGATGTAGGCTTCTATCTCACAAGCTTGGAGTGGTGATGAGTCTCCATTAAAGCTTGGGAAGAGATAGTCTTCTCTTTCTTCACACATGAGATTGTGTGAGTGTGGTGTGATAATGCCTTGCAAAAATCAGCCCCCTTTCTCTCTTGGCGAGCCCTCTTGCTATTTGCTCTTGCTGAGCCCTCATTGGCTCTCCCCAAGTCAAGCCAATGACTATTAAGCAGCATAAGTGATAGCCTTCTGACATGTGTCCCCCTTTCCCCTTTTTTGAGAGCTTTACGTAATTAATAATTAAACTAAACTCTCATTGGACCCCTTTTTCTCCTGGCCAATAGGAATCAGGCAAGCCATTGGGCTCTTGAATGCTCATTGGACCCCTTGTGAGACTGCCCAATAGTCTTCTAGGAGACTTATTCTAATTGGTTTCTTTTATTAAATGTTTTTAAATTATTAAACTAGATTACTCTAGCTTAATTCTCATTGGTCCACTTCAAGGGTCATCCAATAGAAACTGGGCACACCTTATGGGCATCTGGCCTAGGAGCTGACATGTGTCCCTCATTCCCTTTGTGTAAGGGGAGCCTGTGTGTGTGTTGTGTGTGATTTCTCATCTCATCCCCTAGAAGAAGGGCTCGCCCCCTCCCATGTAGGGATATGTGTTGACTTTGGAGAGCACACAAAGCATCCAATTCCCCCTAAGCTTTAACCTTTGGACATAACCTTTGAATTTTGGAACCTTAGCATTTTGGAAGTCTTAATGGGCTGAACCTTAGGGTCTTTTTAGCCCATTGTTTGCACATGGATCTTTTGCAGATGGCCCCCCCTTTGGATCCCTATTTTTTTCCATCCTTTGGATTCCTACTGTGGCCGGTCTGCTAGCTTAACCAATATTCTAGCCTTTTCTCCCCTGGCACTTCCCCACATTAAATGATCAGTTTAATATGAGAAAATCATTTAGGAGAATTAGATATTGATTATTATGACACATTGTTATTTATGATGCACAAGGAATTTAGCTTATGAGGAAGCAAGGGCTGAAACTTGATGCAGAGAGTAACAATGAAGTAGAATACATGGCTCTTGAAGGTGGTTTTCATATTTGCTTACAATTGGGAATTAGACGCTTGCAAATCAAAGGAGATGCTTTGTTCGTTGTGAAGCAAGTGTTAGGAGTGTGGAAGAATAAAAACCCCAAACCGAAAAATTTATGCTTCAAAGTGAAAGCGTTGCTCAAAAAGCTTGAAGCATGGAGTTTGCATCATATTGAGAGGTCTCTAAATGAAGAAGCTCATGATGTTGCGCATGCACAAGAGATGATCACTTGTGTGTTTGTGGTAAAGGCAGATGCCCCTTTATATCATGGGAGGGAAATCTTATCAAAGGAAGTGGATTTTCTATTGATAGGTGTTCTATCTGAAGGTTTATTGTGTTCTAAAAAGTATGCGTTCATAAGAAAAGCCAAGAAATATAAAATGCTTGATTATGTGCTTTACATGAAAGGAAATGATTTGGTTTTGCGTCATGTGCCTTGGAAGGAGGAGATGTACAAAATTATGGAAGAAAATCATGAGGGATCTTGTGGAGGCCATTTTTCTATGAATATCATGTTTCATAAGGTCTTGCAAGAAGGTTATATCTGGCCGAGTATTTAACGGGATGTTAATCATCGGTGCAAGTCATGTTGGCCTGGTTAGAGGATGGGAAAGAGAACTTTGAAGCCTGAGTTGCAGAAGACAATTTTAGCTTTTGATGTGTTTGAAAATGGGGTCTTGATGCTATTGGACCCTTACCTATGACTAGCAAAAGAAATGCTTACATTTTGACAGCAGGGGATTATTTGTCACGGTGGGGAGAAGCCAAAGCTGTCAAACAAATCACCAGTAACGAGATGGGAAGATTTTTTTATGAGTACATATGTTGCAAACTTGGTGTGCCACTAGATCTACTTTCCCTACTTTCTGATAGAGGACCAGGATTTAGAGGATTTCTTATGCGAGAAGCTCAATATACAACATAGGTACAGTTCTCCTTATTATCCATAATGCAATGGTCTCAATGAGAGGTTCAATGGAGAGTTAGTAAAGATCTTGACAAAGATGACTCAAACACATGGGAAGACTTGGGATTCAGAGTTGCCATGCGCATTATGGGCCTACAGAAGTGCAATCAAAACGAGCACAGGATTTTCCCCTTACCGCTTGTTTATGACAAGGAAGCTTTATTGCCAATTGAAGTGGAAATTCCTGCTCTCAAGTTGTTTTCATTGGAAGATGAAGAGCAAACAAATGCATGGCAGAAAAGATTATTGGATTTACAATTCTTGCAATTGGATAGAGTTTTATGAAGAAGTTTCAAGGAAGGCTCAGGTGAAAGCCAATGAATGCGTGGAGAACTAAAAAATTGAAAAGAGTGATTTGGTGTTGCAGTACAATAGTAAGTTGGACAATACCTTTCAAATTAAATGGGAAGGTCCTTTTACTGTTGTCAAGAATTCTGATAATGGCACATATTAGTTGGCTGATTTGAGTGGTGCACAACATAAATATCATGTCAATGGTTATAGATTGAAGAAATATCTTGCATGTTTCATGATAATTGTGACCGATGAAATGTTGTCAATAGAAAGAGACAATGTCGAGAAATCTGAAAATGTAGATGAGGTTTCTGGGGATGAAATGAAGCAGTTGTTCACCCTAGGGACCTCTGCTTGTCATGAATGACTAAGCAGGCAAGGGGGTTTGGCAAGATATGTCAGGCAATTTTTTGGATAATCATGAAGTCACTAAGTCATGCCAAAAAGCTTGCCCACTAGCCTCATGTATATATTTGTACCTAGCCCTGCACGTTTTGGAAGTGGCCTTGTGAAAATTCATGTACAAAGGTATGATTTTTCCAAGATTAAATGCTGATGTTTTGGGTTGTTTGAGACTCCAAAATATTTTTTTTAATAAGCGTTTTCAGCCGTACTTTATAGCTTGTGAATCGGACTTGTACATACGAGTTATGAGCATCCGAAGCGGGAGGTCTCAACTTAGAAGGTGATTGCGGGTGCATGCGAGAAGGAAAACTAGGCCAAGTTGGGTTCTAAGATTAGAAATGATGAAGTTTCATATTTCTGAAGATAGCCGAGGTGATGGGCTTTGAGCCGTGTATTACGGTGCGTCAATCGGTGACAGGAGCAGCAAGGTATGCCTCGAGGAAAATTGTCCAAGAACTCCTATCATGGTTTGGAATTTTTGGGGAAGTTGGGATGTTTGGGGGGAGCTGCCAAAAGGAAATGGATTAATCCCACATGGTGGGGAGAAAGTGGAAATTGGAGGGCATAAGGGGGGGGAATGCGCACCCCTAAGGTTGTATCAAAGGGGCAAATGGAGCTTCTCTTGCCCTGCTAATGGGGCTCGCTCGGTGTTGGGGGAGAGAGGGGGGCCCATTGTGAGTTCCCACTACCTCAACAGGAACCTGGACACCTTTTTGGTCCCCGGACACCTCCCTTCCCCACCTGCCTTGGTCAAAAAGTGATCGACAGCTCTTTTTTCACCAAAATATGCCAAAATTGGACCAATTAAAAGGTGCCCAAAGAGAGAACTATGTCAGCTAAGAAGAGAGAGAAAAATACTGGGGATAAGAGAAAAAAAATCCCCTTTTTAATAGCTATAATTCTCTACACACCCTTTTTGCTTACAAAGACTAGTTTTTTTGGAGTTTTTGAGAGATACCCCATCTTCGAAAGCTTGTAACTCTCTCGTCTGTTGTCCGAATCAAGCATATGGATACTCTATAGAGGTCTACATGACACAAGATTCATATTTATGATCTTGATTTTCAATAATTTCAATCATGGTTTGGGTTAGGACTGTTTCCCGCTCGACTTTATAGGTGTTCAACATAGGTATTTTCCGCAGCTTTATGGTGTTTCCTTCCGACGGTGTGGTGTGTGGTAGGCTATAGAGGTTTTCATTTTCTTCTTGTTTTCACGCTAACAACGCTAAAGAGTGAGTGTATGGAAATTAGAAAAATTGTAAGAATAACATAACCACAAAATCAAAAGCTTGATCATGGCATAACGGCATAAATATTTTATAACCATAATTAAAACATGAGTCGAAAATTGCAAAACCATAAACATAACCAGTTTGTGATACCATAACCATTACCATAACTTGCTTGTCATACCATAACCATAAGAGCCATACCATCATTGCACAAAAAAAACCATAACCATAACCATAATTATATTAATAACCATAACCATCACATGATTTCCATACCATCATAGCAAAACCATAACCTTAAATTGATTGCCAAACCTTAACATAACATCTCTGCCATACCATAAACATAAGTAATACAAAACTGTACATATGCAAACAATCACTGAGTGAGACTGTATCAAGAAGACCACAACTACAAAAAAGATTGTACCAAGAAGACTGTATAAAGATGACTGGGTAAAACTGTATCAAGAAGACCCTCGTGATAGTGCCTCCCATTCGACGTCCTCTCCCTCCTCCTGCAGCTGGGTCAAAAGGGACACAAGTCCATGCTAATACACATACTTCTCCTCTCGGTGTGTCAGAGGGTGCTTCACGACAACTTCTTGCAAAATTATGATTTAATCGTTATTTTCAATAATTTAAAGCATACGTATAATACTTACAAACTCATGTCGAAGCGTGTTGTAACCTCCACAAGCGGGTAGTTTTTGCAACATCGTTTTTAATCAGAGTAAAATCAAAAACAAAAAAGCAAAGTTGCTTTTCAGGCATGTACGTAGTTCGCGAACGATAACTCAAAATCGGTGCAAATTTGAAAAACCTTTATTGCAAAGTTGTAGACCACATCGATTGCGGTGCTTACAGCGGATAGTTTCTGCAAAATTGTTTTCAATTAGGACAAAAAATGAAACAAAAACGTCCTGATATGATACCATGTTGAGAGAGAGAGAGAGAGAGAGCACAGAAATAGAACCCCAAAGTGTGTAGATACACACATGAGATGATGTATATATAGAGGAGACCTGAATGCCATATATAGAGAAGCCATATATTGAGTAGATTCATATATAAGCTGAAAAATAGCATCAATGCAGCACGCTTAAATGCTATAGAAGCAGTGTGTATGGGGAGAAGTACTTTCCAACAAACATTCTTACCATCCAAAAGCATGTACTTGTACATGTGGTCGATGAAGTTGCAGTTGTTGGGGTGGTCCATAGCAGGTGGATGTTCTTCTTAGAGATATTTATGAAGACTTTAAAGGGTTTTATTCATCAAAGGGCTCGCCCCGAGGGTAGCATGGCTGAAGGATGGCTTGTACAAGAGTCTCTTGTCCTCATCAGTGAATTTTTGGTCTCAATTGATACAGAGATTCCCCGAATGTGGATACTCAGGTCAACGTCAAGGTGACAGAGGAAAGCCACAGGGACAAGGAATCGTTAGGAAGATGGACATCACAATGCAAGAAAAGGCTATGAGATTTTGCCTTCTCAACTCAGACATCATGCAAAAGTGGCTAGAGAGTACGAAGGGGAAAAGCAACAACTCTTGACAGATAGCCTGCAATTTAAGCGCAACCGTGCTACTTGAAACCTTCCTTTTCCAGATCATCTTTAAAAATTGCCTGACTTTCCAACTGGGCGGTGATTAGATGCAACAATCTCAGAGGCAAAGAGGAATGGGTTGCTGTTTACTGAAGAGGAAGAGGAGATGTCAAGGGGTTGCGAATGGCATGTATATTTTCACAACTTCCTTTTCAAGCTCCACATGATCACATTGCTGTAATAACTTTTACTCTGTTTCAATTTTGTGGCTGCAATATCACAAATATGGAGCTTTGTGGTCGCAGGGAAACACTTCATGAGTGCAACGGATCGACGAACAAAAGGGTCACTTTTGATAGTGGTGTTAGGGCAAGCTTGTCCAAAAAAGTAGAGTAGTGCGAGGGATGAGACACAGAGACTAGCCAACTTGAATACTTTGGCTACATCCAAGACATCTTGAAGATTAGCTTTAGAAAATTTGATATGTTTATCTTTGATGTCAAGTGGTTCAAACTTATTAGTAGCGGCCCTAATGAAGCTATGCGTAAAGACAAGAATGGATTGATTCAAGTGAACTCTAGGTGGATGTGGACAGATGCGTGGGATACATTTGTACTTCAGCAGCATAGTGAATAAGTTGTGTTCACACACGATCCACTATGGACAGAAAATGATGAGAATGATCTGTCTAAATCCTACAGGCTCTATGTCGTTCAAGTTGCTCCATGGAGCAAGAAAGTGTGTGAAGGATTGGATGTTGAGGTCAAAGTAGTGATTCATGAACAAAGCACAGGACAGACGATAACTTTAACTTTAGATTTTGAGGTGGATGTCAACAGTGAGCAATTGTTTGAACGTAGAAATGGGGTGTCAATATTGAAGCTGATGCGGAGAGCGACGAAGAAGTAGAGTTCGATGACCAAGATGCAGAAGTACAAATTGAGATACATATCTTTGGTGCATCAGATCTCATAGAAGATGAGAGATTAACTAATGATTTCTGCTAGGAACTCTTTTGAATATTCTTTTTATTAGTCTACAATACAATTTAGATTTATTCATTTATGTTGCAGCTTTGTTTATTGTTATTTATATTGATTTAGTGTTTCTTCTATAAAATAATGTTTTTTGGGGTGTTATTTGTGTATGACTAGCCATGGCGATGACAATGAGCCATCCTCTCTAGTTTTAGTTTTCCTGTCACTCCGGCCAGCATGTCACCCGAGCAGATGGAGTCGCTTTGTCTCAGTTACACTAGAGCAGATCACGATGGCACATCATCTTTGGACAACAGGTTCCTTAGACCTACTATGGCCGACCCTATGCCCGGGACTAGTGTGGTCTCTACATCGAGCAACCCCACACCTCAATCGAGTGTGCCCCCTATGCCTAGGACTCGTGTGTCCCCCTACACCGACGGGTGGTTCATCCTTGAGACGAGGTACGCTCGTTTAGGAGGCGGTGGTTGTTGTGGTAGCGGTTCTACCGATGCGTCCCCCACTGAGAAAGCGTTCACCACACTTTCAGTAGATAGTTCACCGATTGGCACACCATGTACAACTTGGGGATCACACAAGCATGATCCTAGCAAGGTGTACAAGGATAGGGATTGGGCTATTGTGGTGGATAGGGTGAAAAAGGCCATGCGACAGAGGATTCGGCAACTTTGTACAATTCAATTTGGTCACTCTGTGATGGAGATTTGGGATAATCTTGATCTTGAAAGAATAATTACATCGTCGAAACCATTCAAAGAGAGTACAGGCGACAGAGCGGTACGATCTAGTCTCAAATCCTTGGATTTTGAGTGTGGCGAAGGCCACAATGTCACACCGTCGGTCAAAGGCGAGAGAAAGGTTTAATGTCGGTAGTCCAAAGCCAGCATGGTTGGACGCAGAGGAGTGGCGGGGATTCACGAGAGACACACAAGACAATCCTGAGAGATTTCAGCAGTAGAGAGATGCAGCTAGAGCATGTTTGGAGTCTGTTGGAGCATCACATGTTGGAGAATCAATGTGGTCCACAACTTTGCAGAAAAAGAAATTTTTCAAATTCTGCACCGATTTTGAGTTATCGTTCGCGGACTGCGTACATGCTTGAAAAGAAACTTTGCTTTTTTTTATTATTTTTTCATGATTGAAAATGATTTTGCAGAAACTATCCGCGCTAGGCATCAGAATCAATGTGGTCTAGAACTTTGCAGAAGAAAGTTTTTTCAAATTCTGCACCGATTTTGAGTTATCGTTCAAAGACTGCGTACATGCCTAAAAAGAAACTTCGCTTTTTGTTTTTTATTTTTCTCCTGATTGAAAACAATTTTGTAGAAATTACCCACGGAGGCATCGGAATCGATGTGGTCTACAACTTTGCTTTTTGTTTTTTATTTTTCTCCTGATTGAAAACGATTTTGCAGAAACTAGCACTACATGAGGCTATTCATATTAGCGACGCTCAAAAAAAAAAATCCCGGCGTCGCTATGAGCATAGCAACGCCGGCTGGGCTAAAAAAAATAACAGAGAGCGCCCAAAAACTCAGATCTCAGATCTGAGTTTTTCGGCGCCCTCAAGCAAGGAGCAGGTAACACTCTCCCTCTCTCTCTCTCTCTCTCTCTCTCTCTCTCTCTTCTCCACACACACACACACACACACACACACACACACACACACACACGAGGAGAGGAAGGAGAGCCAGGTATGCTTCTTCCCTCTCCTCACTCTCATGTTCCCTTCCCCTCTTTCTCTCTCCCTCTCTCTCTCTCTCTCACACACACACACACACACACATAGTGTTTTTGAGAGACAGAGAGAGAGAGAGAGAGAGAGAGAGAGAGAGAGAGAGAGAGAGAGAGAGAGAGTACAAACATAAACAAAAACGCACACACACATACATAAACAAAGAATGCACACACACATTGAGAGAGGAAAAGAGAGAGAGAGCATACATAAACAAAAAACGCACACATTGAGAGAGGAAAAGAGAGAGAGAACATGCATAAACAAAAAACGCACACATTGAGAGAGGAAAAGAGAGAGAAAACATGCATAAACAGAAAAACGCACACACATTGAGAGAGAAAGAGAGAGAAACTAATTTAACGTCGTAGGAAACTAATTAAAATTAAAAGACCTAAAGATCTAGCCGACGAGGAGTTGAACTCAAGACCTATTATTCAAGAGGGAAATGGCATAACCAATCTATCATACTTGGCATGGGTAATAGAAAGGTTATACCATTTATCTCTTTTTATTGGCACACACATCCACACACGCACACACACACAAGAAGAAGAGAGTTATAACATCGTAGGAAACTATCCTAAAAGACGTTAAAGATTAGGTTAGATGTAGACTTACATTAAATTAGATTTAGGTTTATTTAAGTTAAATTAGATTAGATTTAGGTTTATTTTTAGTTAGATTTATGTTTATTTACGCTAGATTTAGATTTACGTTATATTAGATTAGATTTAGGTCTCCATAGACTGCGATGCCTGCATGAAGCGGGTGAAGAAAGCCATCAATGGAATATAGGGTATTACTGCCTTCACTCATGGTGGGCTCCGTCGATCCAAAAGTACTGGTGAAATGTCTTCAGAAGATAGGGAAGAAGGTGGATCTTCAGGGCGGCAAGAGTCACTACATCCCCGACAATGACCATCTAGACAACCTCTAGTCATTCAACAGCAACTTCAAAGTTAGTAACAAGAGCAAGAACGGTCCAAAGGGCCAATTGTTGTCGTCAGATGTGGATGGAGATGAGGCAGTGTCACCGCCGGAAGTTAACTCTCACATCTTTAGTGATGAGAATGCCAACTCTTGCCGAGTTATGTGAAAAATTATGTGTTAAATCAGTTTTAAGGTTCTTATAATCCCTGTTAGTTTAGTTCTTTGTTTTTAATATAACATAATTTATGCTAGATTTAGATTTATGTTATATTAGATTAGACTTAGGTTTATTTAGTTTTACCCACACACACACACACACACACACACACAAGAAGAAGAGAGTTTTAACGTCGTAGGAAACTATCCCAAAAGACGTTAAAGATTAGGTTAGATGTAGACTTACGTTAAATTAGATTTAGGTTTATTTTTAGTTAGATTTACGTTTATTTAGATTTACGCTTATTTACGTTAGATCGAGTCCACGCAAGAATTACTTAGGGTTTAGGGTTTAGAGTTAGACGAACAGTGAAAAGATCTACTTTGAAAAGATGTTAAGATGTTGTGAAGTGCTACAGCTAGAGAAAAGGCAAAGGGGTTTTGTCCACTACATGCAGTATCATGTAGACGTGGGTCTGTAGATTTCTTGTACCCACAAATATAGGTATTGACCAATAAAGACGAGATTATAACCCGGTGGTTCTGATCTCCGTGCACCTCTAGACCGAGGTGTGCGGGGATTGGACATGACTAGAGAATGTGAGGGAGAGAGAGAGAGAGAGAGAGAGAGAGAGAGAGAGATAAGACGAGAAGAGAAGAGAAGATAATAAATTTTTTGACCAGGTTATAAGATTTTTATCCTCATTATGAGTAGTGACGAGGATGTGGGACCGTCCAACCGAAACACCTATCTCTCAACGAGGGTCTTATGTCCTTGTAATCAATGAAAGCATGCTGTGCGACGGACAAGACGTGTTTCTTTGCAGCACGTTCACGAATTTGGCGAGTTCGATCCATCTATTATAGATCGAGTTGTTGCCAATTATAACTCGTCGGACTCTTACGCTGGCCAACGTTTACTTTAATAAAACTCTAAATGTATAATGATCTGATAGATCTTTACACGACTGTATCGTATTTTTATGTTATGTAGATTGCTTAAAGAGCACATACTACCAGCTGACAATGTGATGCCAGATTCCCGAGATGAAGCAAGAAAGATTTTGGGAAACTTGGGGATGGATTACAACTCTATCCACGCTTGTCCTAATGACTGCATTCTTTTCAGAGGGGAATACATAGACATGGAGAAGTGTCCGAAATGTGATTCCGAAAGATATCGAGTAGATCTCCACGGGACAAAAATTCCACAAAAGGTTTTGCGACATTTTCCTCTGCTTCCTCGCATCAAGCATTTCTTCGAATGTAAGTCCATGGCCGCCCTAGCATCATGGCATGAGGAGAATAAATCTTCGGATGGTGTGCTACGAATTCCTGCACATTGCGCAGCCTGGAAACATATAGATGGAACATGGTCGGATTTTTCCAGGGAAGCTCGAAATTTGCACTTAGGCCTGGCTATGGATGGCGTAAATCCATTTGGTCAAAGATCAACATCTTACAATGTATGGCCCGTTGTCATCGTCAACTACAACATTCCCCCGTGGTTGACTACGAAGAAGGGGCACCTATGGCTAAGCTTGATTGTGCCAGGGCTACAACAATTGTGGATTGGCATAGAGGTGGTGGATATGAGCCGACACACAGGACGACGGAATGCTTTGATCAGAGTCATTCTAATGTGGACCATGCATGACTATCCCAGGCTAACAGAATGCTCAGGTGATCTATTGACACTCCTCACTCAGACACTGTAAATCTTGTTTTTTCCCATAGTTGATCTATTATCATGTGTATATATGCAGGGCTTCAAACAAGCGGATACAGAGCATGTGTCACATGTGGACCTAGACTGAATGCACGTAGGGCGCCCTCACTGAAGAAGCAAATCTATGAAGGTCATCAAGCGTATCTTCCAGAGAATCATGTGTTACGCGACGACTTTTTGGGAAGAGAGCCACCAAGGATGTCTGCACAAGCATGGTTAGAGCAGAAGGAGATGTGCGATGACGGATTGCCTCCAGGATGAAGAGACTATCTCTATGGTACGAGTTACCATACTGGCCCCGACTCATGATCAATCACTTGCTCGATCCAATGCACATATTCAAGAATGTGGGTAATCTACTATGGGACCATCTGACCGGCAAGAAAGATACTTTGGGAGCCAGAGTTGACCTTAGAAATGTGGATCGTATGGAGAAATATTGGCCGCAAACAGCGTCTGATGGATCGATAAAACTCCCTAAAGCACCATGGATTTTCACAGGAGCCCAAGAACGCAAAGTAAAAGAGACCATTCGATCTTTGCGGACCCCCACTGGCATAATGCACTCGCTCCGAACGTGTTTTACTAAAGAAGGAAAGCTTACCGGTTTGAAGTCACACGATTGGCATAAAATGTGTCAGGTACGTTCATAGTGGACTTTAATATCATTGCATAAAATGTGGACTTTAATATCATTGTTGCACATACTTTACAGTTTATTTTACCGGTTGCCATTGAGGGATGTTTGTCTCTCGACATCCGTAACACAATCTACAAACTTGCAAAGCTGGTGCAATGGATCTCACAAAAGGAGATCAACGTAGACTCCATACCATTCGCCAAACTAAATGCTGCGGAGCTTGTGTGCATGTTTGAGAAACATTTTCCTACTACCATGCTAACCATTCAGGTGTATCTTCTTGTTCACATAGTTGATGAGGTGGAAATAGCTGGCACAGTTCATTCCAGATGGATGTTCTTCTTAGAACGTTTCATGAAAACGCTTAAGAGATATGTGCGTCAAAAGGCACGTCCGGAGGGTAGCATGGCAGAAGGTTGGTTGGTATCAGAGTCCCTAGTGTACATTGGAAAGTGGCTAGACGGATTTGATAAAGCCCGGGACACGCTATGGCGAACCATAGATGACGAGCGCATATCTGGGATTGTCATGTGCAATCTCGGTGTTGAGAAGAAGATGATGGAAGATCTAGAGGCTAAAATCAACCGATTTTGCATGCTTCACAATCCAGTGATGCAAAAGTGGATTTCACAATATGAGGATGCAAAGCAAGAGCGACAAAGGGCACGAATCGAGTGGAGACGGGGAAGACGACCATCGATGCACTATCCGACGGGTCTGGAGAGCCTACCAACATTCATGAGCTTAAGATGGTTGCACAACCAATTGAAAAGCGCACAACAATGCGGTGACGAAGTGACTGAGGAAGAGTGGGAGTACTCTCGGGTTGCGCGACCAAGGTAAGTTTGCAATGTACGACTAGCTAGTGACTTTATTTCTAAACGTTTGAACGGCCACTCATAATCTTTGTTCGTTGTAGTATAAGTCATACACAGCAGCATGGTGTAAAGGTCGACATTTTAGGGTGGAACGGATTGACAAAAAGCGTTTTACTCAAGATTGTGGAATCATGGCAAAATTTTAACAGTCTAGTCGACGACGTTCCTCTGATGCAGATCTTGTGGTGGCGGAACTCACTTACTTCGGCACGCTACAAGAGATTTTGAGGATCGATTACAGAGGATTTTTTGTCGACATGTTCGACGTGCAATGGTTCAAGATAATCATGGAGGGTCGCAACGCTACTATGCGTAGAGGAGAGTCTGGTTTTCTTGAGGTGGATTCTGGTTTTCATAGAGGTAGCCCCTCGTAGTGCAAGGACGTATGAAGGACTACCATGTGCCAATCACAACGGCATCAATGGAGGAGATCAGAGAAGATGCTCAATCAGAAGCCGCTGCGGTGGTGCCAGACGAGCATCAAGATGCTACTACTCTATATGGGGTGCATGCAGAGGAGCTACAAAATGAAACAGAGGATATGTGTTTAAACGGAGAGCTCTATATAGATATAGGAAGTTATGCTGAGTTATGGGAGGATGAGAGAGAGATCTCTTAAAGCCACAAATATTGTATTTGAACAATTTTGCTCCGTGTTGTAAAAGCTCTGGCTCTCTAAGTACCTTCCATGGTGTATAACGCTCTTTTCTACTCGCGCTCACATCTTTTGATTGAAAATTCTGAGTTTTCGACTTGCCTCTTCTATCACTCAATTCATTGCGTCATTGTATTTATATGCGTCATTACGTCATTGTATTTAATGGTCTTTGCGTCATTGTCTACTCTATTCATTCAATATTAAGTTTAAATATTCGTGTGTTTAATGCAGATATGGATGATGAGGAGTTTCTTTCTTCTTTGTCACCGCAGCAGAGACAGTGGTACGTGGAGCGTCATCGCTCTGGCGCATCATCGCGCATTCCTACTCCATCCGCATCTCCCTCTCTTTTGGAGCATTCGGCGCGCTCCGAAGCTTCGGTGTCGACGAGACGATCTTCACACTCGTCTAGACACCGGCGCTCTAGTGGTGGCGGTGGCGGTTGTTGTGGGGATTCCTCCGCCGATGCCTCCACACCGCCTCGTGTTCGACGAGGCTCTTTACCCTCCCCTTCTTTGCCCGCCCCCACACCAGCCACAGCATCGCCATCTACGCCAGGTTTTGCGCGGCTGACTGTTCCTAGCAGCTACACACCTCTACCTACTCCGCCGGAGCCACCCCACTCGACACTCCTCGCTTCGGGGCCCAGACGCCGGTGGAGACACCTGACGTCCGTTCCCCCATCGACACGCCGCTAGAGACCCCTGCCGGGACACCCAGTTTCATGCGTCACCGGCCAGAGGGCTTGCCTTACTCCGTCGACTTCAGCGGCAGCATCATCATGGATGATGACGGCAAGAAGGTGATCTCGCGCATGCGTGGTCTTTGCTCTCAGCTGTTTAGACACTACATACTAAACAAATAGAGTGAAGTACCAAGTGATTTAAAAGCCAGAGTCATCAGTATACTTCATGATGAGTTTCTCGTTCCAACATGGGATCAGCGCTTCAATGAAGACCTGATGAAGATTCGAATGTGCGAATACTGCAAACACAAGCGTTCCGAAGTGCAAAAGCAATCAAGCATGGGTGGAACAGGCCAGATTGGCTGGCCGAAGAAGATTGGAAGAATGCGAAGAAAGTAGCGCGCGAGAATCCCGACAAGTGGAAGCAACAAAAGGATGCAGCCAGAGTGCGAGTAGAGGTAGGGAGCTCGCACCACTTGGGGAGCGGTGGATGGGCATCATTTGAGGCCGATTTTGTAAGTGTTTTCGCATTGCTCTTTATGTTCGATAGTTTAGGATTTATGAGTTTTTTAATTCTAACATAATGAAATCTTTGTATGTTTTGACAGTGGTTGATGACAGGACGTGATCCCACATCGTACGAGCGCGAGTACGCAGGCAAGAAGGGCTTAAACGCCCTGATGGACATTCTCACTTCTCGTGGCGGCATGGTTAGTATTAGGGTTTACTCTTTTCTATTTTTTGTATTGTTTTATAAATGTCGTTATATGTTTATACTTACTGAAAGCTGTCTTATTGTCTTTTTTTGCAGAATCCGACAGATACGCCGCTTGGACGCGATGAGACGTCTGACTAGACGACGTCAATTTAGCCGTAGCTAGATAGCATTAGTTTAGGGTTTCTCATAGTTTATGTATCATGAGACAGATTTTATACGTCTTTTTGAACCATGTATATTATTACATTTGTCACCGCAGTTCATTTTGCCAATCAATTCTTTATGCCTATGATGTTGTACAATTGTCATTATTACATTTGCCAATCAATTCATTTTGCCTATGATGTGTACAATTGTCAATTTTACGCTTGTCAATTTTGCAAACAATGCGTCTTGTGGGTGACTATTTTGGGTCTATTATCTACCCTTGCACTTTTTTTAAAAAGTGAATCAAGTACAATATGGTTGATGGGTGGCAGGGCATTCAATGCCCTGTCACCAAAAAAAATTCTCTCGGGCGTCGCTATAACCGTCACTATTTATGGCTCTGTAGCGTCGCTATAGACTTCTGTGTAACGGTCACTATGAGCGTCGCTATGAGCGTCTCTATATAGCGACGCTTATAGCGACGCTCTCGTAGCGACGCTATTAGCGACGGTTTTAGCGACGCCGGGGGTTATAAAAACCCAGTGTATTTCCGTCGCTAAGAGCGTCACAAGAGCACACAACCTCTTGTAGTGTAGCCGCTAGAGGCATCAGAATCAATGTGGTCGACAACTTTGCAGAAGAAAGTCTTTTCAAATTCTGCATCGATTTTGAGTTATCATTTGCGGACTGCGTACATGTCCGAAAAGCAACTTCCATTTACTTTTTGCTTTTGATTTTCCTCACAATTGAAAACTTCTCAATTATATTTTTTCTTCATCAATCATATATTTTTTACTGACGTAACTTTGCTGTAGAAGCCAGTTACATATCATTCCGATTCAGTCGAGCCGTTGATGATCGTCCAAATTCTATCGAGCTACTGTTGGTACATGATTTTTTGCTATATGATATAATCGTTCATTGGTTCTCCTATAATTATTCGTCTATAGATATAGTTTACGTCGTTTTATTGATAATCTCTCGTTGATACCATAGTGTTTTTGATGGTACCATGATGATGCTTTGTTAGTACTTTGGTCATGGTGATTTTCGTTGATACCATGATGATATTTCGTTGATACCATGGTTATTCTCGGTGATACCATGATGTTTGTTTCATTGATAACATGGTTATTCTTGGTGATACCATGATAATATTTCGTTGATGCCATGGTTATTTTCGGTGATACCATAATGTTGTTTCGTTGATACCATGGTTATTCTCGGTGATACCATGATGTTGTTTCATTGATACCATGGTTATTCTCGGTGATACCATGATGTTGTTTTGTTGATACAATGATTATTCTCGATGATATCATGATGTTGTTTCGTTGATACCATGGTTATTCTCGGTGATACCATGATGTTGTTTCGTTGATACAATGATTATTCTCGGTGATATCATGATGCTTTTCGTTGATACCATGATGATTTATTCATTTTTATTGATACATTGATGATGTTTTTTTAATACTTTGATGATATTCATTGATATCACTACGTTGATAAATATCATTTTATGTAGTATATCCACATGTCATTTGCAACACGTAATCACGCATCTTGTACTTTTATGTTCATACTTTATGTACCATCTGTTGTCATGCGTATATATGTCGTCAAAAGAGTGGCGTAGCGAACCATCTCTTATGGCATTATGAACGTAATTATTCACTAACAATGCTAATAATTTTCATAACTATGTTTTTTGAGTCTATGATCTATCTAGGATTGATCAAAGAATTGATTTCATGAAGACAAACTTGGTGACAAAAAAACATTTATTAAGACATGTTTGGTGATGCCATATTGATGACAAGCTACATAGCAGATTCACGGAGACACTTCTGATTACGAGCTAATCGATAGCCTTTACACCTCTTTATTGAAATTTTGTATTCATTATTGTATTTGATAGGAGTATGTGTATGTGATTCACATGTAAGATTTAAAATTGCTACAAATTTTATTTTTAAGGGTGATTCTTGTTAACTATGGTTGTTTTGTGTTAATAAGAATATGATTAATATTTTGTGTGGTATTTATTGATAATCAATATATGGTGAATCATTGATTACATTTTCTTGTTGATTTGTCTTTTGACACCTTGACCTTCGTCTCAATTTTTGAGGGTCTTCTACTCAAAATTTGGAGAAACTAAAAAAGCGCAATGAAGCCTAGCTTAATAACACTTTTCATCCAAAACTTGTTCGTTCCTTGAGCTCTTCGATTTGGGTTCTAAGTTTGCGTCAATCAGAGTTTGAAGCAGAAAGTTATGTTGTTTTTACTGCAATTGAGCTTCACGCAGCTTTAGTCCTCGTTCGTCTTCGTGAAGCATCAGCGATCATTTTTCTAATTTTGGCGTCAACTTTTTTGAGCAAATTTAGCTTTTTGTTGTTCATATTGTGTCCGTCAATCTTGCATCTTACGTCACTCTGTTTTGAGGACTCTTTTATTAATAACGTCTCTTTTTCCTGCTTTTTTTGCGTGACGTCCCTCACATATTTGGACGTTTATTGAGCATCCTTCTTGCGTTTTATCGTTGACAGAACACAGTTGTTATATTTCTCTCATTCTCAATTGCAGCCTTCACCATATATGGTGTGCAGATTCTACGATCTTATCTTATACCTCTTCTCGCAACTAGATATTGCTATGACTATTCTCTCAATGGCTTTCCTTGTTTTGTTTCTCCTTTCAAGGCCAAGGATTTTCCAGGCTGGAAAGCAAAGATGTTGCTAATTCTTGAAGGCGATGAACTCTCTGATGTTGTCCTAAGAAATCGTGTTTGTCCGCCTCAGCCTGTTGTTGATACAGATCATGACACCGTGCTTATCACTGACGGACCTATATTTGAAGATTGGAATGTTGTGTATATGGATTGGCAATGACGTGATAAAAGCAGCATGTTGGTATATTATTTCTAGTCTTACTGATTCCCTTTTGCTTGTTATGTATGAGCTGCCTACTTTCCACGACATATGAAAGTACCTTGTTGCAAACTTTCAGAAGAAATCTGTTACAGAAATACTTTATTTGAGAGGGTTGCATAACAAGTTATAATATGAAGTTAGTACTGCCATGACGAGATATATTGAGTCTTTCAAATCTATTATTAATTAACTTGGTGTTGCGGGTGATCCTATTTCACAAAAACAACTGATTACACTACTTGACTCTCAATCTAAATCTTGTGGATAATCTCAATCTCTATCACTCTCTCGCTCTCAATCTCAATCACAATCACACTCTCAATATTGATCTCTTGATGGCAACAATGATCATAATCGAAATCGCAACACGATCACAATCCCAATATCATGATACCTTGCACAGATCCTGTTTCACACATTGGTTTCTACATCGTCTACAAAATAGCCAAAAGAACATACTTGTGCAACCAAATCAACATGATAATCAATTTTGAAACATCATTTTATACCATCATAAAAGAGTATAATCACTTCTTGATTGGATCAAACAAAAGAGATATTACCTGTACGGTATATCAGTTTGTAAGCTAACCTGTTTTTGTTGCTTGTAGGTTACCCTAGTGGTGCTGGCAATTTGTTTCTGTCATAATTTGATCAAACGAACTCAGAACATAGACTTCTAGGCACTCAAAACGACGGGAGCAGATCTGCTCTACAAGGTAGCGTAAACAGAATTGCAAAAAACATCTTTCTTTGGTTGAAATCACAACTTTTAGGTCGCGACTCATAAAAACCCTATTTTTGGGTCTCCACTACTCTTTTTTAACCATAAACTATTCACCATATCTTTTAAACCCTATTTTGGGCCAATCATCTTTTTGACAAAAGTAGCCCTTATAGCACTTTAAAGGCATACACATGTAATCCCATGATATACAACCAAATTTAGTATCTTTGACACATCTCAACAAGAATTTAAGCATGAGAGATTTGAATAGGAGTTATAATGTGAGTGGCTTGTCAAGTCAATGAATAATATATACAAGATAAGATATAGGAATAACTCGTATAATTCTTAAATAGACATGGAGTGTCTACTCCTCATCTTACCAAGAAGCAATATTTGATAGACTCTCAAAAGAATCCACTTTTGTAACTCAACTTGTGTTCCATGTATTCTTATAGGTTACCCCAAGTGTATCATGAAAGGCAAAATATGATTTCATGTACAACTATAATGGGGATTGATCCTAAAAAACATTTACTTATTACAAATAATAGCTAGCAACATAGGGTTGCCTTATCGACTATGCAACAATAACCCAAGTTAATGGATATTTTATTAATGAAGAAATCTCTATGATCAATGGTCATTTTATGTCCAAGCAGATACTTGTAATCATTTTGAGCATTGAAATCTTCCCTATTGCAAGAGAAAAATTCTCACTCTTGTACGGGGGAGATTGTACCTATAGTGACTTGTGTCTATAATCTTCTACTCTCTTCTCTCTCACAACAATATGTGTGCCACTCTAATATTGGAGGTTCATAGATCACACTTAGTCTTGCTCTGTCTCTCTTACTCTCTAATCATTCATCTTGATGAGCAACATATAGAGTGCTATGATATTTTATGGATTTTAGGGTCACCGCATATTGGTTGTGTTGTAGTTGTGTCAGAGCAATGGCTGTGTTGTTGATGATGTGCAAAATTAAGTATGGAGAGCTCAATCCAGGAAAATAAATATTATAGACCAACTAATTCTTCTTTCTCTTCTATGTGAGTTTCCTTTTTCTTGCTTGCTTTTATGACCTATCCGTAGAGTAATAATGGTGGAAAATTTTCATAATAGTAGCAGATCTCACGGATGCTTTTAGGATAAGAAATATCTATGGATGCTTGATTGATCAATGGGAACATTCATTATTGTACTTGTAATAGTTTGATGAGAGCGATGGGTTGGCTTTGATTGATGTTTGGTCTAAGTACCACTTATTTTCACACATGAAAATGCTGAGGGGTTTTTGCTCTTTAGCTTCTAAAGTCTTTAAGGATCTACATGGTTTCTCTATTTCTTTTATGTTCATGATGGTTTCTTTGCCACGATGTTACTTTGCATAGACAAAATATTGTATTTATGGGACCATGGGGGATTTCTAATCTTTTAGACAAAAAAACCTTGGTAAATTGGATGGTGAGAGAATTTTGAACTCTTGGATAAAGCAAAAGGTTACATTGTAAGTCGAGTTCATGATCATGGAATAATAGTTTGAGAATGTAGGTTTGGAAACTTCAAGCTTTAAAAAAATGGGAAACACTTGAGATTTTTTCATACTTGTATACTTCAAGAGGTATTTAGGACAATAGATAGTCTAATGATTTTTACGTATAGTATGCCATGTGTAACAATTGATAAGTTCTTTGACAACCTTCCTAATGTCTTAAGCATGTTTTCCTTTGAACAAAATTTTCTTTTGTGTATAAGTAGTATCTTAGTAAAACATACACATCCTAAACATAGACACTTCCTAGGAAAATGGGTTGGTGGAAATGTTGGCTTTAAAACTACTGTATTGTTTATGGTCGCTCATAGGGCCCATTGTTAGTGATAAATCCCATTCTCTTTGATTAGGTGCTAGGTGGTATGGACACTAGCCTCAGATCAGGGTTCATATTCATAACCTTCTGAGTCATTTGACTTGATTGATTGTACTAGATAAGAGCAATTGATCAAACTTCCTCTTGCTAGACTTTGTATCTAATATTGAATTTTCATGCTCACATAAAGACTTTGAAGAAATCGCATACTCTTCTCAAATGGATCACAAAGCCTTTAAATTTCTACTAGAGTACAATGTTCAGAGAGACATCATCGGTTAGTATCAAGACTGTCAAGCATGATTGTGCTGGTCTTTTTTCTTTGATTTTTAATATAACAACTTGATTGGCTTCACGCTTGAATTTTTTACCCTCATGGCCTTTATGAGGTAGTAGGAAAAACTCAATGGGCCTATTGTTTCAACATTTGGTATGATGTCAGGGTAAGGGTGGATGCACACAAACACACACACTCAATCTCTCTCTCTCTCTCTCTCTCTCTCTCTCTCTCTCTCTCTCTCTCTCTCTCTCTCTCTCACACACACACACACACACACACACACACACACACACCTCGGGGGTTCACCGTTTAGTAGCCCCCTATATAACGTGCATTTGCGAAGTATTAGAAAAACCCCCTCTTTTAACATGTCTGAATGAATAAAATGAGCCCTTATTTTAGGGGTTTTTCCAAAATTGAATATAAAACCCCCTTATTTTAATGTATCTCTGTTAAATTGCCTATTTGTTTTGCATTTTAAAACCCCTCCTTTTGAACTCACGTTATAAATTAACATGATTGCATAGTGCATCCCCCGAGACACACACACATACACACATTTTGTTTTCTTACTCTGAAGTGATTGCTATTGGAGCTATATATGGCTCACTCTACTCAACTTGGTCTCACCTATATATTTGTATCGTGTCCTCGATATGAATCAGTCTTTGGGAGTGTACATGGTGTGTCTCTTGTCTCGTCTCTCTCTTTCTCTCTACATCTCAACATGGTATCAAAGCAGTAACGATCACACAGCGATTGAATTCATGGTGACAAAACAGTATGTGTATGCGATTCCCATGTAAGATTTTGAGGATTGATTCTTGTTAAGTGTGGTTGTTTTGTGTTAATAATAATATGATTAGTGTTATGTGTGGTGTTTATTGATGATCAAGGTGGTGAATCATTGATTAAGTTTCCTTGTTGATTTGTCTTTTGACATCCTGACCTTCGTCTCAATTCTTTAGGGTCTTCTGCTCAAAATTTGGAGAAACGGAAACAGCGCAATAACACTTTTCATCCAAAACTTGTTCGTCTCCTTGACCTCTTCGATTTGACTTCTAGGTTTACGTCAATCAGAGTTTGCAGCTGAAAGTTATGTTGTTTTTACTATAATTGAGCTTGACACAGCTTTCATCCTCGTGCGTCTTTGTGAAGCGTCCGCGATCATTTTTCTAATTTTGGGGTCAAAATTTTCGAGCAAATTTAGCTTCTTCTATTCATATCGTAGCCGTCAATCTTGCATCTAACGTCACTCTATTTTGAGGACTCTTTTATTAATAACATCTCCTTTTCTCTGTTTTTTTGGGTGACGTCCCTCACATCTTTGGAGGTTTATTGAGCATGCTTCTTGCGTTTTATCGTTGACAAAACACAGTCGTCATATTTCTCTCGTTCTCAATTGAAGCCTTCACCATATACGGTGTGCAAATTTTGCGATCTTATCTTATACGTCTTCTCGCAACCAGATATGGCTATGACTATTCTTGTCAACGGATTTCCTTGTTCTGTTCCTCCTTTCAAAGGCCAAGGATTTCCAGGCTCGAAAGCAAAGATGTTGCTAATTCTTGAAGGCAATGAACTCTCTGATGTTGTCCTTGGAAATCGTGTTTGTCCACCTCAGCCTGTTGATACGGATCATGACAACGTGCTTATCACTGAAGGACCTATATTTGAAGATTGGAATGTTGCATATACGGATTGGCAATTAAGTGATAAAGCAACGTGTCGGTATATTCTTTTTGCTCTTACTAATTCTCTTTTGCTTGATATGTATGAACTGCCTACTTTCCACGACGTATAGAAAGTACCTTATTGCAAACTTTCAAAAGAAATCTGTTACACATGTACTTTATTTGAGAGGGTTGCATAACAAGTTACAATATGAAGTTGGTACTAGCATGACGAGATATATTGAGCCTTTCAAATCTATTATTAATCAACTTGGTGCTACTGGTGATCCTATTTCACAAAAACAATTGATTACACTTCTCCTTGAAACGGTGAAGGACTCTTCTTATAATAGCATTGTCTTATAATACTCCGACCAAATCCACAGTCAATCATTTTGTAGGTAGGATCATAATCATCTCCCTCATTTGTCAAATAATTAATTTATGTCCCTCAAAATAATCATACAATGGCATTAAAATATAAAACATTAATATGTATATTTGCGACTCAGGAAAAAAAAAATTGATGCACATTTGATGACCATATATAACATTCAGGCATCGCAAGGTCATGATATTCTTCAATATCTAATCAATCATAAGAATAATTATCATTTTGTAAACAAAACATGCTAATTGATTGTGGTTAGCATAGCTGCCAACTTACGGCTAGCACAAGTGTTAATGCCAAGATGGACTTTAGCCATATCAAGAGGTGCTATCATATACATGTGGTAGTGATGTGTCTGAACACACTTAGGACCGTCAGGGTATTTTTTCTCTCCCTAGGAGGGTTTCCCCCCCCTATACATTGTATACACCCATCAATCTAGGTCTATCTTATGTTTCCATTGCATACTAAGTAATACAGTCTCTGTTGTGTGCCTTAGGCTTCCTTCATCTCCAAGATGTGTGTGTTTTCCTGTAATCCTAATTCCAATAATTGGTAACAGACTAGGTTGTGTCCTCTTAGGCTTAGTCGCCAACAACTCCAGCACACACCTGCTCACTTCCTCTCATTTTTGAGAGCGTTGGCGAGCGTCAGTGGGTCTGGTCAGATTTTTTATTCGGGCTCATTTCGCCCTCTTTTTTTCACTACAAGGAGTACTATACATGCTATTTTTTCATTTTGTCCAAATTTTCTACCCATTTTTTGCATAGAAGGTCCCTTACATTTTTCTACAGTTGGTGCTATATAGCCCGTGTTTTTCCCTCTTTGTTTCTCCTCTTTTTGGGAAGTTTTCGTATCACGTGCAACATTTATCATGGCTGACAACAATATAGATGTGCTCAAGATGTTTGCTGCTACTGAGGATAGATTGGATGGGGACAATTCACCCTATGTGAGCTTATATGACGCAACATGTTTTTGTGTCAAAGGGCGTTTGGAATATTGTGCATGGCATTGATGTATGTCCCAGGTTTAAGGATGTAGGCAATGTTGAGGATGTTTTGAGTTTTGGTTGCAGGATTGACGCTACCAAAGCTCTTTCGATGTTTTGAGTTTTGGTTGCATGAAATTGAATGATTGCAGTCAATATTTTCTCAGGAGATTGTCCCTTTGACCAAGAGAAACCTCTATCTTCACTACTTAGATCTCAAACTAAGAGTAGAAAAACTCTTGACTAATAGTAGAACCTATCCCAGGCAAAACGCTCTAACTCAGAAAAACCTATTTCTCTCTTCTTAGCAAATAGTAGATTATCTCAAGCAAGATGTTCTGACTGAGCAAAAGTTAACTCTTTATCTCCTCAAGCAATTTCTTCCAAAAATTGGAGTGCTTCTTACATCTTTATATCATTCAAGCTATTGATAGGTGTTTTGGGCTTACTTATAGAAGAAAACAAAAGGTTGGCACTCTAAGTTTAAGTCCTCAGGTACATTTACCTTCCACATGCATATTTTATTCCAAAACTAGAGTTGTTCTTCATGAAAGATGGAGCATTTTGTGAACTATCTATGGTTAACATAGAGGGATCCCCAAAACTTCTTAAACTCCACAAGTATTTGTAGTGTGCCAATAATCTTTTTGACAAAAGTAGCCCTTCTAGCACTTTAAAGGCATACACATGTAATCCCATGATATACAACCAAATTTGGTATCTTTGACACATCTCAACAAGACTTTAAGCATTATAGATTTGAATAGGAGTAATAATTTGTGTGACTTGTCAAGTCAACTAATAATATACACGAGATAAGATATAGGAATAACTCGTATAATTCTTAAATAGACATGGAGTGTCTACTCCTCATCTTACCAAGAAGCAATATTTTGATAGATTCTCAAAAGAATCCACTTTTGTAACTCAACTTGTGTTCCATGTATTCTTATAGGATACCCCAAGTGTATCATGAAAGGAGAAATATGATTTCATGTAAAACTATAATGGAGATTGATCCTAAAAAACATTTACTTATTACAAATAATAGGTAGCAACATAGGGTTGTCCGATGGACTATGCAACCAAAAACCAAGTTAACATATATTTTATTAATGAAGAACCCTTTATGATCAATGGTTATTTTATGTCCAAGTATACATTTGTAATCATTTTGAGCATTGCAATCTTCCCTATTGCAAGAGAAAAAATCTCACTCTTGTACGGGGGAGATTGTACCTAGTGACTTGTGTCTATAATCTTCTACTCTCTTGTCCTCTTCTCTCTCACAACGATATGTGTGCCACTCCAATCTTGGAGGTTCATATAGAACGCTTGGTCTTGCTCTATCTCTCTTACTCTATAATCATTAATTTTGATGAGCAACATATAGAAACAATTATTGAGGTATGCTTGTATAATTCTGATACGAGTGCTATGATATTCTATGGATTTTGGGGTCCGAGATCACAATATCTCTATTTCATTACTTTCATTGATGATTTCTCATGTTATACGATTGTATTTTTACTTAGACAAACATCTGAGGCCTTATCTGTTTTCAAACAATTCCACAAGGCAACGGAACTTCAAACTAGTCGTCGCCTTAAGAAGCTTCGTAGTGACAATGGAGGAAAACATGTTTCTCGAGAGTTTGTGAGTTACTGTGCTGACAGTGTAATGCAGAGACTAGGATTTGAACATAGAATTCCTACTTGTGTTCGATTGTTGGGTTTGAGAGCTATATCCAAGGTATTGGTTAATGAAAGATTATATCCCGGTATTAAGTGGGAAGATTTGTTAGGTAGGGATGTCCTCTTAGCCCGTTGTTATTTGCTAAAAAAACCCATCCCCTCTTCTTCTTTCTCCAGCTCACGCAACAAATGGTAACTTGAAAGGGCTGTAGGTAGGCTCTTGTAATAGGACATATTCTGCAATGTTTTGATGAATATTTTTGTTTAGAGTACATTTTGTTCATTCCAGTGTTTTTCCACGGTATAGGATTTCGTTTGAATCGTTCGCGTGAAGTTTCAAATTTTGACCAGGGACACCCCTCGGGAGCCGGTTTCGAGGGTACTATGGTCAAAATTTGGAAAAGTTTTTTATGTAGCAATTGTAGCCCTTGACACAAGGAAAAATAAGGCTTCTTTGTGTTTTTGTTGGTTCTTGTATTTTGATGCCCGTTTCAGCCCGTAGATTAGAGAAAAAGTGAGAAAATGCTGTTTTAGACTATTTTTGTGAAAAGTGCTGACTTGCAGGTAAATTTTTGGGCACACTGAGCAGGATATGGATTTTTCGCGTCTCACAACTTTCGAAGAGCTCGATGAGACAAACAAATTCATGTGAGACAAACCCGGTCAAATTCTGAACCGTTTGGGAGTTATGGCTTGCTGAAAATGGCCAAAAAAAGTTTCTAAAATTGCTAACTTGCGAGTGTGGGTTGCGTTTTATGGTTCTTATGCGTTTGAATGCAGGACGTCTCTTTTCGGAACCTATGTTGGACCGCTTTTGCTAAAGACTAACAGAAGGACGAAAATAGCCACTTTTTGCCTCACTTTTTGCCTGTGGAGAAGGAGGCTGTTCTACAGTGAAGGCGCCTTGTGATTGAGATTGAGAGTGAGAGTGAGAGTGCGATTGAGAACTGTGCACAGATTGAGAGTGAGATTGAGAGTGAGATAGCTCGAGTGTGGTCGGGAGGTTGATACGAGCTACACTCTTCTTGTACTCGGGAATTGATTTCAATATACATCTCTGATTTCCTGCGTCTACTCTGTGTACTTGCAAATTTTTGTTATTCAGTTGTTGTATTCCTTTGTCTCGTCACAACTCTCATCATGTTCTTGATTTGGGGTTTTAAGATGACACTATTATTTTCTCGGATACTCAGAATGCTAATATTGGTGAATATATGTCATACTTGAATTTTTATTCGCTTGTAGCTGCTTTAGATTTGAATATGGGGAAGTCTCTGTTGATAGATGTATCTGCAAAGATAATTTTCATAGCTTGATTTGGCAAGAAAAGAGAAGTCTTAGGGGAACTGTATTCAGGAACGTTGGTGATCCTCTAGGAGTTAATGTATCTGCAACCTAGTTGACACAATGGGTTGAGGATAAAATCCAAACCAAAATGGCTTCGTGGTGTTGCACTAAATGGCCAACTCATGTTAGGTTAAGGATTGTGCAGTCTATTGGGATTTCCTCTATATGTTATATTTTCTTCCCTTTGATCCTTGACCAGTTGCAAAATTTACATCAACATTAGTGATATTTTATGGGGATCTTCTGTTGTAGCCTGACTCGCTTGGAAGCATTTGGCATTGCCTATTCACTTGGGAGGATTGGGTATCCTTCATTTGCAAATGCACATGCTGGCTAGTACAGAAACCTTACTGAAACAAATTGATGGATAATTTTGTTGTGTACTTTCATGGTGTTTGGAATATGTTTGCATGGGACAAATTTTTTTGTGCTACTCATGTTCAATTGTGTGGGAAGACTGCTAATATGATGGTTAAGTCTTGAAAAAGTCTATGTGCTTTGTTGATTTGGTATGGTAGAGTTAGATATACAGGTAATCCCTTAGGGTATGAGTCTTGTTGTTGGAGCTTTGGGTTTAAAAAACCACCCGCTGTTTTCTTGGGCAAAAAACCATAAGAGGGTTAAGCCCAATCAATCAAATTGTTACTCTAACAGAAATATTATTTCGTTTATGGTGGCTAAGAGAACATTCAGACAGGAAATGGGCTCGAAATTACTTGGGAATAGTTGTGTACACATGTTAGCAATTTGAAAAATCCTTGTTGCAATGAAGATTTAATCAAAGATTCTAAGATTGAGCATTGTCAGAGACTTCAACAAATTGATGGACCTCCCCAACCAAAAGTTTCTATCTACACTTGATCCTTTAGCCTTAAATAGAGAACAGATGCAACAAGGTTTGCGAGTTCAATCTAGATCAAAGCTGGTGGTTGAAGAAGCTATCTGATGTATGGTGGAATATCCTGACAGGGGCTCTCCCCATAGGTGAATTGTTAGTCAAAAAGAGAATGTGTGATGGAAAATGCCCCAAATGTGGTCATCTTGAGACAACGAAGCACATATTTTGGAACTTCCCTACATTATATGCTTGATGGGTATGTTTGTATGATATTTGTATGATGCATTGGAAGACTAAGTTTCTAAATATAGACTGCTTTTTGGAACAATTCAACCGGGTTCTACACGTTTAGACTTATGTATTGCTTTTCTCAGACTTTGGGTCAGCTTTGTTTGATACACACACCTTTCACAGTTTCAAACTACCTTGGTGTATGATTCGAGATAAATTGTTAGAGGACTGTGTAGCACTGCCAAATCCTCAACAGAATAAGACGATGGAATTCCTCGCCATGATGTAAATGTAACAAAATGTAATATAGTACTTAAGTTAGAGAGAGAGAGAGAGAGAGAGAGAGAGATTTTCATAATTATATAGGAAAATGAAATTTCCACTCTAAACCAATAATAGGACCGATAAGAAAGGATGGGGAACATAGTTCTCCTCTGTCTGACTGATGAACTACAGCGATGGAAGCATTTCACCATCGACATTGGGTACCTACTCCATAAGGGGAGAGTTTGTGTACCGACGGACACAGACATTTGGCGCCAAATTCTTTATGAATGTCATGATAGTCCAAGTGCAGGGCACCCGAGTATTAGAAAGATTTATGCTCTGGTACAACGATAGTTTTACTGGCCAGGTTTACATGGCTTTGTTCAAGATTATGTCTTGCATTGCCAAAAATGTCAGGTTAACAAAGCAGAGCCCCTGAAAGCAAGAGGACTCTTACATCCTTTGGAGATCCCCAATGGTAAGTGGGAAACTATAACTATGGATTTTATTGTGGGTTTACCAACCCACTATACGAGGTCATGACTCAGTATGGGTGGTTGTAGACCGGTTGACTAAACTATGTAAGTTTATTCCAACCAAATCAACGATTAAGACTCCAGAATTAGCTAAGTTATTTGTGGACAACCTATATAAGTTATATGGTTTTCCAAGTAACAATGTCAGTGATCGTGATCCCTAGTTTAATAGTCATTTTTGGAGCGTTGTGTTTAAATGATTGGGTACACAACTAAACCTCAGTACAACCGATCATCCAGAAACGGATGGTCAAACTGAACGAGTTAACTAAGTGCTAGAGGATATGCTACGCGCATACATTAGCAAGAAACAGTCAGATTGGAAATAATATTTACCTATTCTCAAGTTTTCTTACAATAGTGCTAAGCATGTCACAACTGGATTTAGTCCTTGCATGCTCATGTATGGTTTTCAGCCCACGTCACCTGTTACGATGGGATTGGCAACCGAAAAACTCCAACAGGTTAAGGATTTTCTCAAAGACCACATGGATATGCTGAAACTCGCTCGTCAGATTATCCGACAAGTGCAGGATCCGTATAAGAAGTACACTTATGAGAAACGTCGGCAAGTTACCTTTGAGGAAGGGGAGGAAGTATTTTTACGTGTGCCAGAGCATTCAAAAAGTTTGAAAACTGGGCCAACACCTAAATTATCTCCACGATATTATGGGCCTTTCAAAATACTCAAGCGAGTGGATGATCGTGCCTACAAATTATCGCTACGTACACATGCTCGTGTTCATCCGGTGTTTGCTATAAGCCGTTTACATAAGCCATTACATGGGGATGACAATGCCTTTGACCAAAAGATTTTGGTCCATTTCGTTGAACCTCTTACCCTACCGCATGAACCTGAACGAATTCTCGACGATCATGATTTACGTACACATCATCATGTGCGTCGACAAGATTTAATTAATCAAGTGGAAAGATCGACCTGAGGAAGGTGCCACTTGGGAAAACATTAGTGTTCTTAAGAAGAAGTTTCCCACTTTTGTTTTCAAGGTCTAAAACTCTTCCTTAAGGGGGAAGTAATGTCAGGACAAGGGCAAGGCCATAGAGTCTTGGACTGGACCAAGGGCCAGACTAGGCAATGTGGAAAAAGAATCCAGCTAGGGAAAAGGGGCTATAGTGGGAGGTTGGGAGGTGGATTCCAAGATCTAGTTTCCCCTAGTCTTTACAATAATTTTCATAGCTTGATTTGGCAAGCAAAGGGAATTCTTAGGGAAAATGTATTCAGGAATGGGTTTGTGGCATTGTACTAAATGGTCAATTCATGTTAGGTGAAGGATTGTGCAGGCTATTTGGATTTACTCTATATATTTTGTTTTCTTCCCTTTGATACTTGACCAGTTGCGAGATTTACATCAAAAAAACTGAGATTTTATGGGGATCTTCTGTTGTAGCTTGGCTCGCCTGGAAGCATTTGGCCTTGCCTATTCACTTGGGAGGATTGGGTATCCTTCATTTGCAAATGCACATGCTTGCTAGTAGGGAAACCTTACTGAAACAAATTGATGGATAATTTTGTTATGTACTTTCATGGTGTTTGGGATATGTTTGCATGGGACAAATTGTTTTGTGCTACTCATGTTCAATTGTGTGGGAATACTGCTAATATGCTGGTTAAGTCTTGAAAAAATCTATGTGCTTTGTTGATTTGGGATGGTAGAGTCAGATATACAGGTAATCCCTTAGGGTATGAGTCTTGTTGTTGGAGCTTTGGGTTTAAAAAACCACCCGTTGTTTACTTGGGAAAAAAAGCATGAGAGGGTTAAGCCCAATCAATCAAATTGTTACTCTAACAGAAATATTATTTCGTTTATGGTGGCTAAGAGAAGATTCAGACTAGGAAATGGGCTCAAAATTACTTGGGGATAGTTGTGTACACATGTCAACAATTTGAAAGTTTCTTGTTGCAATCAAGATTTAATCAAAGATTTAGAGATTGAGCATTGCCAGAGACTTCAACAACTTGATGCACCTCCCCAACCAAACGTTTCTATCTACACTTGATCCCTTAGCCTTAGATAGAGAACGGATGCAGCAAGATTTGCGAGTTCAATCTAGATCAATGTTGGTGGTTGAAGAAGCTATCTGATGTATGGTGAATTATTGTTAGCCAAAAAGAGAGTGTCTGATGGAAAATGCCCCCTTGAGACAACGAAGCACATATTTTGGAACTTCCCTACAATATATGCTTGGTGGATATGTTTGTATGATACTTGTATGATGCATTGGAAGACTAAGTTTCTGAATATAGACTGCTTTATGGAACAATTCAAACGGGTTCTACACGTTTCGACTTATGTATTGCTTCTCTGAGACTTTGGGTGTTATCCTTTTTGTGAAATGCTAGAAACTCGGCTTTGTTTGATACACACCTTTCACAGTTTCCAACTGCCTTGGTCTATGATTCGAGATAGATTGTTAGAGGATTGTGTGGCACTGCCAGTTCCTCAACAGAATAACACGATGGAATTCCTCATCATGATGTAAACATGTAACAAAATGTAATATAGTACTTAAGTTAGAGAGAGAGAGAGAGAGAGAGAGAGAGAGAGAGAGAGAGAGTTTCACAATTATGTAGGCAAATGAAATTTTCACTCTGGACCAATAATAGCACCGATAAGAAAGAATGGGAAAATGGAATGTCCGTTCAAGGATCAGAAAGAGGTATGTTGATGGAGCGAGTCGTCCGGCCAGTCTCTATGATCAAAGGCAGGGGTTGGCGAAGGCGACATTGACGAGGGAGAGCGGAAGAGTGCCAGCGCAGGGGTAGGTGCGTCCGTAGCGGAGGCCGGAGGAAGCGGGTTGGACTTTGACGTTGGGGAGGACAGTGCAGTGGCCGAAGGTGGGCACGTCCACCTCCATGGCGAAGCGGCTGATGATCTTCTGGTTCCAGCGCCGGTCCTGGCAGGCTGCAATGATGTTGAAGGCCTCACAGGGGCAGTTGTTCACGAGCTCCCACTCGCACAGCCCGGTCGCCACGGGAGTGTTGGTCAGCACGAGGTCGTGCAGCCTGCACTTGCGGGGCGTAGCTGCTTGCACAACGGAGGTCCCCTCTATGATATTTAGCAGCAGCGCCGCCACCATCGCCACTGCGGTAGAAAAGGAGATCAATAATATTACGACATATGATATGACTATAGCACACAGACGTGCGTTTTTGTATACTTGTAGAATAATAACGCACTCAAGCACTCACTCAATTATATCAACGCACATAATTGAGTGACAGGAAGCCATATTCTTATACCTGTGCAGAGTGCCGCTCTCCCCATTGCCATTGTTGATGATGAAGATGGGTTCTAGCCCTAAACGCTGCTCGATGTGCTCACTGCTGCTTACAGTTTTGCGGGCACTACTATTCCAGCCTTCACAGCACCCGCTTTATATACTCCCAATTACGTCCTCGTAATCCGACCTGTCAAACCTGAAAAGCCAAATCAAATACTTGTTCCTCATATGTGTGTGTTTGTGTTCCTTGGCTATTCATGTATTCACATGGCTCTACTCCACCAACGTTGAGAGTCATTGCTCCCGTGATAACTATAAAGATATGTGAACATCGATCCCCTAACCTTCTACGGGTAACCTTCCATGTGGGTATTGGTGTTCATGTTGGCTACTAATTATAGTGCCATTTATGCTAGTAAAAGGTCACATTTACAATAGGAAAAGGAAACGTCCATATTGCATGACACCTAGTTGAATTGACTTGGGGAGTAGTTCGAATGGACCTATTCCCTCTCGGACTTAGTCCTTGATACCAAGTTGATACCTTGGTGGAGCTTGTTCAGTTTCATTTTTGCCAACATTTTTAGGTGAAAACTTTGAGGGCCAAGGACTAACACATGCCTTTGTCCACCCAACCATACTCCTCCTACAGACCTCGTAGCCTACCTTCTCTTGGCCTACCTTGAGGAGACCACTTCACTTCGATGATCAATTGACTCATGTGCCAACATAGTCCTGCCCTTGTCTTTGTGGAAATATTACTCCCCCTTGAAGGAGAGTTTTTGTCCTTAGAAACATTGATCAATGAAATAACTCGCCATAAGAATATTAATGCTCTCCTCTCTAAACTTGCATCACGTCAAATGCTATCCCACGCAGTACGTACCATTACATCTGGCACTCATATGTGGAATTATGTGCTTGTAGAAAAATCAAATTGAATGATTGCAGTCAATATTTTCTCAGGAGATCGCCCCTTTGACCAAGAGAAACCTCTACTTTCTCTACTTAGATCTCAAATTAAGAGTAAAGCCTACCTCACGTGAGATGGTCTAACTGAGCAAACTTATTTTTCTCACTACTTAACTACTAGTAGAACCTATCTTCAGAAAAACTCTTGACTAATAGTAGAACCTATCCCAGGCAAAACGCTCTAACTGAGAAAAGCCTATTTCTCTCTTTCATTAACTAATAGTACAGCGTATCTCAAGCAAAATGCTCTAAGTGAGAAAAACCTACTATTGTCTCTTCTCAGTGAATAGTAGATTATCTCTAGCAAGATGTTATAGCTGAGCAAAAGTTAGCTCTTTATCTCCTCAAAAAATTTCTTCCAAAAATTGGAGTGCTTCTTACAGATGTATATCATTCAAGCGATGGATAGGTGTTTTGGGCTTACTTATAGAAGAAAAAAAATGGTTGGCACTCTAAGTCCTTAGGTACATTTACCTTCCACATGGAGATTCTATTCCAAAACTAGAGTTGTTCTTCATGAAAGACGGAGCATTTTGTGAACTATCTATGGTTAACATAGAGGGAACCCCACAACTTCTTAAACCTTACAATTTGATGGATGTTGTAGTGTGCCAATCATCTTTTTGACAAAAGTAGCCCTTCTAGCACTTTAAAGCATGCACATGTAATCCCATGATATACTATCAAATTTGGTATCTTTGACACATCTCAACAAGAATTCAAGCATGAGAGATTTGAATAGGAGTAATAATTTGTGTGACTTGTCAAGTCAACGAATAATATACACAGGATAAGATATAGGAATAACTCGTATAATTCTTAAATAGACATGGAGTGTCTACTCCTCATCTTACCACGAAGAAATGTTCTGATAGACTCTCAAAAGAATCCACTTTTGTAACTCAACTTGTGTTCCATGTATTCTTATAGGATACCCCAAGTGTATCATGAAAGGCGAAGTATGATTTCATGTACAACTATAATAAAGATTGATCCTAAAAAACATTTACTTATTACAAATAATAGGTAGCAACATAGGGTTGCCCTATAGAATATGCAACAAAAAACCAATTTAATGGATATTTTATTAATGAAGAACCCTTTATGACCAATGGTCCTTTGATGTCCAAGTAGACATTTGTAATCATTTTGAGCATTGCAATCTTTCCTATTGCAAGAGCAAAACTCTCACTCTTGTACGGGGGAGATTTTACATAGTGACTTGTGTCTATAATCTTCTACTCTCTTCTCCTCTTCTCTCTCACAACGATATGTGTGCCACTCCAATTTGGAGGTTCATATAGCACGCTTGGTCTTTCTCTGTCTCTCTTACTCTCTAATCATTAATCTTGATGAGCAACATATACAATATGGAGGTATGCTTGTATAATTCTTATATGAGTGATGATATTTTATGGATTTTAGGGTCACCGCGTATTTGTTGTGTTATAGTTGTATCAGACCAATGGCTGTGTTGTTCGTGATGTGCATAATTAAGGATGAAGAGCTCAATCAAGGAAAATAAACAATATAGAACAACTAATTCTTCTTTCTCTTCTATATGGGTTTCCTTTTTCTTGCTTGCTACTATGACCTATACGTAGAGTAAAAATAGTGGAAGAATTTCATAATAGTAGCAGATCTCAGGGATGCTATTAGAATAATAAATATCTATAGATGCTTGATTGATCAATGGGGAACATTCATTATTGTACTTGTAATAGTTTGATGAGGCCGATGGGTTGGCTTTGATTGATGTTTGGTCTAACTACCACTTTTTTTCACTCATGAAAATGTTGATGGGTTTTTGCTCTTTAGCTTCTATAGTCTTTCAGGATCAACATGGTTTCTCTATTGCTTTTATGGTCATGATGGTTTCTTTGCCACGATGTTACTTTGCATAGACAAAATATTGTAATTATGGTACCATGGGATTTCTAATCTTTTAGATAAAAAAACCTTGGTAAACGGGATGGTGAGAGAAGTTCGATAGGTTCTTTGATCACCTTACTAATGTCTTAATCAAGTTTACCTTTGAACAAAATGTTCTTTTGTGTATAAGTAGTATCTTAGTAAAACAACATACACATCCTAAACACAGACACTTCTTAGGCAAATGGGTTGGTGGGGATATTGGCTTTAAACTATTGTGTTGTTTATGGTCGTTCATAGGCCCATTGTCGGTGGTAAATCCCTTTTCTTTGATACGTGCTAGTTGGTATGGACACTAGCCTCAGATAAGGGTTCATATTCATAGCCTTCTGAGTCATTTGACTTGATTGGTTGGAGTAGATAAGAGCTACTCATCAGAATTCCTCTTGCTAGAATTTGTATCCAATATGGAATTTTCATGTTCACATAAATACTTTGAAGATATTGCATACTTTTCTCAAATGGATCACAATGCCTTTAAATTTCTACTAGAGTATAATGTTCACAGAGACATCATCGGTCAATATCAAGACTATCAAGCATGATTGTGCTTGTCTTTCTTCTTTAATTTTAATATAACAACTTGATTGGCTTCACACTTGAATTTTTTACCCTCATGGACTTGATGAGGTAGTAGGCGCATACTCAATGGGTCTATGGTTTCAACATTGAGTATGATATCAGGGTAAGGGTGGATGCACATACATACACACACTCAATCTCTCTCTCTCTCTCTCTCTCTCTCTCTCTCTCTCTCTCTCTCTCTCTCTCTCACACACACACACACACACACACAACACACCTCGTGGGGTTCACCATTCAGTATCACCCTATATAACATGCATTTGCGGGGTATTAGAAAAACCCCTCTTTTCACATGTCTGAATGAATAAAATGACCCCTTATTTTAGGGTTCAAAATTGAATATTCAACCCCCTTATTTTAATGTATCTCTATTAAATTGCCTAAATATTTTTATTTTTAAAACCCCTCCTTTTGAACTCAGGTTATAAACTAACATGATTGCATACTGCATCCCCTAAGGCACACACACATACACACATTTTGTTTGCTTACTCTCAAGTGATTTCTATTGGATCTATATATGGCTCACTCTACTCAACTTGGTCTCACCTATATATTTGTATCGTGTCCTCAATATGAATCAGTCTTTGAGAGCCTACATGGTGTGTCTCTTCTCTCTCTCTCTCTCTCTCTCTCTCTCTCTCTCCATCTCAACATGGTATCACAACGGTAATGATCACGCGCCGATTCACATTATGGTGACAAAATAGTATGTGTATGTGATTCACATGTAAGATTTAGAATTGCTACAAATTTTATTTTTAAGGATTGATTCTTGTTAACTATGGTTGTTTTGTGTTAATAAGAATACGATTAGTACTTTGTGTGGTGTTTATTGATAATCAAATATGGTGAATCATTGATTACGTTTTCTTGTTGATTTGTCTTTTGACACCCTGCCCTTTGTCTCAATTTTTGAGGGTCTTCTACTCAAAATTTAGAGAAACGGAAAATGCGCAATGAAGCACAGCTAAATGACACTTTTCATCCTAACCTTGTTCGTCTCCTCGAGCTCTTTGATTTGAGTTATGGGTTTGCGTCAATCGGAGTTTACAGCAAAAAGTTTTGTTGTTTTTATTGCAATTGAGCTTCACGCAGCTTTCTTCCTCGTGCGTCTTCATGAAGCGTCTGCGATCATTTTTGTAATTTTGGCATCGACGTTTTTGAGCAATCTTAGCTTTTTGTTGCTTATATTGTGGCCGTCAATCTTGCATCTCACGTCACTCTATTTTGAGGACTCTTTTATTAATAATGTCTCTTTTTCCCTGTTTTTTGGGTGACGTCCCTCAGATCTTTGACGTTTATTGAGCATCCTTCTTGCGTTTTATCATTGACAGAACACAGTCATCATATTTCTCTTTTTCTCAATTGCAGCCTTCACCATATATGGTGTACGTACAGATTCTGCGATCTTATCTTTTACGTTTTCTCACAACTAGATATTGCTATGACTATTCGTGTCAACGGCTTTCCTTGTTTTGTTCCTCTTTTCCAAGGCGAAGGATTTCCAGGCTGGAAAGCAAAGATGTTGCTAATTCTTGAAGGCGATGAACTCTCTAATGTTGTCCTTCGAAATCGTATTTGTCCGCCTCAGCCTGTTCATACGGATCATGAAATTGTGATTATCACTGAAGGACCTATATTGGAAGATTGGAATGTTGCGTATACCGATTGGCAACAATATGATAAAGAAGCATGTCGGTATATTATTTCTGCTCTTACTGATTCCTTTTGCTTCATATGTATGGACTGCCTACTTTCCATGACATATGGAAGTACCTTATTACAAACTTTCAGAAGAAATCTGTTACAAAAATACTTTATTTAAGAGGGTTGCATAACAACTTACAATATGAAGTTAGTACTGTGATGATGAGATACATTGAGTCTTTCAAATCTATTTTTAATCAACTTGGTGCTGTCGATGATTCTGTTTCACAAAAACAACTGATTACACTTCTTCTTGATATGGTGAAGGACTCTTCTTATGATAGCATTTTTACTATTCTATCTAATAAAGATGGTCTCGATTTTGACCAAGCCTGCATGTCTTTAATTGAATGCTCTCAACGTCAAGAATGACGTAATGATGGTCATGATACAACTATGATTTCACAAGAGGATACTGAGTCACAACAAATCGAATGTGCTTTCAATGCTCGAAGGCGTCCATTTCAAAGAGGAAACCGCAGAGGTGACTGTCGCGGCAATATTTTCTCTCGTCTCAAATTTGCTAATAAGAAATGTTCTTACTACAACAGATGAAGAACACAATATTAACACTAAACAACCACGTTTATCTAGAGACTCTTCTTCTTCTTCTTGTGAATATTGTGGACGATCTGATCATCCCACTCATATGTCCTATAAGAGTCGATTTGACACAGATCGTAATAGAGCATATGCTATTAAATATCGAAACAATATTGTACCAGAAACAAGCTGCATCCTATGTTCAGTTGCTCCAAACAGAATATTTTATGTACATAATGGATCTTATCATGTACTTGATTTGGGTTAAAAGATGACAATATTATTTTCTCCATGCTGAGAATGCTAATATTGGTGAATGTATGTCATACTCAAATTTTTATTCTCTTGTAGCTGCTTTAGATTTGAATCTGGGGAAGTCTCTGTTGATAGACGTATCTGTAGAGATAATTGTCAAGACAATGGCAAGGCCAGAGAGTCTTGGACTGGGCCAAGGGCCGGACTAGGCAATGTGGAAAGGGAATCCAGCTAGGTCAAAGGGGCTATAGTGGGAGGTTGGGAGGTGGATTCTAGGCTCTAGTCTCCCCTAGTCTTTACACTGGTATCAAGAGCAAGGTTATTCTAGGCAAGAGGGATGGGTCGTGGACCACTGCTTTTGGTTAAGCATGCACATGCAAAGAGAGAAGGAGGCGGGCATGGCCACTTGCTAAGCAAAAAAATAAAAGACCCTCAAGGGCATATGCAGGCAACCTTGGTGGGGAGAACACCACAGAGGTTGACCATGACGAAAGCGGGCACGTTTTAGCCGGATGGGGTCGTGGTGGCCTGCTGAGGCATACCCGACAGAGGGCCGAGCCCCCCCGAGCAACATCGAGCAAGATACCTCTCTCTCCCAATCATTATCGTTGCCAACAGAGCACTGCAGTCAAGCTTTTTCCACACTACAGGCGCCCAAAACGCCTAGGATTATTGGACAACAAAATGTTTTTGAAGCTTAAGGGTGGGTACCCACAGTAGGGTTCTTCCCCTTTGCTCGTGAGCGGTTGGGATTGTTTCCTAGACACCATACATTCTTGGTAACTTCATGAGAATGCAGAAAAACAACTATTTGCTTTGAAACCTACCGCCAACTGCGTCAAATCTCATTGGTGCCCTTGAACAGGTGAATTTACAGTTCACTAAAGCTTGGACTACCAACAAACTTTCCGGTCGCTTCAAGCTTGGAGCACGAACGCAATTAGCACAGCTAATTACCGGTGACGGTACATTCTACGTCTACGGGATTCTTTCTCGATAATTATCGGTTGCGGTACATCCTACATCTATGGGACACCTTCTCGACTCCAGGTATTTTTCCTTCTATTCCTTCCACTGCACAGTGTTGCCATGGATTCAGATATTAATATGACTTTTAATTTCGAGCATCAAAACACCTGATCTTGTCCATGATGGCTCGCGGTTGGATGCTCTCACGGAGAGTGCCCGCGACGCTACGGTAGGTGACGACGCATATGAACTACTTGATATTCAAGAATTTCGTGCACTTCAGACACGCATATTAGTCATGGAAGGAAATTTTGCATCTTTAAATGAAAACGTCACTAAATTATTTACATTAGTGATACAACTTACGTAGCAGCAGGCCAAGGGCCCTATTGCCACACACATGCATGAGCACGTTGCTACACAGGGGCAAGGCCCTTCTGATCATGGACATGGTCCATCTCCAGATTCTTTGCACACTCTCACTGCAAAGGAGGTGGATGAGTTGTTGAAAAACCCAAAACCACGTGCACCGACTTTAAGGAGAAGATTGAGATTGCAATAAGGATGCAGTGCATGTCTTTCTCAGCAAAAGTGGGATGGAATTCATGCCTTAGGTGTACTCCAGATGCAGTCAGATCATTGCAAACAAGCTTAAATCTGGAAGGCAAGGCCTACAAGTGGTGTATGTCTATCAAGGAGAAGAATATCATACCAGAGAGTTGGTCAACTTTTGAGGCTATGTTTCACAAAGAATTCTTGCCTACAAATGAGGCACATCGAATTCTTGACGCGTGTTTCATGCGCCAATACCCATCATTACTTGAATATATATCTCACTATCGGGATTTTTTCCTCAAGTTGGAAGGACTAGACACCTTTCAGCATGTATGTGGGTTTATCCGTGGTTTGACGCCAGAGCTTAAGAAGCACGTCAAGACTCAAGACCCTAAAACACTTGAGGAAGCCATAGTGAAAGCACATATTCATGATGATCCAGATGAAAATAAATCACATCATAATCACGTGCCTGCTAATACACACGGTAATTTACGCACACAGTACGGGCACAATAAAAGAAAATTTATAGTAGCCAATTCTGAAGTATCTAAAAAATCCAAGGGGTCCAGAGGTCCTCTCTCTCATGAGGACTTTGATAAAAGCTAAGAAAGAGAAATTATGTTTTCAATGCTTAGGAAGCGGTCATGGCAAAAAGGATTGTCTCAATGGGAAATTTGCTGGTCATGGCAAGGAGAAACTAGTGCACATGGTGCAACTGCTGCCTCTTGAGTCTTCCTCACGATTCTCTATAGTGGAAGTAACACACACGGAGGTGGTGCATGAATGCTGTCTCACAGCTTCCATGTGGCAATAGACCTTTGGATCACATGAGTTAGTACATATGCACGGATCTCTGCAAGGGCACAAGGTGCGCATCTTGGTAGATGACGGTGCTACTCACAATTTTTTCAATTATGGATTGGTGAAAAAACTCAAATTGCCTCAAACTCCAAGTACCCACCACTACAAGGTAGCAATGATGAATGGATATAATGCAGAAGTCTGGGATACTCAAGTCTGAGCTGTCCCGTTGGAGGTGCAAGGCTGCTCCACATCCTTGGAATTTTTGGTTATGAATATGCAGAGGGCAGAGGTGGTTCTAGGTAGGGAATGGTTGCATAGCCTAGGACCATCACTAAAGCGTAGCTATGAGCACAACAGCTTGATGTTTGAACCCATGGTGCACATGTGTTGTTGTTAGGAGAGAAGGATGTAACTTCTTCACCACTGATATGTACAGCTAAGCTTATATAGCTCATTTCTCATAATGAAATAGATCAAGTTTTATTGTGTTACTCATTGTCCGATTTTCTCTCTAACATTGAATCTGTTGAACATTCCTCAACGCTGCATGCTTCTCTCATCTCTTCCACCAATGGCTACTTCCCAACAAGCAAAGTTTGCTCGTGATTTAGAAAAATTATAAAGGAATTTCATGATGTGTTTCCTAATGATTGCCACCAAGATTATCATCGACACGATCGGTGCAACATAGCATCGATGTGGTTGCAGACAGTAAACCTGTCAGTAAACCACCCTACCGCATGAGTTACTCTGATGCTGCTGAGGTGGAACGTCAGCTTGCTGACTATCTTAGTAAAGGGTTTATTCAACCCAGTTCTTCACCATGCGCTTTTCCTATCCTATTAGTGAAGAAAAAAGACGGTAGATTTGTCTCGTGCGTAGATTATCATGCCTTAAATGCGGTTATTGTTAAGAACAAGTACCCATTGCCACGCATGGATGAGTTGTTCGACAAGCTCACTCATGCTCGTATTTTTTATGAAAATAGACTTGGTGCGGTCAGGTTATCACCAGTACGTATTCGACGTGCTGATATACCCAAAACTGCATTCCGAACAAGGTTTGGACACTATGAGTTTTTGGTTATGCCATTTGGCTTAACCAATGCGCCCGCAACCTTCATGACACTTATGGATAGTGTCTTGAGGGTGTAGTTGGGCAAATTTGTCATCGTTTTTCTCAATGACATTCTTGTATACAGTGCTTCTAAAGAAGAACACTTACAACATCTGAGGCAGGTGTTTGAATTGTTACAAACAAATCAATTATATGCCAAGGAATCTAAGTGTGATTTTTTCTGAAAGAAGAAATTCACTATCTTGGACATGTTAATTCAGCTAATGGGCTACATATGGATCAATCCAAAGTGGATACAATTTGGCATTGGCCTTCTCCTATAAATTTGAAAGAGTTACAATTTCTTTTAGGATTTGCAGGTTTTTATCAAAGGTTCATTAAAAACTATGCTAATATTGATGTTCCCATGACGGATCAACTGAAAGGCAAAGGAAAAGCTTTTCAGTGGGGACCCATTCGACATCATAGTTTTGATATGCTCAAGGATGCATTAGCTACAACTCCAATACTAGCTATTGTAGATTCTTTGAAACCATTCGTTTTGGAAATGGATGCCAATGACCGTGCTATTGGAGCAGTCATGTTACAAGATGGGCGGTCAATTGCATTTGAAAGAAATAAGCTTGATGCAGCATAGCAGAACTACTCTACTTTTGAACGTGAACTCTATGCAATAGTGTCTGCTTTAAAAACATGGAGACATTATTTGTATAGTTCTCAGTTTGAGATTGTGTTTGACCATGAAAGCATCAAATGGTTTACATAAGAAACTTGTTTGAAGAATGGGAAAGCCAGGTGGACTGAGATTCTTCAAGAATATGACGCCAAGCTCCGGTATCATAAAGGACGATACAATGTGGTGGCTGACGGACGCTCTTAGTCGTATACCTGGGATCAATTTTCTTGTTCATGGAACTTCTTAATGAATTTTTGGATTTTCTAAAGGGTAAATATGAGCATGATGATGCATATTCCAAAGTGTGGAGCCATGTATAAATGAGGGATCCTTCTCATTCCAATGATGGTAGTGTAGCGTTAACCTCCATACATAGTTCTTCTCTGTCGAGTGATGAACTACAGCGATGGAAGCATTTCACCATCGACAATGGGTACCTACTGCATAAGGGGAGAGTTTGTGTACCGACGGACACAGACATTCGGCTCCAAATTCTTTATGAATGTCATGATAGTCCAAGTGCACGGCACCCGAGTATTAGAAAGATTTATGCTCTCGTACGACGACAGTTTTATTGGAGGTTTACATGGCTTTGTTCAAGGTTATGTCTTGCATTGCCAAACATGTCAGGTTAACAAAGTAGAGTGCCTGAAAGCAAGAGGACTCTTACATCCTTTGGAGATCCCCAATGGTAAGTGGGAAATGATATCTATGGATTTTATTGTGGGTTTACCAACCACCGTATGAGGTCATGACTCAGTATGGGTGGTCGTAGACCGGTTGACTAAACTATGTAATTTTATTCCAAACAAATCAACGATTAAGACTCAGGAAATAGCTAAGTTATTTGTGGAAAACCTATAGAAGTTGTATGGTTTGCCAAGTAACATTGTCAGTGATCGTGATCCCAGGTTTTATAGTCATTTTTGTTGGAGGGTTGTGTTTAAACGATTGGGTACACAACTAAACCTCAGTACAACCAATCATCCAGAAACGGATGGTCAAACTGAACAAGTTAACCAAGTGCTAGAGGATATGCTACGCGCATACGTTAGCAAGAAACAATCAGACTGTGAAGAATATTTATCTATTCTCAAGTTTGCCTACAATCGTGCTACGCATGTCACGACTGGATTTAGTCCTTTCATGCTCATGTATGGTTTTCAACCTAGGTCACCTGTTACAGTGGTATTGGCAACCGAAAAACTTCAACATGGTAAGGATTTTCTCCAAGACCACATGGATATGCTAAAACTCGCTCGTCAGATTATCCGACAAGCGTAGGATCGGTATAAGAAGTACACTGATGAGATACGTCGGCAAGTTAGCTTTGAGGAAGGGGAGGAAGTATTTTTACGTGTACCAGAGCGTTCAGAAAGTCTGAAAACTGGGCCAACACCTAAATTATCTCCACGATATTATGGGCCTTTCAAAATACTCAAGCCAGTGGATGATCGTGCCTACAAATTATCGCTACCTACACATGCTCGTGTCATCCGGTGTTTACTGTAAGCCGTTTACGTAAGCAGTTACATAGGGCGGACAATGCCATTGATCAAAAGATTCAGGTTGATTTCGGTGAACCTCTTACCTTACCGTGAACCTGAACAAATTCTCGACTATCATGATTTACGTACACGTCATCATGTGTATCGATAAGCTTTAATCAAGTGGAAAGATTGACCTTGTGAAGGTGCCACTTGGGAAAACATTAGTGTTCTTAAGAAGAAGTTTCCCACTTTTGTTTTCAAGGACTAAAACTCTTCTTTAAGGGGGGAGTACTGTCAGGACAAGGGCAAGGCCAGAGAGTCTTGGACTGGGCCAAGGGCCGGAATAGACAATGTGGTAAAAGAATCCAGCTAGGGCGAAGGGGCTATAGTGCGAGGTTGGGAGGTGGATTCCAGGCTCTAGTCTCCCCTAGACTTTACAATAATTTTCATAGCTTGATTTGGCAAGAAAAGAGAATTCTTAGGGAAAATGTATTCAGGAACCTTGTTTATCCTCTAGGAGTTGATGTATTTGCAAAATAGTTGACACAATGGGTTGAGGATAAAATCCAAACCAAAATGGCTTTGTGGCATTTTACTAAATGGCCAATTCATGTTAGGTTGAGGATTGTGCAGGCTATGTGGATTTCCTCTATATGCTTTGTTTTCTTCCCTTTGATACTTGACCAGCTGAGAGATTTACATCAAAAATACTGAGATTTTATGGGGATCTTCTCTTGTAGCTTGGCTCGCCTGGAAGCATTTGGCATTGCCTATTCACTTGGGAGGATTGGGTATCCTTCATTTGCAAATGCACATGGTGGCTAGTAGGGAAACCTTACTGAAACAAATTGATGTATAATCTTGTTGTGTACTTTCATGGTGTTTGGGATATGTTTGCATGGGACAAATTGTTTTGTGCTACTCATCATCAATTGTGTGAGAATACTACTAATATGTTGGTTAAGTCTTGAGAAAAACAATGTGCTTTGTTGATTTGGGATGGTAGAGTCAGATATACAGGTAATCCCTTAGGGTATGAGTCTTGTTGGTGGAGCTTTGGGTTTAAAAAACCACCTGTTGTTTACTTGGGAAAAAAAGCATAAGAGGGTTAAGCCCAATCAATCAAATTGTTACTCTAACATAAATATTATTGCCTTTATGGTGGCTAAGAGAAGATTCAGACTAGGAAATGGGCTCAAAATTACTTGGGGACAGTTGTGTACACATGTCAGCAATTTGAAAGTTTCTTCTTGCAATCGATTTAATCAAAGAATCAAAGATTGAGCATTGCCAGAGACTTCAACAAATTGATGGACCTCCCCAACCAAAAGTTTCTATCTATACTTGATCCCTTAGCCTTAGATAGAGAACAGATGCAACAAGATTTGCGAGTTCAATCTAGATCAACGTTGGTGGTTGAAGAAGCTATCTGATGTATGATGAATTGTTAGCCAAAAAGAGAATGTCTAATGGAAAATGCCCCCTTGAGACAACGAAGCACATATTTTGGAACTTCCCTACAATATATGCTTGGTGGATATGTTTGTATGATGCATTGGAAGACTAAGTTTCTGAATATAGACTGCTTTATGGAACAATTCAAACGGGTTCTACATGTTTAGACTTATGTATTGCTTCTCTGAGACTTTGGGTGTTATCCTTTTTGTGAAATGCTAGAAACTCGGCTTTGTTTGATACACACACCTTTCACAGTTTCCAACTGCCTTGGTCTATGATTCGAGATAAATTGTTAGAGGACTGTGCAGCACTGCCAGTTCCTCAACAGAATAACACGATGGAATTCCTCATCGTGATGTAAACATGTAACAAAATGTAACATAGTACTTAAGTTAGAGAGAGAGAGAGAGAGAGAGAGAGAGAGAGAGAGAGATTTTCACAATTATGTAGGCAAATGAAATTTCCACTCTGGACCAAGAGAGAAAGAATGGGATGTCCGTTCAAGGATCAGAAAGAGGTATGTTGATGGAGCGAGTGGTCCGGCCAGTCTATGATCAAAGGCAGGGGTTGGCGAAGGCGACATTGACGAGGGAGAGCGGAAGAGTGCCAGCGCAGGGGTAGGTGCGGCCGTAGCGGAGGCCGGAGGAGACGGGTTGGACTTTGACGTTGGGGAGGAGAGTGCAGTGGCCGAAGGTGGGCACGTCCACCTCCATGGCGAAGCGGCTGATGATCTTCTGGTTCCAGCGCCGGTCCTGGCAGGCTGCAATGATGTTGAAGGCCTCACAGGCGCAGTTGTTCACGAGCTCCCACTCGCACAGCCCGGTCGCCACGGGAGTGTTGGTCAGCACGAGGTCGTGCAGCCTGCACTTGAGGGGCGGAGCTGCTTGCACGACGGAGGTCCCCTCCATGATATTTAGCAGCAGCGCCGCCACCATCGCCACTGCGGTGGCCAGAAAAGGAGATCAATAATATTACGACATATGATATGACTATAGCACACAGACGTGGGTTTTTGTATACTTGTAGAATAATAACACAGACGTGCCATATTCTTATACCTGTGCAGAGTTTCACCCTCCCCATTGCCATTGTTGATGATGAAGATGGGTTCTAGCCCTAAATGCTGCTCGATGTGCTCACTGCTGCTTACAGTTTTGCGGGCACTACTATTCCAGCCTTTACAGCACCCGCTTTATATACTCCTAATTACGTCCTCGTAATCCGACCCCACCATACGCCAAGCTAAAATGCCAAATGAAATACTTGTTCCTCATGTTTGTGTGTGTTCCTTGGCTATTGATGTATTCACATGGCTTTACTCCACCAACGTTGAGAGTCATTGCTCCCATGATAACTATAAAGATATGTGAACATCGATCCCGAACCTTCTACGGTTAAACTTCCATGTGGGTATTGGTGTTCTTGTTGGCTACTAATTATAGTGCCATTTATGCTAGTAGAAGGTCACATTTACAATGAGGAAACGGAAACATCTATATTGCTTGACAGCTAGTTGAGTTTGAATATAGTGATTACATGCTTTGATAGCCACTAGGTGTTGATTGATTGATGACTTGACTTGGGGAGTAGTTCGAATGGACCTATTCCCTCTCGGACTTAGTCCTTGATACCAACATTTCTAGGTGAGAACTTTGAGGACCAAGCACTAACACATGCCTTTGTCCACCCAAACATTCTCTTCTTACAGACCTCCTAGCCTACCTTCTCTTGGCCTACCTTGAGGAGACCACTTAACTTGGATGCTCAATTGACTCGTGTGCCAACATAGTCATGCCCTTGTCTTTGTGGCAATATTACTTTCCTTAAAGGAGTGTTTTTGTCCTTAAAAACATTGATCAATGAAATAACTCTCCATAAGAATAGTAATGCTCTCCTCTCTAAACTTGCATCACGTCAAATACTGTCCCACACAATAATTATGTGCTTGTAGCAAAAATCAAATTGAATGATTGCAGTCAATATTTTCACAGGAGATTGTCCCTTCGACCAAGAGAAACCTCTATTTTCTCTACTTAGATCTCAAATTAAGAGTAAAGCCTACCTCAAGTGAGATGCTCTAACTGAGCAAACTTATTGTTCTCACTACTTAACTACTAGTAGAACCTATCTTAAGAAAAATTCTTGACTAATAGTAGAACCTATCCATGCAAAACGCTCTAATTGAGAAAAGCCTATTTCTCTCTTCTCAGCAAATAGTAGATTATCTCAAGCAAGATGTTCTACTTGAGCAAAAGTTAACTCTTTATCTCCTCAAGCAATTTCTTCCAAAAATTGGAGTGCTTCTTATAGATGTATATAATTCAAGCTATTGATAGGTGTTTTGGGCTTACTTATAGAAGAAAACAAAAGGTTGGCACTCTAAGTTTAAGTCCTTAGGTACATTTACCTTCCACATGCATATTTTATTCCAAAAGTAGAGTTGTTCTTCATGAAAGATGGAGCATTTTGTGAACTATCTATGGTTAACATAGAGGGATCCCCAAAACTTCTTAAACTCCACAATTTGATGGATGTTGTAGCGTGCCAATCATCTTTTTGACAAAAGTATCCCTTCTAGCGCTTTAAAGGCATACACATGTAATCCCATGATATACAATCAAATTTGATATGTTTGACACGTCTCAACAAGAATTTAAGCATGAGAGATTTGAGTAGGAGTAATAATTGTGTGAATTGGCAAGTCAACGAATAATATACAGGAGATAAGATATAGGAATAACTCGTATAATTCTTAAATAGACATGGACTGTCTACTCCTCATCTTACCAAGAAGCAATATTCTGATAGACTCTCAAAAGAATCCACTTTTGTAACTCAACTTGTTTTCCACGTATTCTTATAGGATACCCCAAGTGTATCATGTAAGGCGAAGTATAATTTCATGTACAACTATGATGGAGATTGATCCTAAAAAACATTTACTTATTACAAATAATAGGTAGCAACATAGGGTTGCCCTATGGAATATGCAACAAAAAACCAAGTTAATGGATATTTTATTAATGAAGAACCCTTTATGACCAATGGTCATTTTATGTAGTTTCGCCACTTAGGAATAGGTGACATTTGGAACAATGTTACATGAGGTATGGATGTTTGTTTTGACACCGAGGACAATATTTTTCACAAAAGAATGAACATCACTCCTCATAGTCCACAAAGAACACAAATTTGTTAGCTAATAGGTGATGTCTATACTTTTTTACGGCATAGAACGTTCCTAGTTCGTCACTTTTGGTGATGATATAGTTCTTTTCTGCCATATTCAACTCGCGGATAGCATAAGAAATAGGAAAATCAATTTTTACGTCTCCTGGTAGAGCTAGTATACACCCAATGGCAAAATTGTAAGCATCTACATGTATGTGGAATATCTTACTCCAATCTAGTGCTTTCAATATTGGAGCTGAAGTGAGAGCTTTCTTAAGCTTCATGAAGGATTCTTCACACTCATCAGTCCATTCAAAGTGTGTAATCAAGCTGTACATAGGTTTTGTAATTATATCGTACATGTAAATGAATCGTTTGTAATATCCACAATGTCCCATAAGACTTGAACCCCCTTGAGTGTTGTTGTTCTAGGCAAATCAGCAATAACATGAATCTTATCCATGTCAGTAGCTATGATATTTTTAGACACTATATGTCCAAGAATTTTTCCTTGTCTACGTACCTATGAATGTGCACTTCTCAGGATTTAAGAAAATCCTATAAAGTCTACATTTTTCGAATACTTTTTTGAGGTGTTCCAAATGATCAACTTGGATTGATGAATGTACACATAGATCATCCATATATACTTCCAAGAAACTGTGAAGATATTCTTTAAAAGCATGGCTCATTAATCTTTGGAAGGTGGTAGGAGCATTAGTTAACCCAAAAGGCATAACCCGATACGCGAAAATACCCCAGTCCATTGCAAAGGCAGTTCTATGCTTATCTTTGGGATCAGCAAAAAGTTGATTGTATCCCGAATAGCTATCTAAAAAGCTGTAAACTTCTTTTCTTGCAACTCGTTCTAAAACATGCTCAATGGTTAGAAGAGGAAAGTTGTCTCTAATGGTAGTTGCATTCACATTCTTGAGGTTGACACACACTCCTAATTTTCCATTTTTCTTGGGTACTACCACAATGGAAGACATCCAATCTAGGTGTTCCATTTCATAAATGAATTCGGTCTCCTTTACCTTTTCAATCTCTTCTTTGATATTTCTGCAAATGTTTTATTATATGTGTATGGCCTTTGTCTACTTGGTTTAGCATCATCTCTCATGGGTATGGTATATTGATAGATTTCTGGATTAACACCCTTGAGATCCTTATAAGACCAAGTAAAGATATCTCGGTATTCCTTCAGTAAGCTTAATAAAATATCTTCTTCTTCTTCCATAAGGTCATTTGCAATGTAGGCTAGTCTAGGCTCTTCTCCTAGTTCCGCCAGATCTATCTTTTTTGCGTTTTCAGGCCCCTGGTAGGACTCACCCTCTTCAGTGGTTTACATTTCAGTTGTATATACCTCCTTTAGAGCTTTTTTCAACTCTTAATATTTCTTTTTTTGTTCCATTTGTGTCATGGTTGAAACTTTGTTCTGGTTTTTAGGTTTTTCTTCAGTTTCCTTTCTTGTTTTTCTCATTGTTTTTAACATTTTTGTATTTTTGTTTAAAGGATATCTACCAGTGATTTTGTCCTTGACACAATCATGTGTCTCTATCTGCATTAGAAATCGTGTTCTACTAGAGACTGATGGCATAGGTTTGGCTTTCAAATTTTTCGTGTCTCTTTTTCTTCTATACCATTTTTGTCTTCTTGGTTTCTGGTTATGAAAGTCAAAATCCTTTTCCTCCCCTCCTTTCATGAGTAGCTTAGCTCTTACATGTTATTTTTCCAACCCCGAATCATCCAAGGTAGCTGGATGTTCTTCTAACTCATCTGTTGCATCATAGTAGAGGTTTGAAAAGACTTGTTGAGCTTTCATCAAGTTCCTGGGTTTCAAAATTCCGTCTTGAATGCGAAGGGTTGAGATCATTTGGATGGGAATTATGTTGTAGCCTTCCTCATTGCAAAATTGAGTAGGCATAGATGTATTTACACATACCTCCATTGTCGCTAAAATTTGAGTCCACTCAAATGGCTCAAACAAATGCTCTGGAAAGGGTTAAGGTACATAGGATTTGTCTGTGCAATCCCTTTCTAAGATACATTCTTCTCGTTTTAAGCTTCCGTTTTCTGAAGCTTCGTACATCCAAATAGGAGTGTCTTTGTTCAACCAAGATGGAAGCTTAGTTTCAGTTGAAGAGACTGACTCAAATTCTTGTATGGGAGTTTTCATGACATCTCTATAAGTGTGATCTTTCAAATTAACTCTTGTTATTGATCACACTTGCTTCAAGTACAGATAATTGTTTCTCCAATCTTGGATGTGTTGTACTTGTCGCATGAAAGGTCTTCCCAATATGATTTTGTAATTGAGTTTCTTTCCAAAGTCTACTATGGAAAAAGTGTGTTGATATTCAGTTCCACACGAATTAACTATCACCTTTTCAAGCAGTCCTAAGGGTCTTTCGCTACGTCCATCAGCCAATTGCAATTTCATGCGAATTTGTCTAATGGCTAGTTGTCCCCAGGACTCTCATACTACTTTTGTGGCTATGGCTATGCCTGCCCCACTATCCAGTATTGCCATGTTTTCTATGTCATTATATTTCATTGGAAGGGTTGTGTTTCCTTCTTCCCCTTCGTAGTATTCTCCAACTTTTCTCATTGGAACCAATCGAATCTCTTTGGTATCCATTTTGTGTTTCAATTTTTCCAATTCTTTTGCGATTAGCCCTGTTATTCCCACCTTCTTGAAAGTTTTCTGTAGATCATTCCATAAATATGGCCTGATTTTCAATAGTTATCCTAAAGCAAGTGTGCATTGGATGGGTGTAGACATGATTGAATGGATGTTGTCTACTTCTAGGGTCTGTTCCACTCTTTTTACTTGAGTGGTTTTACACACTATGGATTCATCTTCATTATCTCCAAGTAAGAGGGTAGTGTTTTCAAGGTCAATGGTTTGGACATTTCAAAGCTTCAGATCCGCAATCCCCATACAAGGATTGTACATCCACGTCCATATCAGGAGGTAGATTGTCTAACCAAACTTCCTCTATAGGAGCTGAATTTAAAGTTAGGCTCCCATCATTGATCTCTCTAACATTTTCACATAAGTGTCTTGGCCAGGATTCTTCTGCGAATGGAATTCCATCTAAGGCATCTTCGTTGTCTGACACTATAAGTTCTGGCTCTTTGGTTTCAAGGTGGGGTTCTACCACCACTTTGGATTTTTCTTTATTGGCTCTTATCACAAGCTTCTTAGGTTTTGCCATACTCTCGATCGAGCTTGGGTTTTTGTTTTTCCAGCATCTCTTGCGTGATTCTTACCAAATTTTGATACGCTTCAAGCTTAGCTGCTTCCATGTCTAGAGAAGGATAGTTTTTCCATTTGTTTTCCATGTTTTGGCCTGATTTAAGTCCCGCTTGGTAAGCTTCCAAGGCTGCATTAATAGGCTCAAAAATTTTCTCAACCAAAATTGATCCTCCAGATTTCACGGTGGTTTCTTTGATTTTGCTTCCAATTTCTTTCACCTTTTCCTGGAATAGCTTCTTTGCTTTCTCTTCGTTTTCAGCCCTTTGTTTTTGTTTTCTCATCTCATACCTTTTGTTTCTACTTCTTTTGGTCTTTTGAGAGGAAATTTTTTTATTTTCCAAATCATCAGAGGAGTTATGTTTCTTTTTCTTAGCCTAGGCTTTGGTGATTACCTTGATTGGAAAAATGGGTTCACTCTCACAAGAGCTACTAGGTATCACTTGGACTAAGTTCACTATTGTTTTACCCTTGTTTAAAGGATTTTTTGGACAATCTTGTGGGAAGTGTCCTCCCTTTTTGCAACATTGTAAGCAATAAGCTTCAACTGGCTTGAGGTTCTTGTTAGGCTCTGGGCATTTATTTTTCCAATGATCATCTGCACCACATTTATGACAGTTCCCAATTTGTGGCTTAATCATGGGTCTTACCATTGGAGGCCTTACAGCTTGATTAGCTACATAATACATTGGTGCTAGCTCTAGTGTAGTATAAGTCACAGGTTCTTCCATTGGTGGTGGATGTGAATTATATCATTCTCTATCTACCATTACTATAGATGGACTAGGCTCAGCATAGGATGTAACAGGCACTAGTGCTTGTTCATCTATGACTCCCTCTGGATGCATGTACTTTACAGGTACTGCATCATGTCCCAGATATGGAGGTTGTTGACCCAACACGGGTTGAGGTCTTTCCATACCCATCAGTGGTCTTTGAGCTGGGGCCATATTAGGCTGCTATCTGTACATAGGTTGTCCTTGTGGCCTCATAGGCACGTACTAAACATTCCCTTCATACTTTGGTCAATAGTAGCACTCATTGGTCTCACGGTTGGTCCACTAACCCTTGATTGCACACCATTTTTGCGGTCTAATTGGTTGTCTCTGTTGAGGTATCCCTTGTCCTGATCCTCTCATAGGTGCTTTTTACTTGTTATTCATCATGTCATTCATCCTTTTGAGCATGTCTTCTATGGCTGAAAGTGATGTTGCAGGAGCCGTTCCCACTTGTGTTGGTTTGGTGGATGTTGTCTTCTCGCTTTGGTTATTCTTAGGGACATCTTCCTCATTGAAAATATCACAATTGTCTCCTAAGTCAATAGCATCTGACACACACTCTTCTAGGGTTGTATGCTTCTTGCTATACAGTATAGCATGAAGTTCTTTGTTTAGCATCCCCTCTAGAAACAATGATACTAGTCATTCTTCTGCAGGTATCTCTAGCTCTGGGCATCTCGCAATGTATTGTTTCATTTGAGTTGCACAATCCCTAATAGACTCACTTTGTTTCTGTTTAAATCTGTAGATTTAAGCTACCGTATTGTGTTTGACCCCTGTTTTGGAGCAAGCAGCTACAAATCCTTCAGCCAATGTAGTCAAGTCTATGATTGACCTTGGTGGAATGTTTTGGAGCCATGTCAAATTCTAGTCATGGTATGCAAAGTGCAATGAATTCTAATGATAAACAAAGTGTTAACAAATCTAACGAGCAAAGTGCTCTCAATTTTAATTCTATAGAGCAACGTGCAACTGTTGTAAAACAAACATTACAGGAATTACAAGATTCTCCATCCCAGCATAACTCTAGTTTACTTTCTCCTTCTGCATGGCAAAAGCTGACTCACTTACTTACGGAGTATCGTGATGTATTCTCAAGTGATTTACCATCGGGTTTACCCCCTACACGTGATGTGCAGCATGGCATAGATGTCTTGCTAGACACTAAATTGGTGAGTAAACCACCTTATTGTATGAGTGGTAGAGAATCCAAGGAGGTTGAGAGTCAATTGGCTGACTACCTTGCCCGTGGTTTTATTAGACCTAGCACTTCGCCTTGGGCATCACGAATTATATTGGTAAAAAAGAAAGATGGTACTATGCGCATGTGTATAGATTATCGCGGATTAAATGCCATAATCATCAAGAACGAGTATCATCTGCCTCGAGTGGATGAGTTGTTTGATCAACTCCATGCGGCAAGATACTATACAAAGATAGATCTTCATTCAGGATACCACCAGGTGCGTATCCTTTTGCAAGATATCTCCAAAATTGCCTTTAGAACACGGTTCGGGCATTTTGAATTTTTGGTTATGCCTTTTGGTCTAACCAATGCTCCAGCTACATTTATGACACTCATGGATAGTGTCTTATGTCCCTATCTTGGAAAACTTATTGTGGTATTCCTTGATGACATTCTCATTTACAGTAAGAGTGAATATGAACAAATAGAACACTTACAATTAGTGTTTGAACAGCTACAAGATCACATGTTGTATGCGAAGCAAAGCAAGTGTGGTTTCTTTAAAACAGAGATACATTACCTTGGTCATGTGATCTCTTATTGTGACATCAAGATGGACACTGACAAGGTCACTGCCATTCTTTGATGGCTACATCCCAACACGGTTGAGGAGCTTTAAATATTTTTAGGCATGGATGGATTTTAACGACAGTATATCCGTGATTATGCCATTTTGTTTTCCCTATGATGGACCAACTTAAAGCAAAAGGTAAGACCTTTTCTTGAGAATAAGCACAAAAATGCAGTTTTGAACAGCTCAAGGTAGCTATAGCCACTGCTCCCATCCTAGCAATCGTTGACTCACATAAGCCATTTGTGGTAGAGACCGATAATAGTGATAAAGAAACTAGTGCGGTACTTCTCCAAGAGGGAAGACCTATGTGCCTTTATAATGTCTATGAGAGAGAGCTCTATGCCATAATTCACGCTTTAGGAAAGTGGCGACACTATTTATATGGTGCCGAGTTTGAAGTATTTTTTGACCATGAGAGTAGCAAATAATTTACTACTCAAACGGACTTGAAGGGCCGTAAAGCTAGATGGCAGAAATCCTTCAACATTATGATTGTAAGTTACAATACTGCAAGGGGTGCCAAGTTAATAAGGTAGAGCACATCAAGATAGGTGGCCTTTTACATCCTTTAGAGGTTCCACAAGGCAAGTGGGAGAGTATCTCTATGGATTTTGTAGTAGGACTACCTACTACAAATCGTGACCATGATGCCATATGGGTAATTATACACCGTCTCACAAAGATGGGTCAATTCATTCCCACTAAGACTATGAATAAGACACCTGAATTAGCACGGCTATTTGTAGAGCATATATATATAAACTCTACGGTCTTCCAACTAGTATCGTTAGTGACACAAATCAAAAGTTCAATAATAACTTCTGGAGGGATATGTTTCAAAAGTTGGAAAATAAACTTAATCTAGGTACGGCTGATCATCTAGAAATAGATGGTCAAACCAAAAGAGTTAATCAACTGCTAGAGGATATGCTACGAGCATACGTTAGTAAGAAGCAAACCAATTGGGAAGACTACATACCTATGTTGGAATTTGCTGAGCGTCATCAGCTTTGAGCTCTTTCAGAAACTTGGACCAATGAGGACGATCCCAGAGACACACCGGTTGAAAGTAGCATCGGGTGATGAGGTGACCACGTTGTGGTCTATTATAATACCAATCACGGTGCAGGCACACCAGTACACTACAAAATTCCATGTAATGCCACCAAGTAAATCAGCAACGTCGTGTATCTTAGCAGTGTCATGGATGAAAGCTAACAGGGTATTGATTGATTTGGATACTAATGAAGCACTATTCCGAAATGACAACTTTTCAGAACCCTTCTTATCATATAACCAATACATGTCAAGGAGGAAACAAGAGTCAATACAACCGCAAGGATATTGTCAGGGGAACGGAATAATAGAGCTAGACAGCAAAAGGTAGAGAAAGAGATCTTTGTATAATGAATCTTTGCAGACTTTTGATACAACAGACGAGCAATTGAATATGGGCGCACTCCGTTGTACGACGCTCGAACCTCCCGACCACCCCCGAGCTTCAATCCGCTTGCATGTAGCGTCTCACTCTCACTCGGACTCGGACTCGCACTCTCACTCGCACTCGCAGAAGAGGAGATCTGTGAATCATCCCCGAACCCACCACCCGTCGTTCTTTTATCCTTCTTTTCCTCGAAAAGCCTGCACGATTTTCGCACCAAGTATACCTGCGAGAATAATATAAGAACGTGATCGCTAAGCGATCCGTGAAGGTTAGATTTTTATCATGACACTTTGCACAGATCCTGTTTCACACATTGATTTCTGCATCGCCTACAAAATAGCCAAAAGAATATACTCGTGCAACCAATTCAACATGATAATCAAAGTAAACAAACATAATTATGTACCTTCATAATCTCAATTGCAATAGTCTACCATGAAGAAACAAATCCACTTCTTGGTTGATAGCAAGGAGAGGATTATGTTGTTGTATGTCTGTCTGTCCCTGTGTATACTACACTGATGCTGTCTGCTATTTCTTTTCATCATAACTTTTACAAACGAACTCAGAACAGAGAAATCCAGGTACTCAAAACGACGGGAATAGGTCTAGTCTACAAGGCTCCGGGACAGAATTGCAAAAAACGTCTTTGTTTGGCTAAAAAGGCAACTTTTAGGTCACGACTCATAAAAGCTCTATTTTTGGGTCTCCACTACTTTTCAATTTATTTTAAGCCTACCCATGCATTTTGAACTAAAACACATAAATATTTATAGTAGCCAATTCTGAAGCATCTAAAAAATCCAAGGGGTCCAGAGGTCCTCTCTCTCATGAGGACTTTGATAAAGCTAAGAAAGAGAAATTATGTTTTCAATGCTTAGGAAGCGATCATGGCAAAAAGGATTGTCTCAATGGGAAATTTGCTGGTCATGGCAAGGAGAAACTAGTGCACATGGTGCAACTGCTGCCTCTTGAGTCTTCCTCACGATTCTCTATAGTGGAAGTAACACACACCGAGGTGGTGCATGAATGCTGTCTCACATCTTCCATGTGGCAATAGACCTTTGGATCACATGAGTTAGTACATATGCACGGATCTCTGCAAGGGCACAAGGTGCGCATCTTGGTAGATGACGGTGCTACTCACAATTTTTTCAATTATGGATTGGTGAAAAAACTCAAATTGCCTCAAACTCCAAGTACCCACCACTACAAGGTAGCAATGATGAATGGATATGATGCCGAAGTCTAGGATACTCAAGTCTGAGCTGTCCCGTTGGAGGTGCAAGGCTGCTCCACATCCTTGGAATTTTTGGTTATGAATATGCAGAGGGCAGAGGTGGTTCTAGGTAGGGAATGGTTGCATAGCCTAGGACCATCACTGAAGCGTAGCTATGAGCACAACAGCTTGATGTTTGAACCCATGGTGCACATGTGTTGTTGTTAGGAGAGAAGGATGTAACTTCTTCACCACTGATATGTACAGCTAAGCTTATATAGCTCATTTCTCATAATGAAATAGATCAAGTTTTATTGTGTTACTCATTGTCCGATTTTCTCTCTAACATTGAATCTGTTGAACATTCCTCAACGCTGCATGCTTCTCTCTCATCTCTTCCACCAATGGCTACTTCCCAACAAGCAAAGTTTGCTCGTGATTTAGAAAAATTATAAAAGGAATTTCATGATGTGTTTCCTAATGATTTGCCACCAAGATTATCATCGACACGATCGGTGCAACATAGCATCGATGTGGTTGCAGACAGTAAACCTGTCAGTAAACCACCCTACCGCATGAGTTACTCTGATGCTGTTGAGGTGGAACGTCAGCTTGCTAACTATCTTAGTAAAGGGTTTATTCAACCCATTTCTTCACCATGCGCTTTTCCTATCCTATTAGTGAAGAAAAAAGACGGTAGGATGTGCTCGTGCGTAGATTATCGTGCCTTAAATGCGGTTATTGTTAAGAACAAGTACCCATTGCCACGCATGGATGAGTTGTTCGACAAGCTCACTCATGCTCGTATTTTTATGAAAATAGACTTGCGGTCAGGTTATCACCAAGTACGTATTCGACGTGCTGATATACCCAAAACTGCATTCCGAACAAGGTTTGGACACTATGAGTTTTTGGTTATGCCATTTGGCTTAACCAATGCGCCCGCAACCTTCATGACACTTATGGATAGTGTCTTGAGGGTGTAGTTGGGCAAATTTGTCATCGTTTTTCTCAATGACATTCTTGTATACAGTGCTTCGTAAGAATAACACTTAACAACAACATCTGAGGAAGGTGTTTGAATTGTTACAAACAAATCAATTATATGCCAAGGAATCTAAGTGTGATTTTTTCTGAAAGAAGAAATTCACACTATTTGGACATGTTAATTTCAGCAAAGGGCTACATATGGATCAATCCAAAGTGGATACAATTTGGCATTGGCCTTCTCCTAAAAATTTGAAAGAGTTACAATTTCTTTTAGGATTTGCAGGTTTTTATCAAAGGTTCATTAAAAACTATGCTAATATTGATGTTCCCATGACGGATCAACTGAAAGGCAAAGGAAAGCTTTTCAGTGGGACCCATTCGACATCATAGTTTTGATATGCTCAAGGATGCATTAGCTACAACTCCAATACTAGCTATTGTAGATTCTTTGAAACCATTCGTTTTGGAAATGGATGCCAATGACCGTGCTATTGGAGCAGTCATGTTACAAGATGGGCGGCCAATTGCATTTGAAAGAAATAAGCTTGATGCAGCACAGCAGAACTACTCTACTTTTGAACGTGAACTCTATGCAATAGTGTCTGCTTTAAAAACATGGAGACATTATTTGTATAGTGCTCAGTTTGAGATTGTGTTTGACCATGAAAGCATCAAATGGTTTACATAAGAAACTTGTTTGAAGAATGGGAAAGTCAGGTGGACTGAGATTCTTCAAGAATATGACGCCAAGCTCCGGTATCATAAAGGACGATACAATGTGGTGGCTGACAGACGCTCTTAGTCGTATACCTGGGATCAATTTTCTTGTTCATGGAACTTCTTAATGAATTTTTGGATTTTCTAAAGGAAAAATATGAGCACGATGATGCATATTCCAAAGTGTGGAGCCATGTACAAATGAGGGATCCTTCTCACTCCAATGATGGTAGTGTACCGTTAACCTCCATACATAGTTCTTCTCTGTCGAGTGATGAACTACAGCGATGGAAGCATTTCACCATCGACAATGGGTACCTACTCCATAAGGGGAGAGTTTGTGTACCGACGGACACAGACCTTCGGCTCCAAACTCTTTATGAATGTCATGATAGTCCAAGTGCAAGGCACGCGAGTATTAGAAAGATTTATGCTCTCATACGACGACAGTTTTATTGGAGGTTTACATGGCTTTGTTCAAGGTTATGTCTTGCATTGCCAAACATGTCAGGTTAACAAAGTAGAGTGCCTGAAAGCAAGAGGACTCTTACATCCTTTGGAGATCCCCAATGGTAAGTGGGAAAGTATATCTATGGATTTTATTGTGGGTTTACCAACCACCGTATGAGGTCATGACTCAGTATGGGTGGTCGTAGACCGGTTGACTAAACTATGTAATTTTATTCCAAACAAATCAACGATTAAGACTCAGGAAATAGCTAAGTTATTTGTGGAAAACCTATAGAAGTTGTATGGTTTGCCAAGTAACATTGTCAGTGATCGTGATCCCAGGTTTTATAGTCATTTTTGGAGGGTTGTGTTTAAACGATTGGGTACACAACTAAACCTCAGTACAACCAATCATCCAGAAACGGATGGTCAAACTGAACAAGTTAACCAAGTGCTAGAGGATATGCTACGCGCATACGTTAGCAAGAAACAATCAGACTATGAAGAATATTTATCTATTCTCAAGTTTGCCTACAATCGTGCTACGCATGTCACGACTGGATTTAGTCCTTTCATGCTCATGTATGGTTTTCAACCTAGGTCACCTGTTACAGTGGTATTGGCAACCGAAAAACTTCAACATGGTAAGGATTTTCTCCAAGACCACATGGATATGCTAAAACTCGCTCGTCAGATTATCCGACAAGCGTATGATCGGTATAAGAAGTACACTGATGAGATACGTCGACAAGTTAGCTTTGAAGAAGAGGAGGAAGTATTTTTACGTGTACCAGAGCGTTCAGAAAGTCTGAAAACTGGGCCAACACCTAAATTATCTCCACGATATTATGGGCCTTTCAAAATACTCAAGCCAGTGAATGATCGTGCCTACAAATTATCGCTACTTACACATGCTAGAAACTCGGCTTTGTTTGATACACACACCTTTCACAGTTTCCAACTGCCTTGGTCTATGATTCGAGATAAATTGTTAGAGGACTGTGCAGCACTGCCAGTTCCTCAACAGAATAACACGATGGAATTCCTCATCGTGATGTAAACATGTAACAAAATGTAATATAGTACTTAAGTTAGAGAGAGAGAGAGAGAGAGAGAGAGAGATATTTTCACAATTATGTAGGCAAATGAAATTTCCACTCTGGACCAAGAGAGAAAGAATGGGATGTCCGTTCAAGGATCAGAAAGAGGTATGTTGATGGAGCGAGTGGTCCGGCCAGTCTATGATCAAAGGCAGGGGTTGGCGAAGGCGACATTGACGAGGGAGAGCGGAAGAGTGCCAGCGCAGGGGTAGGGGCGGCCGTAGCGGAGGCCGGAGGAGACGGGTTGGACTTTGACGTTGGGGAGGAGAGTGCAGTGGCCGAAGGTGGGCACGTCCACCTCCATGGCGAAGCGGCTGATGCTCTTCTGGTTCCAGCGCCGGTCCTGGCAGGCTGCAATGATGTTGAAGGCCTCACAGGGGCAGTTGTTCACGAGCTCCCACTCGCACAGCCCGTCGCCACGGGAGTGTTGGTCAGCACGAGGTCGTGCAGCCTGCACTTGAGGGGCGTAGCTGCTTGCACGACGGAGGTCCCCTCCATGATATTTAGCAGCAGCGCCGCCACCATCGCCACTGCGGTGGCCAGAAAAGGAGATCAATAATATTACGACATATGATATGACTATAGCACACAGACGTGGGTTTTTGTATACTTGTAGAATAATAACACAGACGTGCCATATTCTTATACCTGTGCAGAGTTCCACCCTCCCCATTGCCATTGTTGATGATGAAGATGGGTTCTAGCCCTAAATGCTGCTCGATGTGCTCACTGCTGCTTACAGTTTTGCGGGCACTACTATTCCAGCCTTTACAGCACCCGCTTTATATACTCCTAATTACGTCCTCGTAATCCGACCCCACCATACGCCAAGCTAAAATGCCAAATGAAATACTTGTTCCTCATGTTTGTGTGTGTTCCTTGGCTATTGATGTATTCACATGGCTTTACTCCACCAACGTTGAGAGTCATTGCTCCCATGATAACTATAAAGATATGTGAACATCGATCCCGAACCTTCTACGGTTAAACTTCCATGTGGGTATTGGTGTTCTTGTTGGCTACTAATTATAGTGCCATTTATGCTAGTAGAAGGTCACATTTACAATGAGGAAATGGAAACATCCATATTGCTTGACAGCTAGTTGAGTTTGAATATAGTGATTACATGCTTTGATAGCCACTAGGTGTTGATTGATTGATGACTTGACTTGGGGAGTAGTTCGAATGGACCTATTCCCTCTCGGACTTAGTCCTTGATACCAACATTTCTAGGTGAGAACTTTGAGGACCAAGCACTAACACATGCCTTTGTCCACCCAAACATTCTCTTCTTACAGACCTCCTAGCCTACCTTCTCTTGGCCTACCTTGAGGAGACCACTTAACTTGGATGCTCAATTGACTCGTGTGCCAACATAGTCATGCCCTTGTCTTTGTGGCAATATTACTTTCCTTAAAGGAGTGTTTTTGTCCTTAAAAACATTGATCAATGAAATAACTCTCCATAAGAATAGTAATGCTCTCCTCTCTAAACTTGCATCACGTCAAATACTGTCCCACACAATAATTATGTGCTTGTAGCAAAAATCAAATTGAATGATTGCAGTCAATATTTTCACAGGAGATTGTCCCTTCGACCAAGAGAAACCTCTATTTTCTCTACTTAGATCTCAAATTAAGAGTAAAGCCTACCTCAAGTGAGATGCTCTAACTGAGCAAACTCATTGTTCTCACTACTTAACTACTAGTAGAACCTATCTTAAGAAAAATTCTTGACTAATAGTAGAACCTATCCAGGCAAAACGCTCTAATTGAGAAAAGCCTATTTCTCTCTTCTCAGCAAATAGTAGATTATCTCAAGCAAGATGTTCTAATTGAGCAAAAGCTAGTTAACTCTTTATCTCCTCAAGCAATTTCTTCCAAAAATTGGAGTGCTTCTTATAGATGTATATAATTCAAGCTATTGATAGGTGTTTTGGGCTTACTTATAGAAGAAAACAAAAGGTTGGCACTCTAAGTTTAAGTCCTTACGTACATTTACCTTCCACATGCATATTTTATTCCAAAAGTAGAGTTGTTCTTCATGAAAGATGGAGCATTTTGTGAACTATCTATGGTTAACATAGAGGGATCCCCAAAACTTCTTAAACTCCACAATTTGATGGATGTTGTAGTGTGCCAATCATCTTTTGACAAAAGTATCCCTTCTAGCGCTTTAAAGGCATACACATGTAATCCCATGATATACAATCAAATTTGATATGTTTGACACGTCTCAACAAGAATTTAAGCATGAGAGATTTGAGTAGGAGTAATAATTGTGTGAATTTGCAAGTCAACGAATAATATACAGGAGATAAGATATAGGAATAACTCGTATAATTCTTAAATAGACATGGACTGTCTACTCCTCATCTTACCAAGAAGCAATATTCTGATAGACTCTCAAAAGAATCCACTTTTGTAACTCAACTTGTTTTCCACGTATTCTTATAGGATACCCCAAGTGTATCATGTAAGGCGAAGTACGATTTCATGTACAACTATGATGGAGATTGATCCTAAAAAACATTTACTTATTACAAATAATAGGTAGCAACATAGGGTTGCCCTATGGAATATGCAACAAAAAACCAAGTTAATGGATATTTTATTAATGAAGAACCGTTTATGACCAATGGTCATTTTATGTAGTTTCTCCACTTAGGAATAGGTGACATTTGGAACAATGTTACATGAGGTATGGATGTTTGTTTTGACACCGAGGACAATATTTTTCACAAAAGAATGAACATCACTCCTCATAGTTGGCCAAGATGCTCCAAGTCTCAAAATCTGTCGCATAGTTTTATCTTCCGCAAAGTGAAGTCCTACTATGATAATATGTGCTTGACTTAGGTATTGGGTCTTCTCCTCAGGATTAATGCATAAAAGCAATATTCCATCTCGATTTCTTTTGTATAGCCTTCCATCTAGTAATTGAACATAGCCAATTGCTCAATTAATCTGATTGTAATAAAAAATGGTATTCGCAAATCCACTTGAGCTATGGTCATCAATGATACCATGTTTTTTGACCATCGAGGTATCATTTTCACGAAGAACAGATATGCATGTGGTAGATCATCATCTACTCCTTTAAGTGGTTCTCTTAAAACAATCCTTGACAAATGATATTCTTTTTTATGTGTAGTGCCCTTTTTTACAACTACAGTGAAATCAAATTCGAGAAGAATGATGAACCACCTCACTATTCTTACTGTGTTGCGTGGCTTGTTGACCAAATACAATAAGGCTTGGTGGTCCACAAAGAACACAAATTTGTTAGCTAATAGGTGATGTCTATACTTTTTTACGGCATAGAACGTTCCTAGTCCTTCACTTTTGGTGATGATATAGTTCTTTTCTGCCATATTCAACTCGCGGATAGCATAAGAAATAGGAAAATCAATTTTTACGTCTCCTGGTAGAGCTAGTATACACCCAATGGAAAAATTGTAAGCATCTACATGTATGTGGAATATCTTACTCCAATCTAGTGCTTTCAATATTGGAGCTGAAGTGAGAGCTTTCTTAAGCTTCATGAAGGATTCTTCACACTCATCAGTCCATTCAAAGTGTGTAATCAAGCTGTACATAGGTTTTGCAATTATATCGTACATGTAAATGAATCGTTTGTAATATCCACAATGTCCCATAAGACTTGAACCCCCTTGACTGTTGTTGTTCTAGGCAAATCAACAATAACATGAATCTTATCCATGTCAGTAGCTATGATATTTTTAGACACTATATGTCCAAGAATTTTTCCTTGTCTACCTATGAATGTGCACTTCTCACGATTTAAGAAAATCCTATAAAGTCTACATTATTCGAATACTTTTTTGAGGTGTTCAAAATGATCAACTTGGATTGATGAATGTACGCATAGATCATCCATATATACTTCCAAGAAACTGTGAAGATATTCTTTAAAAGCATGGCTCATTAATCTTTGGAAGGTGGTAGGAGCATTAGTTAACCCAAAAGGCATAACCCGATACGCGAAAATACCCCAGTCCATTGCAAAGGCAGTTCTATGCTTATCTTTGGGATCATCAAAAAGTTGATTGTATCCCGAATAGCTATCTAAAAAACTGTAAGCTTCTTTTCCTGCAACTCGTTCTAAAACATGCTCAATGGTTAGAAGAGGAAAGTTGTCTCTAATGGTAGTTGCATTCACATTCTTGAGGTTGACACACACTCCTAATTTTCCATTTTTCTTGGGTACTACCACAATGGAAGACATCCAATCTAGGTGTTCCATTTCATAAATGAATTCGGTCTCCTTTACCTTTTCAATCTCTTCTTTGATATTTCTGCAAATGTTTTATTATATGTGTATGGCCTTTGTCTACTTGGTTTAGCATCATCTCTCATGGGTATGGTATATTGATAGATTTCTGGATTAACACCCTTGAGATCCTTATAAGACCAAGTAAAGATATCTCGGTATTCCTTCAATAAGCTTAATAAAAGATCTTCTTCTTCTTCCATAAGGTCATTTGCAATGTAGGCTAGTCTAGGCTCTTCTCCTAGTTCCGCCAGATCTATCTTTTTTGCGTTTTCAAGCCCCTGGTAGGACTCACCCTATTTTCGTAGTTCTCTAACAGGCTGTTTGATTATGATTTTCCAATCTTGGAGAGTATATTTCTTGTAATGGGATGGAACACTCGTTACATCTTTACCATCCTCTTCAGTGGTTTACATTTCAGTTGTATATACCTCCTTTAGAGCTTTTTTCAACTCTTAATATTTCTTTTTTTGTTCCATTTGTGTCATGGTTGAAACCTTGTTTTGGTTTTTAGGTTTTGCTTCAGTTTCCTTTCTTGTTTTTCTCATTGTTTTTAACATTTTTGTATTTTTTTTTTAAAGGATATCTACCAGTGATTTTGTCCTTGACACAATCATGTGTCTCTATCTGCATTAGAAATCGTGTTCTACTGGAGACTGATGGCATAGGTCTGGCTTTCAAATTTTTCGTGTCTCTTTTTCTTCTATACCATTTTTGTCTTCTTGGTTTCTGGTTAGGAAAGTCAAAATCCTTTTCCTCCCCTCCTTTCATGAGTAGCTTAGCTCTTAAATGTTATTTTTCCAACCCCGAATCATCCAAGGTAGCTGGATGTTCTTCTAACTCATCTGTTGCATCATAGTAGAGGTTTGAAAAGACTTGTTGAGCTTTCATCAAGTTCTCGGGTTTCAAAATTTCGTCTTCAATGCGAAGGGTTGAGATCATTTGGATGGGAATTATGTTGTAGCCTTCCTCATTGCAAAATTGAGTAGGCATAGATGTATTTACACATACCTCCATTGTCGCTAAAATTTGAGTCCACTCAAATGGCTCAAACAAATGCTCTGGAAAGGGTTAAGGTACATAGAATTTGTCTGTGCAATCCCTTTCTAAGATACATTCTTCTCGTTTTAAGCTTCCGTTTTCTGAAGCTTCGTACATCCAAATAGGAGTGTCTTTGTTCAACCAAGATGGAAGCTTAGTTTCAGTTGAAGAGACTGACTCAAATTCTTGTATGGGAGTTTTCATGACATCTCTATAAGTGTGATCTTTCAAATTAACTCTTGTTATTGATCACACTTGCTTCAAGTACAGATAATTGTTTCTCCAATCTTGGATGTGTTGTACTTGTCGCATGAAAGGTCTTCCCAATATGATTTTGTAATTGAGTTTTCTTTCCAAAGTCTACTATGGAAAAAGTGTGTTGATATTCAGTTCCACACGAATTAACTATCACCTTTTCAAGCAGTCCTAAGGGTCTTTCGCTACGTCCATCAGCCAATTGCAATTTCATGCGAATTTGTCTAATGGCTAGTTGTCCCCAGCACTCTCATACTACTTTTGTGGCTATGGCTATGCCTGCCCCACTATCCAGTATTGCCATGTTTTCTATGTCATTATATTTCATTGGAAGGGTTGTGTTTCCTTCTTCCCCTTCGTAGTATTCTCCAACTTTTCTCATTGGAACCAATCGAATCTCTTTGGTATCCATTTTGTGTTTCAATTTTTCCAATTCTTTTGCGATTAGCCCTGTTATTCCCACCTTCTTGAAAGTTTTCTGTAGATCATTCCATAAATATGGCCTGATTTTCAATAGTTATCCTAAAGGAAGTGTGCATTGGATGGGTGTAGACATGATTGAATGGATGTTGTCTACTTCTAGGGTCTGTTCCACTCTTTTTACTTGAGTGGTTTTACACACTATGGATTCATCTTCATTATCTCCAAGTAAGAGGGTAGTGTTTTCAAGGTCAATGGTTTAGACATTTCAAAGCTTCAGATCCGCAATCCCCATACAAGGATTGTACATCCACGTCCATATCAGGAGGTAGATTGTCTAACCAAACTTCCTCTATAGGAGCTGAATTTAAAGTTAGGCTCCCATCATTGATCTCTCTAACTTTTTCACATAAGTGTCTTGGCCAGGATTCTTCTGCGAATAGAATTCCATCTAAGGCATCTTCGTTGTCTGACACTATAAGTTCTGGCTCTTTGGTTTCAAGGTGGGGTTCTACCACCACTTTGGATTTTTCTTTATTGGCTCTTATCACAAGCTTCTTAGGTTTTGCCATACTCTCGATCGAGCTTGAGTTTTTGTTTTTCCAGCATCTCTTGCGTGATTCTTACCAAATTTTGATACGCTTCAAGCTTAGCTGCTTCCATGTCTAGAGAAGGATAGTTTTTCCATTTGTTTTCCATGTTTTGGCCTGATTTAAGTCCCGCTTGGTAAGCTTCCAAGGTTGCATTAATAGGCTCAAAAATTTTCTCAACCAAAATTGATCCTCCAGATTTCACTGTGGTTTCTTTGATTTTGCTTCCAATTTCTTTCACCTTTTCCTGGAATAGCTTCTTTGCTTTCTCTTCGTTTTCAGCCCTTTGTTTTTGTTTTCTCATCTCATACCTTTTGTTTCTACTTCTTTTGGTCTTTTGAGAGGAAATTTTTTTATTTTCCAAATCATCAGAGGAGTTATGTTTCTTTTTCTTAGCCTAGGCTTTGGTGATTACCTTGATTGGAAAAATGGGTTCACTCTCACAAGAGCTACTAGGTATCACTTGGACTAAGTTCACTATTGTTTTACCCTTGTTTAAAGGATTTTTTGGACAATCTTGTGGGAAGTGTCCTCCCTTTTTGCAACATTGTAAGCAATAAGCTTCAACTGGCTTGAGGTTCTTGTTAGGCTCTAGGCATTTATTTTTCCAATGATCATCTGCACCACATTTATGACAGTTCCCAATTTGTGGCTTAATCATGGGTCTTACCATTGGAGGCCTTACAGCTTGATTAGCTACATAATACATTGGTGCTAGCTCTAGTGTAGTATAAGTCACAGGTTCTTCCATTGGTGGTGGATGTGAATTATACCATTCTCTATCTACCATTACTGTAGATGGACTAGGCTCAGCATAGGATGTAACAGGCACTAGTGCTTGTTCATCTATGACTCCCTCTGGATGCATGTACTTTACAGGTACTGCATCATGTCCCAGATATGGAGGTTGTTGACCCAACACGGGTTGAGGTCTTTCCATACCCATCAGTGGTCTTTGAGCTGGGGCCATATTAGGCTGCTATCTGTACATAGGTTGTCCTTGTGGCCTCATAGGCACGTACTAAACATTCCCTTCATACTTTGGTCAATAGTAGCACTCATTGGTCTCACGGTTGGTCCACTAACCCTTGATTGCACACCATTTTTGCGGTCTAATTGGTTGTCTCTATTGAGGTATCCCTTGTCCTGATCCTCTCATAGGTGCTTTTTACTTGTTATTCATTATGTCATTCATCCTTTTGAGCATGTCTTCTATGGCTGAAAGTGATGTTGCAGGAGCCGTTCCCACTTGTGTTGGTTTGGTGGATGTTGTCTTCTCGCTTTGGTTATTCTTAGGGACATCTTCCTCATTGAAAATATCACAATTGTCTCCTAAGTCAATAGCATCTGACACACACTCTTCTAGGGTTGTATGCTTCTTGCTATACAGTATAGCATGAAGTTCTTTGTTTAGCATCCCCTCTAGAAACAATGATACTAGTCATTCTTCTGCAGGTATCTCTAGCTTTGGGCATCTCGCAATGTATTGTTTCATTTGAGTTGCACAATCCCTAATAGACTCACTTTGTTTCTGTTTAAATCTGTAGATTTAAGCTACTGTATTGTGTTTGACCCCTGTTTTGGAGCAAGCAGCTACAAATCCTTCAGCCAATGTAGTCAAGTCTATGATTGACCTTGGTGGAATGTTTTGGAGCCATGTCAAATTCTAGTAATGGTATGCAAAGTGCAATGAATTCTAATGATAAACAAAGTGTTAACAAATCTAACGAGCAAAGTGCTCTCAATTTTAATTCTATAGAGCAACGTGCAACTGTTGTAAAACAAACATTACAGGAATTACAAGATTCTCCATCCCAGCATAACTCTAGTTTACTTTCTCCGTCTGCATGGCAAAAGCTGACTCACTTACTTACGGAGTATCGTGATGTATTCTCAAGTGATTTACCATCGGGTTTACCCCCTACACGTGATGTGCAGCATGGCATAGATGTCTTGCTAGACACTAAATTGGTGAGTAAACCACCTTATTGTATGAGTGGTAGAGAATCCAAGGAGGTTGAGAGTCAATTGGCTGACTACCTTGCCCGTGGTTTTATTAGACCTAGCACTTCGCCTTGGGCATCACCAATTATATTGGTAAAAAAGAAAGATGGTACTATGCGCATGTGTATAGATTATCGCGGATTAAATGCAATAATCATCAAGAACGAGTATCATCTGCCTCGAGTGGATGAGTTGTTTGATCAACTCCATGCGGCAAGATACTATACAAAGATAGATCTTCATTCAGGATACCACCAGGTGCGTATCCTTTTGCAAGATATCTCCAAAATTGCCTTTAGAACACGGTTCGGGCATTTTGAATTTTTGGTTATGCCTTTTGGTCTAACCAATGCTCCAGCTACATTTATGACACTCATGGATAGTGTCTTATGTCCCTATCTTGGAAAACTTATTGTGGTATTCCTTGATGACATTCTCATTTACAGTAAGAGTGAAGATGAACAAATAGAACACTTACAATTAATGTTTGAACAGCTACAAGATCACATGTTGTATGCGAAGCAAAGCAAGTGTGGTTTCTTTGAAACAGAGATACATTACCTTGGTCATGTGATCTCTTATTGTGACATCAAGATGGACACTGACAAGGTCACTGCCATTCTTTGATGGCTACATCCCAACACGGTTGAGGAGCTTTAAATATTTTTAGGCATGGATGGATTTTAACGACAGTATATCCGTGATTATGCCAGTTTGTTTTCCCTATGATGGACCAACTTAAAGAAAAAGGTAAGACCTTTTCTTGAGAATAAGCACAAAAATGCAGTTTTGAACAGCTCAAGGTAGCTATAGCCACTGCTCCCATCCTAGCAATCGTTGACTCACATAAGCCATTTGTGGTAGAGACCGATAATAGTGATAAAGAAACTAGTGCGGTACTTCTCCAAGAGGAAAGACCTATGGGCCTTTATTATGTCTATAAGAGAGCTCTATGCCATAATTCACGCTTTAGGAAAGTGGCGACACTATTTATATGGTGCCGAGTTTGAAGTATTTTTTGACCATGAGAGTAGCAAATAATTTACTACTCAAACGGACTTGAAGGGCCGTAAAGCTAGATGGGCAGAAATCCTTCAACATTATGATTGTAAGTTACAATACTGCAAGGGGTGCCAAGTTAATAAGGTAGAGGACATCAAGATAGGTGGCCTTTTACATCCTTTAGAGGTTCCACAAGGCAAGTGGGAGAGTATCTCTATGGATTTTGTAGTAGGACTACCTACTACAAATCGTGACCATGATGCCATATGGGTAATTATACACCGTCTCACAAAGATGGGTCAATTCATTCCCACTAAGACTATGAATAAGACACCTGAATTAGCACGGCTATTTGTAGAGCATATATATAAACTCTACGGTCTTTCAACTAGTATCGTTAGTGACACAAATCAAAAGTTCAATAATAACTTCTGGAGGGATATGTTTCAAAAGTTGGAAAATAAACTTAATCTAAGTACGGCTGATCATCTAGAAATAGATGGTCAAACCAAAAGAGTTAATCAACGTACTGCTAGAGGATATGCTACGAGCATACGTTAGTAAGAAGCAAACCAATTGGGAAGACTACATACCTATGTTGGAATTTGCTGAGCGTCATCAGCTTTGAGCTCTTTTAGAAACTTGGACCAATGAGGACGATCCCAGAGACACACCGGTTGAAAGTAGCATAGGGTGATGAGGTGACCACGTTGTGGTCTATTATAATACCAATCACGGTGCAGGCACACCAGTACACTACAAAATTCCATGTAATGCCACCAAGTAAATCAGCAACGCCGTGTATCTTAGCAGTGTCATGGATGAAAGCTAACAGGGTATTGATTGATTTGGATACTAATGAAGCACTATTCCGAAATGACAACTTTTCAGAACCCTTCTTATCATATAACCAATACATGTCAAGGAGGAAACAAGAGTCAATACAACCGCAAGGATATTGTCAGGGGAACGGAATAATAGAGCTAGACAGCAAAAGGTAGAGAAAGAGATCTTTGTATAATGAATCTTTGCAGAATTTTGATACAACAGACGAGCAATTGAATATGGGCGCACTCCGTTGTACGGCGCTCGAACCTCCCGACCACCCCCGAGCTTCAATCCGCTTGCATGCAGCGTCTCACTCTCACTCGGACTCGGACTCGCACTCTCACTCGCACTCGCAGAAGAGGAGATCTGTGAATCATCCCCGAACGCACCACCCGTCGTGCTTTTATCCTTCTTTTCCTCGAAAAGCCTGCACGATTTTCGCACCAAGTATACCTGCGAGAATAATATAAGAACGTGATCGCTAAGCGATCCGTAAAGGTTAGATTTTTATCATGACACTTTGCACAGATCCTGTTTCACACATTGATTTCTGCATCGTCTACAAAATAGCCAAAAGAACATACTCGTGCAACCAATTCAACATGATAATCAAAGTAAACAAACATAATTATGTACCTTCATAATCTCAATTGCAATAGTCTACCATGAAGAAACAAATCCACTTCTTGGTTGATAGCAGGGAGAGTTGTATGTTGTTGTATGTCTGCCTGTCCCTGTGTATACTACACTGCTGCTGCCTGTTGTTTGTTTTCATCATAACTTTTACAAACGAACTCAGAACAGAGCAATCCAGGTACTCAAAACGACGGGAATAGGTCTAGTCTACAAGGCTACAGAATTGCAAAAAACGTCTTTGTTTGGCTAAAAATGAAACCTTTAGGTCGCGATTCATAAAAGCTCTATTTTTTGGACTCCACTACTTTTTCAACTTATTTTAAGTCTACCCATGCATTTTGAACTAAAACACATAAATATAAAACATTGATATTAATAAAAATCTCAATTTTACTGTTCATAGACAGACTATCTGTTATTCATTAATCTTTATCAAATCTGTCTTTAGTGTATTATTTTAAAAACAGAATATATGTTCTCTCTTAATATCTCAACTCATTTATATAAGTTTTATTCAATAGACTATTCAACAATCTTTCAAATCGTGCTAAACGAAAGATATGCCCTGCTACATTCTTTTCGACTTTAAGAACATCAAAGATTAGTCCTATTACAGATATGCCCAACAACAAACAGAGTTTACAAGTCCAGCAACGTCTTATAAAAAATCAACAACCATGCACGGAACAAGACAAGTTTGGGTACGGCGTACAGATCTGGCCAAGGCCTAATTACATCAAAAGAGGAAATACAATGTTTGGATAAGGCAAGACAGCCGAATTCCTATAAAAAAGGGGACAGAAGAACAGACAAAACACCAAAAGCCAGCAAAACTTCAAAGAACCACAGTCAATCGATCGATTACGCAACGGACTATATTGGTATGGCGGCAAAATTGCCAATTCAAAACTGGCCAACAACACAAGAAGGGAGGCCAAGGATGACCATCGAGCAGTATCTACAACTGTCAATGTCAAGCCACATCATGCAAACAGCACGAGGAAACAAACAGAATCTGTTGAGCTTATATGTGAAGCTACTCAATATATGGCTTCTCTATATATGGCACCCAGGTCCCCTCTATATATACATCATCTCATGTGTGTATTCTACACACTTTGGGGTTCTACTTCTGTGTTCTCTCCTTCTCTCTCAACATGGTATCAGAGCAGTACGTTTTTGTTTTTGATTTTTCTCCTGATCAAAATCGATTTTGCAGAAACTACCCGCTGGAGGGATCGTAATCGATGTGGTCTACAACTTTGCAGAAGGAAGTTTCTTCAAATTCTGCACCGATTTTGAGTTATCGTTCACGGACTGCGTACATACCTAAAAAACAGCTTCCGCGTTTTGTTTTTGATTTTTCTGCTAATTGGAAACGATTTTGCAGAAACTACCCACTATAGAGACCGGAATCGATCCGGTCTACAACTTTGCAGAAGAAAGTGTTTTCAAATTCTGCACCGATTTTGAGTTATCGTTCGCGGACTGCGTACATACCTAAAAAGCAACTTCCGCTTTTTGTTTTTGATTTTTCTGCTAATTCGAAAAGATTTTGCAGAAACTACCCGCCTAGGAGACCGGAATCGATGTGTTCTACAACTTTGCAGAAGGAAGTTTCCTCAAATTCTGCACCGATTTTGAGTTATCGGTCACGGACTGTGTACATACCTGAAAAACAGCTTCCGCGTTTTGTTTTTGATTTTTCTGCTAATTGGAAACGATTTTGCAGAAACTACCAGCTTAAGACCGAAATCGATCTGGTCTACAACTTTGCAGAAGGAAGTGTTTTCAAATTCTGCACCGATTTTGAGTTATCGTTCGCGGACTGCGTACATACCTGAAAAGCAACTTTCGCTTTTTGTTTTTGATTTTTTTGCTAATTGAAAACGATTTTGCAGAAACTACCCGCTGGAGAGACCGGAATGGATGTGGTCTACAACTTTGCAGAAGGAAGTGTTTTCAAATTCAGCACCGATTTTGAGTTATCGTTCGCGGACTGCGTACATACATAAAAAGCAATTTCCGTTTTTTGTTTTTTATTTTTCTGCTTATTGAAAACGATTTTGCAGAAACTACCCACGTGAGAGACCGAAATCGATGTGTTTTACAACTTTGCAGAAGAAACTACCCACTATGGGAGACCGGAATCGATGTGGTCTATAACTTTGCAGAAGGAAGTTTCTCTAAATTCTGCACCGATTTTGGGTTATCGTCTCGGACTGCGAATATGTTTGAAAATCAAAATTTTACTTTTTGCTTTTGATTTTTTTCATAATTGAAAACTTCTCAATTATATTTTTCTTCATCAATCATATATTTGTTACTGACGTAACTTTGCTGCAGAAGCCAGTTACACATCGTTCCGATTCAGTCGAGCCGTTGATGATCGTCCAAATTCTATCGAGCTACTGTTGGTACATGATCTTTTGTTATATGATATACTCGTTCATTGATTCTCGTATAATTATTCTTTTAGAGATATCGTTTACGTCGTTTTATTGATAATTTCTCATTGATACCATAGTGATTTTGATGGTACCATGATGATGTTTTGTTAATACTTTGGTCATGGTGATTTTCGTTGATACCATGATGATATGTCATTGATACCATGGTTATTCTCGGTGGTGCCATGATGATATTTCGTTGATACCATGGTTATTCTCGGTGATTCCATGATGATATTTCGTTGATTCCATGGTGATTTTTGTTGATACCATGATGATGTTTTGTTGATACCATGGTTATTCTCGGTGATACCATGATGTTGTTTCGTTGATACCATGGTTATTCTCGGTGATGCCATGATGATGTTTCGTTGATACCATGGTTATTCTCGGTGATGCCATGATGTTATTTCGTTGATACAATAATTATTCTCGGTGATATCATGATGCTTTTTGTTGATACCATGATCATTTATTCATTTTTATTGATATAATGATGATATTTTGTTAATACTTTGATGGTATTCATTGATCACTACATTGATAAATGTTGTTTTATGTAGTATATACACATATCATTTGTATCACGTAATCACATATTTTGTACTTTTACGTTTATACTTTATGTACCATATGTTGTCGTGCGTATATATGTCGTCAAAAGAGTGGCGTCGCGAACCATCTCTTATGGCATTGTGAACGTAATTATTTCATTAACAATGCTAATAATTTTCATGACATGTTTTTTTTTGGAGTCTATGATCTATGTAGGATTGATCAAAGAATTGATTTTATGGAGACAAACTTGGTGACAATAAAAGATTTATGAAGATATGTTTGGTGATGCCATATTGATGACAATAAAAGATTTATGAAGACATGTTTGGTGATGCGATATTGATGACAAGCTACACAGCAGATTCACGGAGACACTTTTGATTACAAGCTAATCGATAGCTTTTACACCTCTTTATTGAACCTTTGTATTCATTATTGTATTTGATAGGATAGGAGTAATGTAACTCCTCATAAAACATTCATTGTAAAAGGAGTGATGTAGCTCCTTGTAAACATTTGTATATTCAATGATTTTTATTATATAACGGTGGGTGTATATAGAGCTGTGGGTTTTTCCCTTGATCCCCCAAGGGTTTTTTCATCCACAGTTAGGGACCCTTATTTGAGCGGGGGTGTTGAGCTTATATGTGAAGCTACTCAATATATGGCTTCTCTATATATGGCACCCACGTCCCCTCTATATATACATCATCTCATGTGTGTATTCTACACACTTTGGGGTTCTACTTCTGTGTTCTCTCCTTCTCTCTCAACAGAATCAACAACAAAAACTACAAGGATCTATAAGACCCAAGTCATCAAAGGAGAAAGAAAAAATGTTCCACCAGAAAATGCAACAAAATATACGACAATATCGACTTCAAAGGATCCACATACGACAATTCAAAACCAGTGGAAAACAATCAAACAAAGAGTGGAAGATTTACAACTACTCCTTGCAAAGAAAATCTGCCAGCCAACTCAAGCTACCACAGGAAACCTCAACGACAAATGCCAATAAGCGAATCGCTTATACCTTCCTCTTACACCGCATAAATTCTTTCTACATGCATTGACTGCACATGCATATAGGGCTATATTAAAAGGCCTTCATTAGCACGAGTTCACACCCATGCACAGCACATACCCTTGACGATACCCTGTCTTCCGGGAGGACTACAACTAGGAGGGGGGGAGGTATTCCAAATGCGGACTCATAACTCATGTCATATATTAGAGGGCAATGTTTGTGAGCAATTTTTCAACCATTTTTGCGTTTTATTGTGTGATTTTGGGAAAAAGAATATGCCCTCGTAATTATTCAAAATTGGGGACCAAATCATCATACATGAGTCCCTAGGCATGTGTATAGACTATAAAGAGAGTCAAATCTGGCCAAAAAACGTCTAAAAACAGCAAAAAAATTAGGCCAAGGTTGACGATTATGAGTGAGAATGTACATATACGAGAAAAAAGTGAGCTACAAAGTGTTTTGCTTTTCATAGGTATTTTTATAGGTTAGAATTGCTATTTTCGGGTTATTTTGGGATTTATTTGCTTTATTTTAGCCATTTTCTAGCAAAAATCCATAATCCAGATGGAAACACAAAAGAAGAGACGCCTGATCGGAGCAAGGTAAAGAAGACATAGAAAAAATAGGGAATGCAAAGGTGACAGGGCAAAATGACCACCGTCATGAAGGGACCTCCAACAGGAGAAATCTACAAAAATTGTAGAACTGGAGCAACCGAGGTCCAAATCAGGAAATTTGCGAGCCTAAACTACATCTCGCAAAAAGTTATGGCCACAGGTAAAAGATGGGAAAATTTTGTGTCGGAGTCTCGATTACATATAGAGAGGCTAGGCTAGAAAACTCTCATTTGAGCCATTTTCCATTGTGATAGAGAGAGAGCTCCCTATAGCAGTTGAGACTTCCAGAAATCTCATCCATCACGCACGGTCACCAGATCGACATCAGATATGAGAGGTACGCTCATCAACACTGACTCTAAGTGTTGTTTACTTCAGTTAGTCGCAAAACCTCGCTAGCATCACAATCACAACCTGTGCACACATACGGTAGACCGGTTGTTAGGGAGACCTGGAGGCCACCAAATGGAACCAAAATTGAAAGGCACAATGCCTATACCTTAGGGATCAAGCCTATGACCTTGGAAAGCGCGAAGGAAGCCGCTCAGAAAACCCTAATTTCACAGGACCTGCAAAAGGGCAATTGAACCAAGGTGATCGGAAATGAGCCAAAACTCATAGACAGCAAGCCAATAACCTCAACAAACCGACTGAAGGGTTAGATCATGAAAAATTTCGTCAAAATGGAGCCTAAAGTCCCTATCTGACGAAAACTGCACAAAGCGTCACGATACTCTAACGGGCCGACCAAATGACAAAATGACACCAAATTTAACAAGGTACATCCAAAAGAGGTCAACTACGAGATGGAATGTGTCCACTCAGGAAAAAAGCTCTTCCACTAGGGCAAATGCTAGCAACAGGACAGAAAGATGTCCAAATGGTCGTTTTTGGTGTTGTAAACACCAAAACAACAACCGATTGCTTTGATGGAAGGTCAAAAGGAAATAAAAGAAATCCGGAGTCATACAATGACCAAAAGGAACGGCGACCATCACCTAAGTGGTCTACTTCGACTCCAGGACCAGCTAAGTGCTGCAAACAGGGAGTACACTCTTCTAAATTGATTTAAACTTGATGTGTGTGTCTAGGAGAGCCTATTAACACCATTGTGGTCAACTAACATAAAAAAAACTAGTAAAAATGACTAAGTACTAGTCTATCGCGATAGACTTGAATTTACAATTAGACAAGTAAAATTTTGATTTTGTCTTCATGAGGAGTTCTAACAAGGAATATTAACCACCATTATCAAATCAAAGTGCAAAAGGGATCTCTTTTGGCCAAATAACCTAGTCTATTGCGATAGACTTGCTACTACGATATTTGGGGGAAAGACTTTACAAAATTTTCACAAAACAGACTTGGGAAAGCACATGCCTTTAATGTATTGTGAATAGAATATATTCTCACCCACAATATCTCAAACTCATTTGTATTCGAGTAATACTCTCTATCTCATAAACTATTCAACAATCTTTTAAACCATATCTAACAAAAGATCTAACCTATAACATTCTTTTTTACTTTAAGAACTTGGAAAATTAGTCCTATTACAAATTTCTTCCAAAACATGGAGTGCTTCTTACAGATGTATATCATTCAAGCAATTGATAGGTGTTTTGGGCTTACTTATAGAAGAAAACAAAAGGTTGGCACTCTAAGTTTAAGTCCTTAGGTACAGTTACCTTCCACATGCATATTTTATTCCAAAACTAGAATTGTTCTTCATGAAAGATGGATCATTTTGTGAACTATCTATGGTTAACATAAAGGGATCCCAAGAACTTCTTAACTCCACAATTTGATGGATGTTGTAGTGTGCCAATCATCTTTTTGACAAAAGTAGCCCTTATAGCACTTTAAAGGCATACACATGTAATCCCATGATATACAACCAAATTTAGTATCTTTGACACATCTCAACAAGACTTTAAACATTATAGATTTGAATAGGAGTAATAATGTGAGTGGCTTGTCAAGTCAACTAATAATATACACGAGATAAGATATAGGAATAACTCGTATAATTCTTAAATAGACATGGAGTGTCTACTCCTCATCTTACCAAGAAGCAATATTTTGATAGATTCTCAAAAGAATCCACTTTTGTAACTCAACTTGTGTTCCATGTATTCTTATAGGTTACCCCAAGTGTATCATGAAAGGAAAAATATGATTTCATGTACAACTATAATGGATATTGATCCTAAAAAACATTTACTTATTACAAATAATAGCTAGCAACATAGGGTTGCCTTATCGACTATGCAACAATAACCCAAGTTAATGGATATTTTATTAATGAAGAAATCTCTATGGTCAATGGTCATTTTATGTCCAAGCAGATACTTGTAATCATTTTGAGCATTGAAATCTTCCCTATTGCAAGAGAAAAATTCTCACTCTTGTACGGGGGAGATTGTACCTAGTGACTTGTGTCTATAATCTTCTACTCTCTTCTCTCTCACAACAATATGTATGCCACTCTAATATTGGAGGTTCATAGATCACACTTAGTCTTGCTCTGTCTCTCTTACTCTCTAATCATTCATCTTGATGAGCAACATATAGAGTGCTATGATATTTTATGGATTTTAGGGTCACCGCATATTGGTTGTGTTGTAGTTGTATCAGAGCAATGGATGTGTTGTTGATGATGTGAAAAATTAAGTATGGAGAGCTCAATCCAGGAAAATAAATATTATAGACCAACTAATTCTTCTTTCTCTTCTATGTGAGTTTACTTTTTCTTGCTTGCTTTTATGACCTATCCGTAGAGTAATAATAGTGGAAAATTTTCATAATAGTAGTAGATCTCACGGATGCTTTTAGGATAAGAAATATCTATGGATGCTTGATTGATCAATGGATTCACAAAAACAATTGATTACACTTCTCCTTGAAACGGTGAAGGACTCTTCTTATAATAGCATTGTCTTATAATACTCCGACCAAATCCACAGTCAATCATTTTGTAGGTAGGATCATAATCATCTCCCTCATTTGTCAAATAATTAATTTATGTCCCTCAAAATAATCATACAATGGCATTAAAATATAAAACATTAATATGTATATTTGCGACTCAAGAAAAAAAAATTTGATGCACATTTGATGACCATATATAACATTCAGGCATCGCAAGGTCATGATATTCTTCAATATCTAATCAATCATAAGAATAATTATCATTTTTGTAAACAAAACATGCTAATTGATTGTGGTTAGCATAGCTGCCAACTTACGGCTAGCACAAGTGTTAATGCCAAGATGGACTTTAGCCATATCAAGAGGCACTATCATATACATGTGGTAGTGATGTGTTTGAACATAGTTAGGACCGTCAGGGTATTTTTTCTCTCCCTAGGAGGGTTTCCCCCCCCTATACATTGTATATACACCCATCAATCTAGGTCTATCTTATGTTTCCATTGCATACTAAGTAATACAGTCTCTGTTGTGTGCCTTAGGCTTCCTTCATCTCCAAGATGTGTGTGTTTTCCTGTAATCCTAATTCCAATAATTGGTAATAGACTAGGTTGTGTCCTCTTAGGCTTAGTCGCCAACAACTCCAGCACACACCTGCTCACTTCCTCTCATTTTTGAGAGCGTTGGCGAGCGTCAGTGGGTCTGCTCAGATTTTTTATTCGGGCTCATTTCGCCCTCTTTTTTCACTACAAGGAGTACTATACATGCTATTTTGTCATTTTGTCCAAAATTTCTACCCATTTTTTGCATAGAAGGTCCCTTACATTTTTCTACAATTGGTGCTATATAGCCCGTGTTTTTCCCTCTTTGTTTCTCCTCTTTTTGGGAAGTTTTCGTATCAGGTGCAACATTTATCATGGCTGACAACAATATAGATGTGCTCAAGATGTTTTCTGCTACTGAGGATAGATTGGATGGGGACAATTCACCCTATGTGAGCTTATATGACGCAACATGTTTTTGTGTCAAAGGGCGTTTGGAATATTGTGCATGGCATTGATGTATGTCCCAGGTTTAAGGATGTAGGCAATGTTGAGGATTTTTTGAGTTTTGGTTGCAGGATTGACGCTACCAAAGCTCTTTCGATGGCAGGATTTTTGCTACCAGAGCTATTTTGCCTCTGGTTGAGCAAGCGCGTTGGGATGTAAAAGATAAGAAATTTCATGGTTTGATTGCATTGTCTATGAAGCACGCTGTTACTCCTCATATTTGTTGAGTAAAATCTAAAAAATAGTCTCGGGATATTCTGGCTGGTCTTTATTCAAGTCACAAATGAGGCTAAAACTGCAATGCTTTGTACAGAAATGGAGTGAAAGATTATGCACGAGGAAGCTGAAATAGACACTTTCCTTACTGGTATCAAGGATATAAATGAGCAACATAGTGAAGTCATTTTTGACAGTTCCCTTGCAGACTGTTCTTGATGCTTTTTCAAATTCAACCGGACTTTTGCTAGTACTTGGAGACTTATGACCCAAGGAAATCTTGAAGTTTTCAACTTTGATGCATTATGCACATTGCTGTTGCAAGAGTCACTTTACAAAAAACAGGGCTAAACAGTGTGCAATTGAATAGACTTTTATTATTGCTCAAAGAGAAGTTGGTAACAACAATGTAACAATTTCTCGTGGTTCTTTTGAGAGTGAAAAATCTTCTTTTCCTAATGCTTCTGTTGGTAGCACTTCGTCTCGGAATTCTCGTGATAAGGACAAAAAGAAGATGACTAGCCATTATTATAAAGCTAATGATCACTTGATCAAGCAATGTCCAAAGTTGAAGGCAAAAGAGACTAAGAAGAAAGAGGCTGGATCAACTATATCATTCAATACAAGTGCAGCTATTGTAGAGTCTTTGTGAAGAAATAGAGAGATAATTTTCACACATGACATATTATAAAGTACACACACACACACACACACACACACACACACACACACACACACACAGAGCATGATATACGTGTTTCACCCAATGTGGGCTTTGTTCACGAGAAAGCAGCCACTCAATGGCTTTAGTACTTCAAACAAGAAAGGAGACCTCTTAACTTGGATGCTCAATTGACTCATGTGCCAACATAGTCATGCCCTTGTCTTTGTGGCAATATTACTTTCCTTGAAGGAGGGATTTTGTCCTTAAAAGCATTGATCAATGAAATAACTCTCCATAATAATATTAATGCTCTCCTCTCAAAACTTCCATCACATCAAATACTATCCCACATAGTACTTACCATTACATCTTGCACTGATATGTGGAATTATGTGCTTCTAGAAAAAATGAAATTGAATGATTGCACTCATATGTGGAATTATGTGCTTCTAGCAAAAATGAAATTGAATGATTGCAGTCAATATTTTCTCAGGAGATTGTCCCTTTGACCAAGATAAACCTCTATCTTCACTACTCAGATCTCAAACTAAGAGTAGAAAAACTCTTGACTAATAGTAGAACCTATCCCAGGCAAAACGCTCTAACTCAGAAAAACCTATTTCTCTCTTCTCAGCAAATAGTAGATTATCTCAAGCAAGATGTTCTGACTGAGCAAAAGTTAACTCTTTATCTCCTCAAGCAATTTCTTCCCAAAATTGGAGTGCTTCTTACAGCTTTATATCATTCAAGCTATTGATAGGTGTTTTGGGCTTACTTATAGAAGAAAACAAAAGGTTGGCACTCTAAGTTTAAGTCCTCAGGTACATGTACCTTCCACATGCATATTTTATTCCAAAACTAGAGTTGTTCTTCATGAAAGATGGAGCATTTTGTGAACTATCTATGGTTAACATAGAGGGATCCCCAAAACTTCTTAAACTCCACAATTTGATGGATTTGTAGTGTGCCAATAATCTTTTTGACAAAAGTAGCCCTTCTAGCACTTTAAAGGCATACACATGTAATCCCATGATATACAACCAAATTTGGTATCTTTGACACATCTCAACAAGACTTTAAGCATTATAGATTTGAATAGGAGTAATAATTTGTGTGACTTGTCAAGTCAACTAATAATATACACGAGATAAGATATAGGAATAACTCGTATAATTCTTAAATAGACATGGAGTGTCTACTCCTCATCTTACCAAGAAGCAATATTTTGATAGATTCTCAAAAGAATCCACTTTTGTAACTCAACTTGTGTTCCATGTATTCTTATAGGATACCCCAAGTGTATCATGAAAGGCAAAATATGATTTCATGTACAACTATAATGGAGATTGATCCTAAAAAACATTTACTTATTACAAATAATAGCTAGAAACATAGGGTTGCCTTATCGACTATGCAACAATAACCCAAGCTAATGGATATTTTATTAATGAAGAAATCTCTATGATCAATGGTCATTTTATGTCCAAGCAGATACTTGTAATCATTTTGAGCATTGAAATCTTCCCTATTGCAAGAGCAAAATTCTCACTCTTGTACGGGGGAGATTGTACCTAGTGACTTGTGTCTATAATCTTCTACTCTCTTCTCTCTCACAACAATATGTGTGCCACTCTAATCTTGGAGGTTCATAGATCACACTTAGTCTTTCTCTGTCTCTCTTACTCTCTAATCATTCATCTTGATGAGCAACATATAGAGTGCTATGATATTTTATGGATTTTAGGGTCACCGCATATTGGTTGTGTTGTAGTTGTATCAAAGCAATGGCTGTGTTGTTGATGATGTGCAAAATTACGTATGGAGATCTCAATCCAGGAAAATAAATATTATAGACCAACTAATTCTTCTTTCTCTTCTATGTGAGTTTCCTTTTTCTTGCTTGCTTTTATGACCTATCCGTAGAGTAATAATGGTGGAAAATTTTCATAATAGTAGCAGATCTCACGGATGCTTTTAGGATAAGAAATATCTATGGATGCTTGATTGATCAATGGGAACATTCATTATTGTACTTGTAATAGTTTGATGAGCGCGATGGGTTGGCTTTGATTGATGTTTGGTCTAAGTACCACTTATTTTCACACATGAAAATGCTGATGGGTTTTTGCTCTTTAGCGTCTGAAGTCTTTAAGGATCTACATGGTTTCTCTTTTTCTTTTATGTTCATGATGGTTTCTTTGCCACAATGTCACTTTGCATAGACCAAATATCGTATTTATGGTACCATGGGATTTCTAATCTTTTAGACAAAAAAACCTTGGTAAATTGGATGGTGAGAGAAGTTTGAACTCTTGGATAAAGCAAAAGGTTACATTGTAAGTCGAGTTTATGATCATGGAATAATAGTTTGAGAATGTAGGTTTGGAAACTTCAAGCTTAAAAAGAATGGGAAACACTTGAGATTTTTTCATACATGTATACTTCAAGAGGTATTTAGGACAATAGATAGTCTAATGATTTTTACGTATAGTATGCCATGTGTAACAATTGATAAGTTCTTTGACAACCTTCCTAATGTCTTAAGCATGTTTTCCTTTGAACAGAATTTTCTTTTGTGTATAAGTAGTATCTTAGTACAACATACACATCCTAAACATAGACACTTCCTAGGAAAATGGGTTGGTGGAAATGTTGGCTTTAAACTACTGTATTGTTTATGGTGGCTCATAGGCCCATTGTTAGTGATAAATCCCATCTCTTTGATAGGTGCTAGGTGGTATGGACACTAGCCTCAGATCAGGGTTCATATTCATAACCTTCTGAGTCATTTGACTTGATTGATTGTACTAGATAAGAGCAATTGATCAAACTTCCTTTTGCTAGACTTTGTATCTAATATTGAATTTTCATGCTCACATAAAGACTTTGAAGAAATTGCATACTCTTCTCAAATGGATCACAAAGCCTTTAAATTTCTACTAGAGTACAATGTTCAGAGAGACATCATCGGTTCGTATCAAGACTGTCAAGCATGATTGTGCTGGTCTTTTTTCTTTGATTTTTAATATAACAACTTGATTGGCTTCACACTTGAATTTTTTACCCTCATGGCCTTTATGAGGTAGTAGGAAAAACTCAATGGGCCTATTGTTTCAACATTGAGTATGATGTCAGGGTAAGGGTGGATGCACACAAACACACACACACTCAATCTCTCTCTCTCTCTCTCTCTCTCTCTCTCTCTCTCTCTCTCTCTCTCTCACACACACACACACACACACACACACACACACACACACACACACACACACACACACCTCGGGGGTTCACCGTTTAGTAGCCCCCTATATAACGTGCATTTGCGGAGTATTAGAAAAATCCCCTCTTTTAACATGTCTGAATGAATAAAATGAGCCCTTATTTTAGGGGTTTTTCCAAAATTGAATATAAAACCCACTTATTTTAATGTATCTCTGTTAAATTGCCTATTTGTTTTGCATTTTAAAACCCCTCCTTTTGAACTCACGTTATAAATTAACATGATTGCATAGTGCATCCCCCGAGACACACACACATACACACATTTTGTTTTCTTACTCTGAAGTGATTGCTATCGGAGCTATATATGGCTCACTCTACTGAACTTGGTCTCACCTATATATTTGTATCATGTCCTCAATATGAATCAGTCTTTGGGAGCGTACATGGTGTGTCTCTTGTCTCGTCTCTCTCTTTCTCTCTACATCTCAACATGGTATCAAAGCAGTAACGATCACACAGCGATTGAATTCATGGTGAAAAAACAGTATGTGTATGCGATTCCCATGTAAGATTTTGAGGATTGATTCTTGTTAAGTGTGGTTGTTTTGTGTTAATAATAATATGATTAGTGTTATGTGTGGTGTTTATTGATGATCAAGGTGGTGAATCATTGATTAAGTTTCCTTGTTGATTTGTCTTTTGACATCCTGACCTTCGTCTCAATTCTTTAGGGTCTTCTGCTCAAAATTTGGAGAAACGGAAACAGCACAATGGAGCACAGTGCAATGACACTTTTCATCCAAAACTTGTTCGTCTCCTTGACTTCTAGGTTTACATCAATCGGAGTTTGCAGCTGAAAGTTATGTAGTTTTTACTATAATTGAGCTTAACACAGCTTTCATCCTCATGCGTCTTTGTGAAGCGTCCGCGATCATTTTTCTAATTTTGGGGTCAAATTTTTCGAGCAAATATACCTTCTTCTATTCATATTGTGCCCATCAATCTTGCATCTAATGTCACTCTATTTTGAGAACTCTTTTATTAATAACATCTCCTTTTCCCTGTTTTTTTGGGTGACGTCCCTCACCTCTTTGGAGGTTTATTGAGCATGCTTCTTGCGTTTTATCGTTGACAAAACACAGTCGTCATATTTCTCTCCTTCTCAATTGAAACCTTCACCATATATGGTGTGCAAATTTTGCAATCTTATCTTATACGTCTTCTCGCAACCAGATATGGCTATGACTATTCTCGTCAACAGATTTCCTTGTTCTGTTCCTCCTTTCAAGGGCCAAGGATTTCCAGGCTCGAAAGCAAAGATGTTGCTAATTCTTGAAGGCAATGAACTCTCTCATGCTGTCCTTGGAAATCGTGTTTGTCCACCTCAGCCTGTTGATACGGATCATGACAACGTGCTTATCACTGAAGGACCTATATTTGAAGATTGGAATGTTGCATATACGGATTGGCAATTACGTGATAAAGCAACGTGTCGGTATATTCTTTTTGCTCTTACTAATTCTCTTTTGCTTGATATGTATGAACTGCCTACTTTCCACAACGTATAGAAAGTACCTTATTGCAAAATTTCAAAAGAAATCTGTTACACATGTACTTTATTTGAGAGGGTTGCATAACAAGTTACAATATGAAGTTGGTACTAGCATGACGAGATGTATTGAGCCTTTCAAATCTTTTATTAATCAACTTGGTGCTACTGGTGATCCTATTTCACAAAAACAATTGATTACACTTCTCCTTGAAACGGTGAAGGACTTTTCTTATAATAGCATTGTCTTATAATAGTCCGACCAAATCCACAGTCAATCATTTTGTAGGTAGGATCATAATCATCTCCCTCATTTGTCAAATAATTAATTTATGTCCCTCAAAATAATCATACAATGGCATTAAAATATAAAACATTAATATGTATATTTGCGACTCAGGAAAAACAAAAAATTGATGCAAATTTGATGACCATATATAACATTCAGGCATCGCAAGGTCATGATATTCTTCAATATCTAATCAATCATAAGAATAATTATCATTTTTTGTAAACAAAACATGCTAATTGATTGTGGTTAGCATAGCTGCCAACTTACGGCTAGCACAAGTGTTAATGCCAAGATGGACTTTAGCCATATCAAGAGGAACTATCATATACATGTGATAGTGATGTGTCTGAACACACTTAGGACCTTCAGGGTATTTTTTCTCTCCCTAGGAGGGTTTCCTCCCCCTATACATTGTATATACACCCATCAATCTAGGTCTATCTTATGTTTCCATTGCATACTAAGTAATACAGTCTCCGTTGTGTGCCTTAGGCTTCCTTCATCTCCAAGATGTGTGTGTTTTCCTGTAATCCTAATTCCAATAATTGGTAACAGACTAGGTTGTGTCCTCTTAGGCTTAGTCGCCAACAACTTCAGCACACACCTGCTCACTTCCTCTCATTTTTGAGAGCGTTGGCGACCGTTAGTGGGTCTGCTCAGATTTTTGATTCGGGCTCATTTTGCCCTCTTTTTTCACTACAAGGAGTACTATACATGCTATTTTGTCATTTTGTCCAAAATTTCTACCCATTTTTTGCATAGAAGGTCCCTTACATTTTTCTACAATTGGTGCTATATAGCCCGTGTTTTTCCCTCTTTGTTTCTCCTCTTTTTGGGAAGTTCTCGTATCAGGTGCAACATTTATCATGGCTGACAACAATATAGATGTGCTCAAGATGTTTGCTGCTACTGAGGATAGATTGGATGGGGACAATTCACCCTATGTGAGCTTATATGACGCAACATGTTTTTGTGTCAAAGGGCGTTTGGAATATTGTGCATGGCATTGATGTATGTCCCAGGTTTAAGGATGTAGGCAATGTTAAGGATGTTATGAGTTTTGGTTGCAGGATTGACGCTACCAAAGCTCTTTCGATGGAAGGATTTTTGCTACCAGAGCTGTTTTGCCTCTAGTTGAGCAAGCTTGTTGGGATGTAAAAGATAAGAAATTTCATGCTTTGATTGCATTGTCTTTGAATCGAAGCACACTATTACTCCTCATATTTGTTGAGTAAAATCTAAAAAATAGTCTCGGGATATTCTGGCTGGTCTTTATTCAAGTCACAAATGAGGCTAAAACTGCAATGCTTTGTATAGAAATGGAGTGAAAGATTATGCACGAGGAAGCTGAAATAGACACTTTCCTTACTGGTATCAAGGATATAAATGAGCAACATAGTGAAGTCATTTTTGACAGTTCCCTTGCAAACTGTTCTTGATGCTTTTTCAAATTCAACCGGACTTTTGCTAGTACTTGGAGACTTATGACCCAAGGAAATCTTGAAGTTTTCAACTTTGATGCATTATGCACATTGCTGTTGCAAGAGTTACTTTACAAAAAACAGGGCTAAACAGTGTGCAATTGAATAGACTTTTATTATTGCTCAAAGAGAAGTTGGTAACAACAATGTAGCTATTTCTCGTGGTTCTTTTGCGAGTGAAAAATCTTCTTTTCCTAATGCTTCTGTTGGTAGCACTTCGTCTCGGAATTCTCGTGATAAGGACAAAAAGAAGATGACTAGCCATTATTATAAAGCTAATGATCACTTGATCAAGCAATGTCCAAAGTTGAAGGCAAAAGAGACTAAGAAGAAAGAGGCTGGATCAACTATATCATTCAATACAAGTGCATCTATTGTAGAGTCTTTGTGAAGAAATAGAGAGATAATTTTCACACATGACATATTATAAAGTACACACACACACACACAAAGCATGATATACGTGGTTCACCCAATGTGGGCTTTGTTCACGAGAAAGCAGCCACTCAATGGCTTTAGTACTTCAAACAAGAAAGGAGACCACTTAACTTGGATGCTCAATTGACTCATGTGCCAACATAGTCATGCCCTTGTCTTTGTGGCAATATTACTTTCCTTGAAGGAGGGATTTTGTCCTTAAAAGCATTGATCAATGAAATAACTCTCCATAATAATATTAATGCTCTCCTCTCAAAACTTCCATCACATCAAATACTGTCCCACATAGTACTTACCATTACATCTTGCACTGATATGTGGAATTATGTGCTTCTAGAAAAAATGAAATTGAATGATTGCACTCATATGTGGAATTATGTGCTTCTAGCAAAAATTTGAATTGAATGATTGCAGTCAATATTTTCTCAGGAGATTGTCCCTTTGACCAAGAGAAACCTCTATCTTCACTACTTAGTTCTCAAACTAAGAGTAGAAAAACTCTTGACTAATAGTAGAACCTATCCCAGGCAAAACGCTCTAACTCAGAAAAACCTATTTCTCTCTTCTCAGCAAATAGTAGATTATCTCAAGCAAGATGTTCTGACTGAGCAAAAGTTAACTCTTTATCTCCTCAAGCAATTTCTTCCAAAAATTGGAGTGCTTCTTACAGCTTTATATCATTCAAGCTATTGATAGGTGTTTTGGGCTTACTTATAGAAGAAAACAAAAGGTTGGCACTCTAAGTTTAAGTCCTCAAGTACATTTACCTTCCACATGCATATTTTATTCCAAAACTAGAGTTGTTCTTCATGAAAGATGGAGCATTTTGTGAACTATCTATGGTTAACATAGAGGGATCCCCAAAACTTCTTAAACTCCACAATTTGATGGATTTGTAGTTTGCCAATCATCTTTTTGACAAAAGTAGCCCTTCTAGCACTTTAAAGGCATACACATGTAATCCCATGATATACAACCAAATTTGGTATCTTTGACACATCTCAACAAGACTTTAAGCATTATAGATTTGAATAGGAGTAATAATTTGTGTGACTTGTCAAGTCAACTAATAATATACACGAGATAAGATATAGGAATAACTCGTATAATTCTTAAATAGACATGGAGTGTCTACTCCTCATCTTACCAAGAAGCAATATTTTGATAGATTCTCAAAAGAATCCACTTTTGTAACTCAACTTGTGTTCCATGTATTCTTATAGGATACCCCAAGTGTATCATGAAAGGAGAAATATGATTTCATGTAAAACTATAATGGAGATTGATCCTAAAAAACATTTACTTATTACAAATAATAGGTAGCAACATAGGGTTGTCCGATGGACCATGCAACCAAAAACCAAGTTAACAGATATTTTATTAATGAAGAAACCTTTATGATCAATGGTTATTTTATGTCCAAGTATACATTTGTAATCATTTTGAGCATTGCAATCTTCCGTATTTCAAGAGAAAAAATCTCACTCTTGTACGGGGGAGATTGTAACTAGTGACTTGTGTCTATAATCTTCTACTCTCTTGTCCTCTTCTCTCTCACAACGATATGTGTGCCACGCCAATCTTGGAGGTTCATATAGAACGCTTGGTCTTGCTCTATCTCTCTTACTCTATAATCATTAATCTTGATGAGCAACATATAGAAACAATTATTGAGGTATGCTTGTATAATTCTGATACTAGTGCTATGATATTCTATGGATTTTAGGGTCCGAGATCACAATATATCTATTTCATTACTTTCATTGATGATTTCTCATGCTATACGATTGTATTTTTACTTAGATAAACATCTGAGGCCTTATCTGTTTTCAAACAATTCCACAAGGCTGCGGAACTTCAAACTGGTCGTCGCCTTAAGAAGCTTCGTAGTCACAATGGAGGCAAACATGTTTCTCGAGAGTTTGTGAGTTACTGTGCTGACAGTGTAATGCAGAGACTAGGATTTGAACATAGAATTCCTACTTGTGTTCGATTGTTGGGTTTGAGAGCTATATCCAAGGTATTGGTTAATGAAAGATTATATCCCGGTATTAAGGTGGGAAGATCTGTTAGGTAGGGATGTCCTCTTAGCCCGTTGTTATTTGCTAAAAAAACCCATCCCCTCTTCTTCTTTCTCCATGCTCACGCAACAAATGGTAACTTGAAAGGGCTGTAGGTAGGCTCTTGTAATAGGACTTATTCTGCAAAGTTTTGATAAATATATTTGTTTAGAGTACATTTTGTTCATTCCAGTGTTTTTCCACGGTATAGGATTTCATTTTAATCGTTCTCGTGAAGTTTCAAATTTTGACCAGGGACACCCCTCGGGAGCCGGTTTCGAGGGTACTATGGTCAAAATTTGGAAAAATTTTGTATGTAGCAATTGTAGCCCTTGACACGAGGAAAAATAATGCTTCTTTGTGTTTTTGTATTTTGATGCCCGTTTCAGCCCGTATATTAGAGAAAAAGTGAGAAAATGCTGTTTTAGACTGTTTTTGTGAAAAGTGCTGACTTGCAGGTAAATTTTCGGCCACACTGAGCAGGATATGGATTTTTCGCGTCTCACAACTTTCGAAGAGCTCGATGAGACGAACAAATTCATGTGAGACAAACCTGGTCAAATTCTGAACCGTTTGGGAGTTATGGCTTACTGAAAATGGCCAAAAAAAGTTTCTAAAATTGCTAACTTGCGAGTGTGGGTTGCGTTTTGTGGTTCTTATGCGTTTGAGTGCAGGACGTCTCTTTTCAGAACCTATTTTGGACCGCTTTTGCTAAAGACTAACAGAAGGACGAAAATAGCCGCTTTTTGCCTCACTTTTTGCCTGTGGAGAAGGAGGCTATTCTACAGTGAAGGTGCCTTGTGATTGAGATTGAGAGTGAGAGTGAGATTGAGAGTGAGAGTGAGAGTGCGATTGAGAACTGTGCACAGATTGAGAGTGAGATTGAGAGTGAGATAGCTCGAGGGTGGTCGGGAGGTTGATACGAGCTACACTCTTCTTGTACTCGGGAATTGATTTCAATATACATCTCTGATTTCCTGCGTCTACTCTGTGTACTTGCAAATTTTTGTTATTCAGTTGTTGTATTCATGTGTCTCGTCACAGCTCTCATCATGTTCTTGATTTGGGGTTTTAAGATGACACTATTATTTTCTCGGATACTCAGAATGCTAATATTGGTGAATATATATCATACTTGAATTTTTATTCGCTTGTAGGTGCTTTAGATTTGAATCTAGGGAAGTCTCTGTTGATAGATGTATCTGCAAAGATAATTTTCATAGCTTGATTTGGCAAGAAAAGAGAAGTCTTAGGGGAACTGTATTCAGGAACCTTGGTGATCCTCTAGGAGTTAATGTATCTGCAAACTAGTTGACACAATGGGTTGAGGATATAATCCAAACCAAAATGGCTTCGTGGTGTTGTACTAAATGGCCAACTCATGTTAGGTTAAGGATTGTGCAGTCTATTGGGATTTCCTCTATATGTTATATTTTCTTCCCTTTGATCCTTGACCAGTTGCAAAATTTACATCAACATTAGTGATATTTTATGGGGATCTTCTGTTGTAGCCTGGCTCGCTTGGAAGCATTTGGCATTGCCTATTCACTTGGGAGGATTGGGTATCCTTCATTTGCAAATGCACATGTAGGCTAGTACAGAAACCTTACTGAAACAAATTGATGGATAATTTTGTTGTGTACTTTCATGGTGTTTGGAATATGTTTGCATGGGACAAATTAAATTTTTTTGTGCTACTCATGTTCAATTGTGTGGGAAGACTGCTAATATGTTGGTTAAGTCTTGAAAAAGTCTATGTGCTTTGTTGATTTGGTATGGTAGAGTTAGATATACAGGTAATCCCTTAGGGTATGAGTCTTGTTGTTGGAGCTTTGGGTTTAAAAAACCACCCGCTGTTTTCTTGGGCAAAAAACCATAAGAGGGTTAAGCCCAATCAATCAAATTGTTACTCTAACAGAAATATTATCTCGTTTATGGTGGCTAAGAGAACATTCAGACTAGAAAATGGGCTCAAATATACTTGGGAATAGTTGTGTACACATGTTAGCAATTTGAAAAATCCTTGTTGCAATGAAGATTTAATCAAAGATTCAAAGATTGAGCATTGTCAGAGACTTCAACAAATTGATGGACCTCCCCAACTGTGCGCTCCTTGCCGCACTGTCGAAGCAAGGGACTTGCCAATACACCGTGTGCGAGCCACAAATGGCTCCAAGCACACAACAAGCCTAAACTAGCAAGCTCAAGAGAGCAAAGGGTGTGTCACTCACCGCTCTACGCTCGCCTTCGTGGTGGATTCCTCGCCGCGATGAAGAAGAAGCTGCAGTCGTGCCGCGCTCAACCGCTTTGCCGCCGTCGTGCCTTCGTAATGCTCGATCACACACACACTCTCCCTCTCTCTCTCTCTCTCTCACACACACACACACACACACAAGGAGGTGAAGAAGAAGAAGATGGAGATGGAGATGGAGCAAGAGCACTCTTCTATTGCAAAAATGAGAGAATGAGTAAAAATTAGGTTTAGTTGGCTTTTATATGAGCTCACCCCATTCACACTTGGGCGCCCATGCTTAGCCAACTAATCCCTTGAATGTCCCAGTTAGAGTGCGCCTCTCATCGGCGATCACTCTTACCCTTTTCCTCTTTGTCCGACAAGCCCGGTACCTGACTCTACCAAATACATAATACACGTCCGTCGTAGGTGATGGGGTGTCCGTGAGCCGTGAGGGTTAACATGCCCCCCTTCCTGATGTAGATTCCGTCCTCGGAAGCTATTGAGTTGAAGCTGGTTCGTCGAGGTGGAAGAGCATTTGAGATGAATGTCCAGAGCCTTCTTCAGTCACTGCAAAATCAAACAACATTGGCACAGTAATTGCATTCTCATATACAATTAAAAATCACATGCAATTTTAGACAGACAAATTGATTGGTAACAAAATTTTAGACAATTTGTCAGCAATGAACATTAAATTTCAATGTAATCAAATGCAAAAATAGATCTACAGGTAGAAAATTAGACAAGTCTGGGGTCGCTAATTTGACGGTCGAAAGGCACTAGAGATCGAATATTAATACCATGGGTAAGCTTCTTAATTTTCTGTGGTCAATTAAGTTGTTTAATCGCAAGAGCCAAGTATTCCTCGTCGCGATGAAGAAGAAGCTGCAGTCGTGCCGCGCTCAACCGCTTCGCCGCCGTCGTGCCTTCGTAATGCTCGATCGCACACACACTCTCCCTCTCTCTCTCTCTCTCTCTCACACACACACACACACACACAAGGAGGTGAAGAAGAAGAAGATGGAGATTGAGATGGAGCAATAGCACTCTTCTATTGCACAAATGAGAGAATGAGTAAACATTAGGTTTAGTTGGCTTTTATATGAGCTCACCCCATTCACACTTGGGCGCCCATGCTTAGCCAACTAATCCCTTGAATGTCCCAGTTAGAGTGCGCCTCTCATCGGCGATCACTCTTACCCTTTTCCTATTGGTCCGAATAGCCCGGTACCTGACTCTACCAAATACATAATACACGTCCGTCGTAGGTGATGGGGTGTCCGTGAGCCGTGAGGGTTAACATGCCCCCCTTCCTGATGTAGATTCCGTCCTCGGAAGCTATTGAGTTGAAGCTGGTTCGTCGAGGTGGAAGAGCATTTGAGATGAATGTCCAGAGCCTTCTTCAGTCACTGCAAAATCAAACAACATTGGCACAGTAATTGCATTCTCATATACAATTAAAAATCACATGCAATTTTAGACAGACAAATTGATTGGTAATAAAATTTTAGACAATTTGTCAGCAATGAACATTAAATTTCAATGTAATCAAATGCAAAAACAGATCTACAGGTAGAAAATTAGACAAGTCTGGGGTCGCTAATTTGACGGTCGAAAGGCACTAGAGATCGAATATTAATACCATGGGTAAGCTTCTTAATTTTCTGTGGTCAATTAAGTTGTTTAATCGCGAGAGCCAAGTATTCATGTTCGAGGGCTGACTAGAGGCTATATCTAGAAGACCTTGTAGTTAAGCTACCATAAAAGGAATTTCTCATGAAATCATCGCCTGGCTGATTACTTTTTCTTTGACCCCCCAAGGTCTTTTCACAGTGATTCAATTATGATGTGTGTGCTTATTTTGTATGCCTTGGGTTTTTTGCTTTTCAAGGAAAAGCGCCCACACTGGGAACCTCTAGGGCTCTAGTACCATAGGCGATACATGTGAGTGAAGTACCAATTCAAGCAGGGATTTCTCTTCCAGCTTAAAATTTTACATTGTGGCACTTTGATTTTTTGTTTGTTCATTTTCAACATTTTAATTTTGTAACTTTGGGGGGTCATATAACACTGTTACCCTCCCCAGGGTCATCACATTAGTAAACTCCCTTTATAATGCTTAAGCTAAAGGTCAATAGGGTTAAGCCCACTAGAAATCCCTAGTACATTTCATACAATGCTGCCTAAATCGGATTAAGAACCTAAGTAACCATTGATTATTAGGAAGGCATTCCCCATGGTATTAAGAGAAGATTTCTAATACCTAGCTTGGTCAAACTAGCTTAGTCGGACTGCTTGATTTTTACACCTAGACAAGTGATTATGACAAAACATTACATTGAATTAAATGTTTGATACTAAGCCAATGCGCTGAATATTATGCTACCAATCACAATCAAAGCAGACAAAACATGGATGCAAAAAGATAAGGGCAATGCTAATGGACATAAAACACCTATTTGTGTTGATGGTCGTGCTTGATTTGAAGTGTGAACGAGAGAAAGGTTCCATGAAGGTCCAAATCCTATCAATAGCAACACGCTCGTGTACACACTAGGAAACAAAAGGAATACCTCCAGGAGGCACATTAGTGGGAAAAGAGAACTTCGCTAATCTCTCAACTCTACAACAGAAACACTCTTATCGTACTAATCTTACCTACCCTCCATCACTCAAGTGATGAGAATCAAAGGTGTTTTATGGCATAGGTTTCTGTTTCACTGTACCAGATGTGACATGTGTAGGTCTGAGTCAATGTTTTGACTTTTAATGTGCATACTCGTTTGCTAATTGCTCTTGCTCTTTATTTTTATTTTTTTTGTTTGTATGAGTATAAGGCTTTATATGTACATTCCCTAAGATTGGGAGATTAAGAGGTCAGGGAAAAGGGTTGAGAGGGAAGCAAGTGAATAATGGATGTCCACAAACACTCCCCCCTTCCTTGGGTAGATCATACCGTTTGAAATGAGCTTGTCACCCTTTGAAACCAATTGTTCCAGTTGGTAATAGGTGAGGATTTTTTCCAGTAGTTTTCTATTACCCTAGGTGCATCGTCAAGTTGCAAGGGTGGTAAGGTACTCTCCCAGGATCGAACTTGAAGTGGTTCATCAGGTGATTCTTGAACACTGGGAGGTGTGGATTCTTTTGTAGCTTCATGGAGGTCCACTACTATAGATGGAGGCTCTGTAGAAGCTTTTACCTCTATGGATGTATTACATGAGGAGCTAGAAGCTTCATGGGACTCCCCCCTTCCTGAGCTAGGTGGAACAAATCGTTCTTTCTTTGGTACCCAAACTAGCTCGGGAGCGGGTGTGTAGTAGTCTGTGATTTTTTTCTTTCCACGATCATTGATTCGTTTTGGAGCTACGGGACTGGGCTCACTTGGGTCAGGTGATAGGTAAGAGCACAATCTACGTTTTGGCACCCAGATTTGGTCATTTCCTTGATAATAGCCTTGGGCTTCCAATAGTCGTTTAGGGATCCATCGCAACATTTTCTTACTTTTCTTGGAGTGAGTGGTACGTTTCTTACAAGGCTTCTGTTTTTTAGCACTAGCTATGGTCACTAAAGAAGCTTTAGGGACCCACTTGTATGTTTTCTTCGTTACATTAGGATGAGTCTTGTCGGAAGCGATATGCATTGCTTGTAGCATATTTAAGGGTACAGGCATTTCATCCCCCTCAGGTGTTACCCAGGTCGTCCCCCTATTTCCCCAAGTGTCTATGGTTGCTGCTAGGTGGACCCAATCTACATTGTCCGAATCAGTCATCCCAGGTAGGATATCCATATGGACACTCTTTGGGGGTGTGGGGTCCACGTGCGATGTGAAAGGAGAGTCCACTTCCCCACCCCCTTCGTGTGCTTCATTTGCATCACGTTCCGAGCGAGTAGCTCTACCTAATGTTTCCATGAAACGGCTAAACATACTAGTACTAGGCTGTGGAGCTTCGGGAGGTGCATGGCCTTCTCTCTTAGTGTTTTGGGTAGGGTATGCTTCCATGATTTCTGAGTCGGAGGAGGAATCACTAGCGGCTATTTTAGGGTCTTGGGTGGTGCTACCTTGTGTCCCCGCTGAGGGTCTAGAGCTTATCGTGGATGGGTAATGGGTGTCCGTATGAACAGAGGCACTACCAATGTGATCGTGCTCTAACACTCGTCCGGAGCGTAAGTACATGTGCTTTTGATACCCTAAGGTGTCAAAAAGCTGCTCTAGGAGGCCTTGTGACTAGTTTTTAGCGTGTTTTTTGTTTGTTTTTTTGCTAGATTTTTTAGAGCGTGTCGTGGAATGGGCCGTGTTATAGCTCGAAACGAGCGTATCGGTCAGAGGGTCGTGCCGTGCTTTACAGCCCTCCATTTGGTCACTCTATGCCCTCGGAATCCCTAAAACTATCAATTTCCAGTAGGGAACTAGGCCCAAACTAGAAAGTCTAAGGGTGCAAGTGGGAAGAGAAGGGAGGAGAGTGGAGGACTTGTCCCACATGCTCTCATTCTCTCTTGAGGGAGTAGGGTATATATATAAGAGTGAGTCTAGTATATATCATGAGACTGAGGACTGAGGCCTGGGCCTAGGCTTGGGCTTGGGCAAACGATCCCGATCTATCTTTTATACAAACCAACCCGTCCGTTTTTATACTCACGTTTTTTATTTTCGAAAAATTTATCCTCCCCCTCACCCGCGTTTTTATTTTTCGGATTTTTTTTTTCCGGATTTTTTTTTCCCCCTGAATTTTTATTTTTTTTTTTGAAATGCAGAAAACGCAGAAATTGAAATTGCAGAAATTGAAAAAACGCAAGAAATGCAAAAAATTGAAAAAACACAGAAAATGCAGAAATTGAAACTTGACAGAACCAGAAAATGCAGAAGATACCAGAAAACGTAGAAAATGCAAAAAAACAGAAATCTCCACACAACTACACACACTCATTCCCTGCCTTTCCTATGATAGAAATTGCACCACAAGAAAGCGTAAAGTGCTAACCGAGCTTAGTGTAGGGCATATCCCCGGCAGCGGCGCCAAAAATGTGCGCTCCTTGCCGCACTGTCGAAGCAAGGGACTTGCCAATACACGGTGTGCGAGCCACAAATGGCTCCAAGCACACAACAAGCCTAAACTAGCAAGCTCAAGAGAGCAAAGGGTGTGTCACTCACCGCTCTACGCTCGCCTTCGTGGTGGATTCCTCGCCGCGATGAAGAAGAAGCTGCAGTCGTGCCGCGCTCAACCGCTTCGCCGCCGTCGTGCCTTCGTAATGCTCGATCGCACACACACTCTCCCTCTCTCTCTCTCTCTCTCTCTCTCTCTCACACACACACACACACACACACACACACACACACAAGGAGGTGAAGAAGAAGAAGATGGAGATGGAGATGGACCAAGAGCACTCTTCTATTGCACAAATGAGAGAATGAGTAAACATTAGGTTTAGTTGGCTTTTATATGAGCTCACCCCATTCACACTTGGGCGCCCATGCTTAGCCAACTAATCCCTTGAATGTCCCAGTTAGAGTGCGCCTCTCATCGGCGATCACTCTTACCCTTTTCCTATTGGTCCGACAAGCCCGATACCTGACTCTACCAAATACATAATACACGTCCGTCGTAGGTGATGGGGTGTCCGTGAGCCGTGAGGGTTAACAACAACCAAAAGTTTCTATCTACACTTGATCCTTTAGTCTTAAATAGAGAACAGATGCAACAAGGTTTGCGAGTTCAATCTAGATCAAAGATGGTGGTTGAAGAAGCTATCTGATGTATGGTGGAATATCCTGACAGGTGCTCCCCCCATGGGTGAATTGTTAGTCAAAAAGAAAATGTCTGATGGAAAATGCCCCAAATGTGGTCATCTTGAGACAACGAAGCACATATTTTGGAACTTCCCTACATTATATGCTTGATGGGTATGTTTGTATGATATTTGTATGATGCATTGGAAGACTAAGTTTCTAAATATAGACTGATTTTTGGAACAATTCAACCGGGTTCTACACGTTTAGACTTATGTATTGCTTTTCTCAGACTTTGGCTGTTATCCTTTTTGTGGAATGCTAGAAACTCAGCTTTGTTTGATACACACACCTTTCACAGTTTCACACTACCTTGGTGTATGATTCGAGATAAATTGTTAGAGGACTGTGTAGCACTGCCAAATCCTCAAGAGAATAAGACGATGGAATTCCTCGCCATGATGTAAATGTAACAAAATGTAATATAGTACTTAAGTTAGAGAGAGAGAGAGAGAGAGAGAGAGAGAGAGAGAGAGAGAGAGAGAGAGAGAGAGAGAGAGAGAGAGAGAGAGAGAGATTTTCACAATTATATAGGAAAATGAAATTTCCACTCTAAACCAATAAAAGGACCGATAAGAAAGGATGGGGAACATAGTTCTCCTCTGTCTGACTGATGAACTACAGCAATGGAAGCATTTCACCATCGACATTGGGTACCTACTCCATAAGGGGAGAGTTTGTGTACCGACGGACATAGACATTCGGCACCAAATTCTTTATGAATGTCATGATAGTCCAAGTGCAGGGCACCCAAGTATTAGAAAGATTTATGCTCTGGTACAACGATAGTTTTACTGGCCAGGTTTACATGGCTTTGTTCAAGATTATGTCTTGCATTGCCAAAAATGTCAGGTTAACAAAGCAGAGCCCCTGAAAGCAAGAGGACTCTTACATCCTTTGGAGATCCCCAATGGTAAGTGGGAAAGTATAACTATGGATTTTATTGTGGGTTTACCAACCCACTATACGAGGTCATGACTCAGTATGGGTGGTCGTAGACCGGTTGACTAAACTATGTAAGTTTATTCCAACCAAATCAACGATTAAGACTCCAGAATTAGCTAAGTTATTTGTGGACAACCTATATAAGTTGTATGGTTTGCCAAGTAACAATGTCAATGATCGTGATCCCTAGTTTAATAGTCATTTTTGGAGTGTTGTGTTTAAATGATTGGGTACACAACTAAACCTTAGTACAACCGATCATCCAGAAACGGATGGTCAAATTGAACGAGTTAACTAAGTGCTAGAGGATATGCTACGCGCATACGTTAGCAAGAAACAGTCAGATTGGAAAGAATATTTACCTATTCTCAAGTTTTCTTACAATAGTGCTAAGCATGTCACAACTGGATTTAGTTCTTGCATGCACATGTATGGTTTTCAGCCTAGGTCACCTGTTACGATGGGATTGGCAACCGATAAACTCCAACAGGTTAAGGATTTTCTCCAAAACCACATGGATATGCTGAAACTCGCTCGTCAGATTATCCGACAAGTGCAGGATCGGTATAAGAAGTACACTGATGAGAAACGTTGGCAAGTTACCTTTGAGGAAGGGGAGGAAGTACTTTTACGTGTGCCAGAGCATTCAAAAAGTCTGAAAAGTGGGCCAACACCTAAATTATCTCCACGATATTATGGGCCTTTCAAAATACTCAAGCGAGTGGATGATCGTGCCTACAAATTATCGCTACGTACACATGCTCGTGTTCATCCGGTGTTTACTATAAGCCGTTTACGTAAGCCATTACGTGGGGATGACAATGCCATTGACCAAAAGATTTTGGTCCATTTCGTTGAACCTCTTACCCTACCGCATGAACCTGAACGAATTCTCGACGATCATGATTTACGTACACATCATCATGTGCGTTGACAAGATTTAATCAAGTGGAAAGATCGACCTGAGGAAGGTGCCACTTGGGAAAACATTAGTGTTCTTAAGAAGAAGTTTCCCACTTTTGTTTTCAAGGTCTAAAACTCTTCCTTAAGGGGGGAGTAATGTCTGGACAAGGGCAAGGCCATAGAGTCTTGGACTGGACCAAGGGCCAGACTAGGCAATGTGGAAAAAGAATCCAGCTAGGGAAAAGGGGCTATAGTGGGAGGTTGGGAGGTGGATTCCAAGCTCTAGTTACCCCTAGTCTTTACAATAATTTTCATAGCTTGATTTGGCAAGCAAAGGGAATTCTTAGGGAAAATGTATTCAGGAACCTTGGTTATCCTCTAGGAGTTGATGTATCTCCAAAATAGTTGACACAATGGGGGATAAAATCCAAACGAAAATGGGTTCGTGGCATTGTACTAAATGGTCAATTCATGTTAGGTGAAGGATTGTGCAGGCTATTTGGATTTCCTCTATATGTTTTGTTTTCTTCCCTTTGATACTTGACCAGTTGCGAGATTTACATCAAAAATAGTGAGATTTTATGGGGATCTTTTGTTGTAGCTTGGCTCGCCTGGAAGCATTTGGCCTTGCCTATTCACTTGGGAGGATTGGGTATCCTTCATTTGCAAATGCACATGCTTGCTAGTAGGGAAACCTTACTGAAACAAATTGATGGATAATTTTGTTATGTACTTTCATGGTGTTTGGGATATGTTTGCATGGGACAAATTGTTTTGTGCTACTCATGTTCAATTGTGTGGGAATACTGCTAATATGCTGGTTAAGTCTTGAAAAAATCTATGTGCTTTGTTGATTTGGGATGGTAGAGTCAAATATACAGGTAATCCCTTAGGGTATGAGTCTTGTTGTTGGAGCTTTGGGTTTAAAAAACCACCCGCTGTTTACTTGGGAAAAAAAGCATGAGAGGGTTAAGCCCAATCAATCAAATTGTTACTCTAACAGAAATATTATTTCGTTTATGGTGGCTAAGAGAAGATTCAGACTAGGAAATGGGCTCAAAATTACTTGGGGATAGTTGTGTACACATGTCAACAATTTGAAAGTTTCTTTTTGCAATCAAGATTTAATCAAAGATTTAGAGATTGAGCATTGCCAGAGACTTCAACAAATTGATGCACCTCCCCAACCAAACGTTTCTATCTACACTTGATCCCTTAGCCTTAGATAGAGAACAGATGCAACAAGATTTGCGAGTTCAATCTAGATCAATGTTGGTGGTTGAAGAAGCTATCTGATGTATGGTGAATTGTTAGCCAAAAAGAGAATGTCTGATGGAAAATGTCCCCTTGAGACAACGAAGCACATATTTTGGAACTTCCCTACAATATATGCTTGGTGGATATGTTTGTATGATACTTATATGATGCATTGGAAGACTAAGTTTCTGAATATAGACTGCTTTATGGAACAATTCAAACGGGTTCTACACGTTTAGACTTATGTATTGCTTCTCTGAGACTTTGGGTGTTATCCTTTTTGTGAAATGCTAGAAACTCGGCTTTGTTTGATACACACACTTTTCACAGTTTCCAACTGCCTTGGTCTATGATTCGAGATAGATTGTTAGAGGATTGTGTAGCACTGCCAGTTCCTCAACAGAATAACACGATGGAATTCCTCATCATGATGTAAACATGTAACAAAATGTAATATAGTACTTAAGTTAGAGAGAGAGAGAGAGAGAGAGAGAGAGAGAGAGAGAGAGTTTCACAATTATGTAGGCAAATGAAATTTTCACTCTGGACCAATAATAGCACCGATAAGAAAGAATGGTGAAAATGGAATGTCCGTTCAAGGATCAGAAAGAGGTATGTTGATGGAGCGAGTCGTCCGGCCAGTCTCTATGATCAAAGGCAGGGGTTGGCGAAGGCGACATTGACGAGGGAGAGCGGAAGAGTGCCAGCGCAGGGGTAGGTGCGGCCGTAGCGGAGGCCGGAGGAGACGGGTTGGACTTTGACGTTGGGGAGGAGAGTGCAGTGGCCGAAGGTGGGCACGTCCACCTCCATGGCGAAGCGGCTGATGATCTTCTGGTTCCAGCGCCGGTCCTGGCAGGCTGCAATGATGTTGAAGGCCTCACAGGGGCAGTTGTTCACGAGCTCCCACTCGCACAGCCCGGTCGCCACGGGAGTGTTGGTCAGCACGAGGTCGTTCAGCCTGCACTTGAGCGTCGTAGCTGCTTGCACGACGGAGGTCCCCTCCTTGATATTTAGCAGCAGCGCCGCCACCATCGCCACTGCGGTGGCCAGAAAAGGAGATCAATAATATTACGACATATGATATGACTATAGCACACAGACGTGGGTTTTTGTATACTTTAGAATAATAACGCACTCAAGCACTCACTCAATTATATCAACCCACATAATTGAGTGACAGGAAGCCATATTCTTCTACCTGTGCAGAGTGCCGCTCTCCCCATTGCCATTGTTGATGATGAAGATGGGTTCTAGCCCTAAACGCTGCTCGACGTGCTCACTGCTGCTTACAGTTTTGCGGGCACTACTATTCCAGCCTTCACAGCACCCGCTTTATATACTCCCAATTACGTCCTCGTAATCCGACCTGTCAAACCTGAAAAGCCAAATCAAATACTTGTTCCTCATGTGTGTGTGTTTGTGTTCCTTGGCTATTCATGTATTCACATGGCTCTACTCCACCAACGTTGAGAGTCATTGCTCCCGTGATAACTAGAAAGATATGTGAACATCGATCCCCTAACCTTCTACGGGTAACCTTCCATGTGGGTATTGGTGTTCATGTTGGCTACTAATTATAGTGCCATTTATGCTAGTAAAAGGTCACATTTACAATAGGAAAAGGAAACGTCCATATTGCATGACAGCTAGTTGAATTGACTTGGGGAGTAGTTCGAATGGACCTATTCCCTCTCGGACTTAGTCCTTGATACCAAGTTGATACCTTGGTGGAGCTTGTTGAGTTTCATTTTTGCCAACATTTTTAGGTGAGAACTTTGAGGGCCAAGGACTAACACATGCCTTTGTCCACCCAACCATACAAGAGCCTACCTTCTCTTGGCCTACCTTGAGGAGACCACTTCACTTCGATGATCAATTGACTCATGTGCCAACATAGTCCTGCCCTTGTCTTTGTGGAAATATTACTCCCCCTTGAAGGAGAGTTTTTGTCCTTAGAAACATTGATAAATGAAATAACTCTCCATAAGAATATTAATGCTCTCCTCTCTAAACTTGCATCACTTCAAATGCTATCCCACGCAGTACGTACCATTACATCTGGCACTCATATGTGGAATTATGTGCTTGTAGAAAAAATCAAATTGAATGATTGCAGTCAATATTTTCTCAGGAGATCGCCCCTTTGACCAAGAGAAACCTCTACTTTCTCTACTTAGATCTCAAATTAAGAGTAAAGCCTACCTCACGTGAGATGGTCTAACTGAGCAAACTTATTTTTCTCACTACTAAACTACTAGTAGAACCTATCTTCAGAAAAACTCTTGACTAATAGTAGAACATATCCCAGGCAAAACGCTCTAACTGAGAAAAGCCTATTTCTCTCTTTCATTAACTAATAGTACATCGTATCTCAAGCAATTAAATGCTCTAAGTGAGAAAAACCTACTATTGTCTCTTCTCAGTAAATAGTAGATTATCTCTAGCAAGATGATATAGCTGAGCAAAAGTTAGCTCTTTATCTCCTCAAGAAATTTCTTCCAAAAATTGGAGTGCTTCTTACAGATGTATATCATTCAAGCGATGGATAGGTGTTTTGGGCTTACTTATAGAAGAAAAAAAAAAGTTGGCACTCTAAGTCCTTAGGTACATTTACCTTCCACATGGAGATTCTATTCCAAAACTAGAGTTGTTCTTCATGAAAGATGGAGCATTTTGTGAACTATCTATGGTTAACATAGAGGGATCCCCACAACTTCTTAAACCTTACAATTTGATGGATGTTGTAGTGTGCCAATCACCTTTTTGACAAAAGTAGCCCTTTTAGCACTTTAAAGCATACACATGTAATCCCATGATATACTATCAAATTTGGTATCTTTGACACATCTCAACAAGAATTCAAGCATGAGAGATTTGAATAGGAGTAATAATTTGTGTGACTTGTTAAGTCAACGAATAATATACACAGGATAAGATATAGGAATAACTCGTATAATTCTTAAATAGACATGGAGTGTCTACTCCTCATCTTACCACGAAGCAACGTTCTGATAGACTCTCAAAAGAATCCACTTTTGTAACTCAACTTGTGTTCCATGTATTCTTATAGGATACCCCAAGTGTATCATGAAAGGCGAAGTATGATTTCATGTACAACTATAATGGAGATTGATCCTAAAAAACATTTACTTATTACAAATAATAGGTAGCAACATAGGGTTGCCCTATAGAATATGCAACAAAAAACCAATTTAATGGATATTTTATTAATGAAGAACCCTTTATGACCAATGGTCCTTTGATGTCCAAGTAGACATTTGTAATCATTTTGAGCATTGCAATCTTTCCTATTGCAAGAGCAAAACTCTCACTCTTGTACGGGGGAGATTTTACATAGTGACTTGTGTCTATAATCTTCTACTCTCTTCTCCTCTTCTCTCTCACAACGATATGTGTGCCACTCCAATTTGGAGGTTCATATAGCACGCTTGGTCTTTCTCTGTCTCTCTTACTCTCTAATCATTAATCTTGATGAGCAACATATACAAAAACTTATGGAGGTATGCTTGTATAATTCTTATATGAGTGATGATATTTTATGGATTTTAGGGTCACCGCGTATTTGTTGTGTTATAGTTGTATCATACCAATGGCTGTGTTGTTCGTGATGTGCATAATTAAGTATGAAGAGCTCAATCAAGGAAAATAAACATTATAGAACAACTAATTCTTCTTTCTTTTCTATAGAATGGGTTTCCTTTTTCTTGCTTGCTACTATGACCTATACGTAGAGTAAAAATAGTTGAAGAATTTCATAATAGTAGCAGATCTCAGGGATGCTATTAGAATAATAAATATCTATAGATGCTTGATTGATCAATGGGGAATATTCATTATTGTACTTGTAATAGTTTGATGAGGCTGATGGGTTGGCTTTGATTGATGTTTGGTCTAACTACCACTTTTTTCACTCATGAGAATGTTGATGGGTTTTTTCTCTTTAGCTTCTATAGTCTTTCAGGATCAACATGGTTTCTCTATTTCTTTTATGGTCATGATGGTTTCTTTGCCGTGATGTTACTTTGCATAGACAAAATATTGTAATTATGGTACCATCGGATTTCTAATCTTTTAGATAAAAAAACCTTGGTAAACGGGATGGTGAGAGAAGTTCGATAGGTTCTTTGATCACCTTACTAATGTCTTAATCAAGTTTACCTTTGAACAAAATGTTCTTTTGTGTATAAGTAGTATCTTAGTAAAACAACCAACACATCCTAAACACAGACACTTCTTAGGCAAATGGGTTGGTGGGGATGTTGGCTTTAAACTATTGTGTTGTTTATGGTCGTTCATAGGCCCATTGTCGGTGGTAAATCCCTTTTCTTTGATACGTTCTAGTTGGTATGGACACTAGCCTCAGATGAGGGTTCATATTCATAGCCTTCTGAGTCATTTGACTTGATTGGTTGGAGTAGATAAGAGCTACTCATCAGACTTCCTCTTGCTAGAATTTGTATCCAATATTGAATTTTCATGTTCACATAAATACTTTGAAGATATTGCATACTTTTCTCAAATGGATCACAATGCCTTTAAATTTCTACTAGAGTATAATGTTCACAGAGACATCATCGGTCAATATCAAGACTATCAAGCATGATTGTGCTTGTCTTTCTTCTTTAATTTTAATATAACAACTTGATTGGCTTCACACTTGAATTTTTTACCCTCATGGACTTGATGAGGTAGTAGGTGCATACTCAATGGGTCTATTGTTTCAACATTGAGTATGATATCAGGGTAAGGGTGGATGCACATACATACACACACTCAATCTCTCAATCTCTCTCTCTCTCTCTCTCTCTCTCTCTCTCTCTCTCTCTCTCTCTCTCTCTCTCTCTCTCTCTCTCACACACACACACACACACACACACACACACACTCACACACACACACACCTCGTGTGGTTCACCATTCAGTATCACCCTATATAACATGCATTTGCGGGGTATTAGAAAAACCCCTCTTTTGACATGTCTGAATGAATAAAATGACCCCTTATTTTAGGGTTCAAAATTGAATATTCAACCCCCTTATTTTAATGTATCTCTATTAAATTGCCTAAACATTTTGCTTTTTAAAACCCCTCGTTTTGAACTCAGGTTATAAACTAACATGATTGCATAGTGCATCCCCTAAGGCACACACACATACACACATTTTTTTTGCTTACTCTCAAGTGATTTCTATTGGATCTATATATGGCTCACTCTACTCAACTTGGTCTCACCTATATATTTGTATCGTGTCCTCAATATGAATCAGTCTTTGAGAGCCTACATGGTGTGTCTCTTCTCTCTCTCTCTCTCTCTCTCTCTCTCTCTCTCTCTCTCTCCATGGTATCACAGCGGTAATGATCACGCGCCGATTCACATTATGGTGACAAAATAGTATGTGTATGTGATTCACATGTAAGATTTAGAATTGCTACAAAGTTTATTTTTAAGGATTGATTCTTGTTAACTATGGTTGTTTTGTGTTAATAAGAATACGATTAGTACTTTGTGTGGTGTTTATTGATAATCAATATGGTGAATCATTGATTACGTTTTCTTGTTGATTTGTCTTTTGACACCCTACCCTTTGTCTCAATTTTTGAGGGTCTTCTACTCAAAATTTAGAGAAACGGAAAATGCGCAATGAAGCACAGCTAAATGACACTTTTCATCCTAAACTTGTTCGTCTCCTCGAGCTCTTTGATTTGAGTTCTGGGTTTGCGTCAATCGGAGTTTACAGCAGAAAGTTTTGTTGTTTTTATTGCAATTGAGCTTCACGAAGCTTTCTTCCTCGTGCGTCTTCATGAAGCGTCTGCGATCATTTTTGTAATTTTGGCATCGAATTTTTTTGAGCAATCTTAGCTTTTTGTTGCTCATATTGTGGCCGTCAATCTTGCATCTCACGTCACTCTATTTTGAGGACTCTTTTATTAATAACGTCTCTTTTTCCCTGTTTTTTGGGTGACGTCCCTCAGATCTTTGACGTTTATTGAGCATCCTTCTTGCGTTTTATCATTGACAGAACACAGTCATCATATTTCTCTTTTTCTCAATTGCAGCCTTCACCATATATGGTGTACAGATTCTGCGATCTTCTCTTTTACGTCTTCTCGCAACTAGATATTGCTATGACTATTCGTGTCAATGGCTTTCCTTATTCTGTTCCTCTTTTCCAAGGCTAAAGATTTCCAGGCTGGAAAGCAAAGATGTTGCTAATTCTTGAAGGCGATGAACTCTCTGATGTTGTCCTTCGAAATCGTATTTGTCCACCTAAGACTGTTCATACGGATCATGACATTGTGATTATCACTGAAGGACCTATATTGGAAGATTGGAATGTTGCGTATACGGATTGGCAACAATATGATAAAGAAGCATGTCGGTATATTCTTTCTACTCTTACTGATTCCTTTTGCTTCATATGTATGGACTGCCTACTTTCCATGACATATGGAAGTACCTTATTACAAACTTTCAGAAGAAATCTGTTACAAAAATACTTTATTTAAGAGGGTTGCATAACAACTTACAATATGAAGTTAGTACTGTGATGATGAGATACATTGGGTCTTTCAAATCTATTATTAATCAACTTGGTGCTGTCGATGATCCTGTTTCACAAAAACAACTGATTACACTTCTTCTTGATATGGTGAAGGACTCTTCTTATGATAGCATTTTTACTATTCTATCTAATAAAGATGGTCTCGATTTCGACCAAGCTTGCATGTCTTTAAGTGAATGCTCTCAACGTCAAGAATGACGTAATGCTGGTCATGATACAACTATGATTTCACAAGAGGATACTGAGTCACAACAAATCGAATGTGCTTTCAATGCTCGAAGGCGTCCATTTCAACGAGGAAACCGCAGAGGTGACCGTCGCGGCAATATTTTCTCTCATCTCAAATTTGCCAATAAGAAATGTTCTTACTACAACAGATGAAGAACACAATATTACCACTAAACAACCACGTTTATCTAGAGACTCTTCTTCTTCTTCTTGTGAATATTGTGGACGATCTGATCATCCCACTCATATGTCCTATAAGAGTCGATTTGACACAGATCGTAATAGAGCATATGCTATTAAATATCGAAACAATATTGTACCAGAACCAAGCTGCATCCTATGTTCAGTTGCTCCAAACAGAATATTTTATGTACGTAATGGATCTTATCATGTACTTGATTTGGGGTTAAAAGATGACAATATTATTTTCTCGCATGCTAAGAATGCTAATATTGGTGAATGTATGCCATACTCAAATTTTTATTCTCTTGTACCTGCTTTAGATTTGAATCTGGGGAAGTCTCTGTTGATAGACGTATCTGTAGAGATAATTGTCAAGACAATGGCAAGGCTAGAGAGTCTTGGACTAGGCCAAGGGCTGGACTAGGCAATGTGGAAAGGGAATCCAGCTAGGTCAAAGGGGCTATAGTGGGAGGTTGGGAGGTGGATTCTAGGCTCTAGTCTCCCCTAGTCTTTACACTGGTATCAAGAGCAAGGTTATTCTAGGCAAGAGGGATGGGTCGTGGACCACTGCTTTTGGTTAAGCATGCACATGCAAAGAAAGAAGGAGGCGGGCATGGCCACTTGCTAAGCAAAAAAATAAAAGACCCTCAAGGGCATATGCAGGCAACCTTGGTGGGGAGAACACCACAGAGGTTGACCATGACGAAAGCGGGCACGTTTTAGCCGGATGGGGTCGCAGTGGCCTGCTGAGGCGAACCCGCGCGGTGGCCTGCTGAGGCGAACCCGACAGAGGGCCGAGCCCTCCCGAGCAACATCGAGCAAGATACCTCTTTCTCCTAATCGTTCTCGTTGCCAACAGAGCACTGCAGTCAACCTTTTTTCCACACTACATGAGCCCAAAACCCCTAGGATTATTGGACAACAAAATGTTTTTGAAGCTTAAGGGTGGGTACCCACAGTAGGGTTCTTCTCCTTTGCTCGTGAGCGGTTGGGATTGTTTCCGAGACACCATACATTCTTGGTAACTTCATGAGAATGCAGAAAAACAACTATTTGCTTTGAAAACTACCGCCAACTGCGTCAAATCTCATTGGTGCCCTTGAACAGGTGAATTTACAGTTCACTAAAGCTTGGACTACCAAAAAACTTTCCGGTTGCTTCAAGCTTGGAGCACGAACGCAATTAGCACAGCTAATTACCGGTGACGGTACATTCTACGTCTACAGGATTATTTCTTGATAATTATCGGTTGTGGTACATCCTACATCTATGGGACACCTTCTCGACTCCAGGTATTTTTCCTTCTATTCCTTCCACTGCACAGTGTTGCCATGGATTCAGATATTAATATGACTTTTAATTTCGAGCATCAAAACACCTGATCCTGTCCATGATGGCTCGCGGTCGGATGCTCTCACGGAGAGTGCCCGCGACGCTACGGTAGGTGACGACGCATATGAACTACTTGATATTCAAGAAATTCGTGCACTTCAGACACGCATATTAGTCATGAAAGGAAATTTTGCATCTTTAAATGAAAACGTCACTAAATTATCTACATTAGTGATACAACTTACGTAGCAGCAGGCCAAGGGCCCTATTGCCACACACATGCATGAGCACGTTGCTACACAGGGGCAAGGCCCTTCTGATCATGGACATGGTCCATCTCCAGATTCTTTGCACGCTCTCACTGCAAAGGAGGTGGATGAGTTGTTGAAAAACACCAAACCACCGAATTTTAAGGGAGAAGATTGAGATTGAAATAAGGATGCAGTGAATGTCTTTCTCAGCAAAAGTGGGATGGAATTCATGCCTTACGGTGTACTCCAGATGCAGTCAGATCATTGCAAACAAGCTTAAATCTGGAAGGCAAGGCCTACAAGTGGTGGATGTCTATCAAGGAGAAGAATATCATACCACAGAGTTGGTCAACTTTTGAGGCTATGTTTCGCAAAGAATTCTTGCCTACAAATGAGGTAGATCGAATTCTTGACACATGTTTCATGCGCCAATACCCATCATTACTTGAACATATATCTCACTATCGGGATTTTGTCCTCAAGTTGGAAGGACTAGACACCTTTCAGCATGTATGTGGGTTTATCCGTGGTTTGACGCCAGAGCTTAAGAAGCATGTCAAGACTCAAGACCCTAAAACACTTGAGGAAGCCATAGTGAAAGCACATATTCATGATGATCCAGATGAAAATAAATCACATCATAATCACGTGCCTGCTAATACGCACGGTAATTTACGCACACAGTACGGGCACAATAAAAGAAAATTTATAGTAGCCAATTCTGAAGCATCTAAAAAATCCAAGGGGTCCGGAGGTCCTCTCTCTCATGAGGACTTTGATAAAGCTAAGAAAGAGAAATTATGTTTTCAATGCTTAGGAAGCGGTCATGGCAAAAAGGATTGTCTCAATGGGAAATTTGCTGCTCATGGCAAGGAGAAACTAGTGCACATGGTGCAACTGCTGCCTCTTGAGTCTTCCTCACGATTCTCTACAGTGGAAGTAACACACACCGAGGTGGTGCATGAATGCTGTCTCACAGCTTCCATGTGGCAATAGACCTTTGGATCACATGAGTTAGTACGTATGCACGGATCTCTGCAAGGGCACAAGGTGCGCATCTTGGTAGATGACGGTGCTACTCACAATTTTTTCAATTATGGATTGGTGAAAAAACTCAAATTGCCTCAAACTCCAAGTACCCACCACTACAAGGTAGCAATGATGAATGGATATGATGCCGAAGTCTGGGATACTCAAGTCTGAGCTGTCCCATTGGAGGTACAAGGCTACTCCACATCCTTGGAATTTTTGGTTATGAATATGCAGAGGGCAGAGGTGGTTCTAGGTAGGGAATGGTTGCATAGCCTAGGACCATCACTGAAGCGTAGCTATGAACACAACAGCTTGATGTTTGAACCCATGGTGCACATGTGTTGTTGTTAGGAGAGAAGGATGTACCTTCTTCACCACTGATATGTACAGCTAAGCTTATATAGCTCATTTCTCATAATGAAATAGATCAAGTTTTATTGTGTTACTCATTGTCCGATTTTCTCTCTAGCATTGAATCTGTTGAACATTCCTCAACGCTGCATGCTTCTCTCTCATCTCTTCCACCAATGGCTACTTCACAACAAGCAAAGTTTGCTCGTGATTTAGAAAAATTATAAAAGAAATTTCATGATGTTTTTCCTAATGATTTGCCACCAGGATTATCATCGACACGATCGGTGCAACATAGCATCGATGTGGTTGCAGACAGTAAACCTGTCAGTAAACCACCCTACCGCATGAGTTACTCTCAAGCTGCTGAGGTGGAACGTCAGCTTGCTGACTATCGTAGTAAAGGGTTTATTCAACCCAGTTCTTCACCATGCGCTTTTCCTATCCTATTAGTGAAGAAAAAAGACGGTAGTATGTGCTCGTGCGTAGATTACCGTGCCTTAAATGCGGTTCATGTTAAGAACAAGTACCCATTGCCACGCGTGGATGAGTTGTTCGACAAGCTCACTCATGCTTGTATTTTTATGAAAATAGACTTGCGGTCAGGTTATCACCAAGTACGTATTCGACGTGCTGATATACCCAAAACTGCATTCCGAACAAGGTTTGGACACTATGAGTTTTTGGTTATGCCATTTGGCTTAACCAATGCGCCCGCAACCTTCACGACACTTATGGATAGTGTCTTGAGGCCGTAGTTGGGCAAATTTGTCATCGTTTTTCTCAATGACATTCTTGTATACAGTGCTTCTAAAGAAGAACACTTACAACATCTGAGGCAGGTGTTTGAATTGTTACAAACAAATCAATTATATGCCAAGGAATCTAAGCGTGATTTTTTCTGAAAGAAGAAATTCACTATCTTGGACATGTTAATTCAGCTAATGGGCTACATATGGATCAATCCAAAGTGGATACAATTTGGCATTGGCCTTCTCCTAAAAATTTGAAAGAGCTACAATTTCTTTTAGGATTTGCAGGTTTTTATCAAAGGTTCATTAAAAACTATGCTAATATTGATGTTCCCATGACGGATCAACTGAAAGGCAAAGGCAAAGCTTTTCAGTGGGGACCCGTTCGACATCATAGTTTTGATATACTCAAGGATGCATTAGCTACAACTCCAATACTAGCTATTGTAGATTCTTTGAAACCATTCGTTTTGGAAATGGATGCCAATGACCGTGCTATCGGATCAGTCATGTTACAAGACAGGTGGCCAATTGCATTTGAAAGAAATAAGCTTGATGCAGCACAGCAGAACTACTCTGCTTTTGAACGTGAACTCTATGCAATAGTGTCTGCTTTAAAAACATGGAGATATTATTTGTATAGTGCTCAGTTTGAGATTGTGTTTGACCATGAAAGCATCAAATGGTTTACACAAGAAACTTGTTTGAAGAATGGAAAAGCCAGGTGGACTGAGATTCTTCAAGAATATGACGCCAAGCTCCGGTATCATAAAGGATGATACAATGTGGTGGCTGACGGACGCTCTTAGTCGTATACCGGGGATCAATTTTCTTGTTCATGGAACTTCTTAATGAATCTTTGGATTTTCTAAAGGGAAAATATGAGCATGATGATGCATATTCCAAAGTGTGGAGCCATGTAAAAATGAGGGATCCTTCTCACTCCAATGAAGGTAGTGTAGCGTTAACCTCCATACATAGTTCTTCTCTGTCGAGTGATGAACTACAGCGATGGAAGCATTTCACCATCGACAATGGGTACCTACTCCATAAGGGGAGAGTTTGTGTACCGACGGACACAGACATTCGACTCCAAATTCTTTATGAATGTCATGATAGTCCAAGTGCAGGGCACCCGAGTATTAGAAAGATTTATGCTCTCGTACGACGACACTTTTATTGGAGGTTTACATGGCTTTGTTCAAGGTTATGTCTTGCATTGCCAAACATGTCAGGTTAACAAAGTAGAGCGCCTGAAATCAAGAGGACTCTTACATCCTTTGGAGATCCCCAATGGTAAGTGGGAAAGTATATCTATGGATTTTATTGTGGGTTTACCAACCATTGTATGAGGTCATGACTCAGTATGGGTGGTCGTAGACCGGTTGACTAAACTATGTAATTTTATTCCAAACAAATCAACGATTAAGACTCCAGCAATAGCTAAGTTATTTGTGGAAAACCTATACAAGTTGTATGGTTTGCCAAGTAACATTGTCAGTGATCATGATCCCAGGTTTTATAGTCATTTTTGGAGGGTTGTGTTTAAACAATTGGGTACACAACTAAACCTCAGTACAACCAATCATCCAGAAACGGATGGTCAAACTGAACGAGTTAACCAAGTGCTAGAGGATATGCTACGCGCATACGTTAGCAAGAAACAATCAGACTGTGAAGAATATTTATCTATTCTCAAGTTTGCCTACAATCGTGCTACGCATGTCACGACTGGATTTAGTCCTTTCATGCTCATGTATGGTTTTCAACCTAGGTCACCTGTTACAGTGGTATTGGCAACCGAAAAACTTCAACATGGTAAGGATTTTCTCCAAGACCACATGGATATGCTGAAACTCGCTCGTCAGATTATCCGACAAGCGCAGGATCGGTATAAGAAATACACTGATGAGATACGTCGGCAAGTTAGCTTTGAGGAAGGGGAGGAAGTATTTTTACGTGTACCAAAGCATTCAGAAAGTCTGAAAACTGGGCCAACACCTAAATTATCTCCACGATATAATGGACCTTTCAAAATACTCAAGCCAGTGGATGATCGTGCCTACAAATTATCGCTACCTACACATGCTCGTGTCATCCGGTGTTTACAGTAAGCCGTTTACGTAAGCAGTTACATAGGGCGGACAATGCCATTGATCAAAAGATTCAGGTCGATTTCGGTGAACCTCTTACCTTACCGCATGAACCTGAACAAATTCACGACTATCATGATTTACGTACACGTCATCATGTGTGTCGATAATCTTTAATCAAGTGGAAAGATTGACCTGGCGAAGGTGCCACTTGGGAAAACATTAGTGTTCTTAAGAAGAAGTTTCCCACTTTTGTTTTCAAGGACTAAAACTCTTCTTTAAGGGGGGAGTACTGTCAGGACAAGGGCAAGGCCAGAGAGTCTTGGACTGGGCCAAGGGCCGGAATAGACAATGTGGTAAAAGAATCCAGCTAGGGTGAAGGGGCTATAGTGCGAGGTTGGGAGGTGGATTCCAGGCTCTAGTCTCCCCTAGACTTTACAATAATTTTCATAGCTTGATTTGGCAAGAAAAGAGAATTCTTAGGGAAACTGTATTCAGGAACCTTGTTTATCCTCTAGGAGTTGATGTATTTGCAAAATAGTGGACACAATGGGTTGAGGATAAAATCCAAACCAAAATGGCTTTGTGGCATTGTACTAAATGGCCAATTCATGTTAGGTTGAGGATTGTGCAAGCTATGTGGCTTTCCTCTATATGCTTTGTTTTCTTCCCTTTCATACTTGACCAGTTGCGAGATTTACATCAAAAATACTGAGATTTTATGGGGATCTTCTGTTGTAGCTTGGCTCACCTGGAAGCATTTGGCATTGCCTATTCACTTGGGAGGATTGGGTATCCTTCATTTGCAAATGCACATGCTGGCTAGTAGGGAAACCTTACTGAAACAAATTGATGTATAATCTTGTTGTGTACTTTCATGGTGTTTGGATATGTTTGCATGGGACAAATTGTTTTGTGCTACTCATCATCAATTGTGTGAGAATACTACTAATATGCTGGTTAAGTCTTGAAAAAAACAATGTGCTTTGTTGATTTGGGATGGTAGAGTCAGATATACAGGTAACCCTTAGGGTATGAGTCTTGTTGGTGGAGCTTTGGGTTTAAAAAACCACCTGCTTCTTACTTGGGAAAAAAAGCATAAGAGGGTTAAGCCCATCAATCAAATTGTTACTCTAACATAAATATTATTGCCTTTATGGTGGCTAAGAGAAGATTCAGACTAGGAAATAGGCTCAAAATTACTTGGGGACAGTTGTGTAACACATGTCAGCAATTTAAGTTTGTTCTTGCAATCGATTTAATCAAAGATTCAAAGATTGAGCATTGCCAGAGATTCAACAAATTGATGGACCTCCCCAACCAAAAGTTTCTATCTATTCTTGATCCCTTAGCCTTAGATAGAGAACAGATGCAACAAGATTTGCGAGTTCTAGATCAATGTTGGTGGTTGAAGAAGCTATCTGATGTATGATGAATTGTTAACCAAAAAGAGAATGTCTAATGGAAAATGCCCCCTTGAGACAACGAAGCACATATTTTGGAACTTCCCTACAATATATGCTTGGTGGATATGTTTGTATGATATTTGTATGATGCATTGGAAGACTAAGTTTCCAAATATAGTTTGCTTTTTGGAACAATTCAAATGGGTTCTACACGTTTAGACTTATGTATTGCTTCTCTGAGACTTTGGGTGTTATCCTTTTTGTGAAATGCTAGAAACTCGGCTTTGTTTGATACACACACCTTTCACAGTTTCCAACTGCCTTGGTCTATGATTCGAGATAAATTGTTAGAGGACTGTGCAACACTGCCAGTTCCTCAACAGAATAACACGATGGAATTCCTCATCGTGATGTAAACATGTAACAAAATGTAATATAGTACTTAAGTTAGAGAGAGAGAGAGAGAGAGAGAGAGAGAGAGATTTTCACAATTATGTAGGCCAATGAAATTTCCACTCTGGACCAAGAGAGAAAGAATGGGATGTCCGTTCAAGGATCACAAAGAGGTATGTTGATGGAGCGAGTGGTCCGACCAGTCTATGATCAAAGGCAGGGGTTGGCGAAGGCGACATTGACGAGGGAGAGCGGAAGAGTGCCAGCGCAGGGGTAGGTGCGGCCGTAGCGGAGGCCGGAGGAGACGGGTTGGACTTTGACGTTGGGGAGGAGAGTGCAGTGGCCGAAGGTGGGCACGTCCACCTCCATGGCGAAGCGGCTGATGATCTTCTGGTTCCAGCGCCGGTCCTGGCAGGCTGCAATGATGTTGAAGGCCTCACAGGGGCAGTTGTTCACGAGCTCCCACTCGCACAGCCCGGTCGCCACGGGAGTGTTGGTCAGCACGAGGTCGTGCAGCCTGCACTTGAGCGGCGTAGCTGCTTGCACGACGGAGGTCCCCTCCTTGATATTTAGCAGCAGCGCCGCCACCATCGCCACTGCGGTGGCCAGAAAAGGAGATCAATAATATTACGACATATGATATGACTATAGCACACAGACGTGGGTTTTTGTATACTTGTAGAATAATAACACAGACGTGCCATATTCTTATACCTGTGCAGAGTTCCACCCTCCCCATTGCCATTGTTGATGATGAAGATGGGTTCTAGCCCTAAATGCTGCTCGATGTGCTCACTGCTGCTTACAGTTTTGCGGGCACTACTATTCCAGCCTTTACAGCACCCGCTTTATATACTCCTAATTACGTCCTCGTAATCCGCCCTGCCAAACCTCAATTATCTCCCACCATACGCCAAGCTAAAATGCCAAATGAAATACTTGTTCCTCATGTTTGTGTGTGTTCCTTGGCTATTGATGTATTCACATGGCTTTACTCCACCAACGTTGAGAGTCATTGCTCCCATGATAACTATAAAGATATGTGAACATCGATCCCGAACCTTCTACGGTTAAACTTCCATGTGGGTATTGGTGTTCTTGTTGGCTACTAATTATAGTGCCATTTATGCTAGTAGAAGGTCACATTTACAATGAGGAAACGGAAACATCCATATTGCTTGACAGCTAGTTGAGTTTGAATATAGTGATTACATGCTTTGATAGCCACTAGGTGTTGATTGATTGATGACTTGACTTGGGGAGTAGTTCGAATGGACCTATTCCCTCTCGGACTTAGTCCATGATACCAACATTTCTAGGTGAGAACTTTGAGGACCAAGCACTAACACATGCCTTTGTCCACCCAAACATTCTCCTCTTAAGAACCTCCTAGCCTACCTTCTCTTGGCCTACCTTGAGGAGACCACTTAACTTGGATGCTCAATTGACTCGTGTGCCAACATAGTCATGCCCTTGTCTTTGTGGCAATATTACTTTCCTTAAAGGAGTGTTTTTGTCCTTAAAAACATTGATCAATGAAATAACTCTCCATAAGAATAGTAATGCTCTCCTCTCTAAACTTGCATCACCTCAAATACTGTCCCACACAATAATTATGTGCTTGTAGCAAAAATCAAATTGAATGATTGCAGTCAATATTTTCACAGGAGATTGTCCCTTCGACCAAGAGAAACCTCTATTTTCTCTACTTAGATCTCAAATTAAGAGTAAAGCCTACCTCAAGTGAGATGGTCTAACTGAGCAAACTTATTGTTCTCACTACTTAACTACTAGTAGAACCTATCTTAAGAAAAATTCTTGACTAATAGTAGAACCTATCCAGGCAAAACGCTCTAATTGAGAAAAGCCTATTTCTCTCTTCTCAGCAAATAGTAGATTATCTCAAGCAAGATGTTCTAATTGAGCAAAAGTTAACTCTTTATCTCCTCAAGCAATTTCTTCCAAAAATTGGAGTGCTTCTTATAGATGTATATAATTCAAGCTATTGATAGGTGTTTTGGGCTTACTTATAGAAGAAAACAAAAGGTTGGCACTCTAAGTTTAAGTCCTTAGGTACATTTACCTTCCACATGCATATTTTATTCCAAAAGTAGAGTTGTTCTTCATGAAAGATGGAGCATTTTGTGAACTATCTATGGTTAACATAGAGGGATCCCCAAAACTTCTTAAACTCCACAATTTGATGGATGTTGTAGTGTGCCAATCATCTTTTTGACAAAAGTATCCCTTCTAGCGCTTTAAAGGCATACACATGTAATCCCATGATATACAATCAAATTTGATATGTTTGACACGTCTCAACAAGAATTTAAGCATGAGAGATTTGAGTAGGAGTAATAATTGTGTGAATTGGCAAGTCAACGAATAATATACAGGAGATAAGATATAGGAATAACTCGTATAATTCTTAAATAGACATGGACTGTCTACTCCTCATCTTACCAAGAAGCAATATTCTGATAGACTCTCAAAAGAATCCACTTTTGTAACTCAACTTGTTTTCCACGTATTCTTATAGGATACCCCAAGTGTATCATGTAAGGCGAAGTATGATTTCATGTACAACTATAATGGAGATTGATCCTAAAACACATTTACTTATTACAAATAATAGGTAGCAACATAGGGTTGCCCTATGGAATATGCAACAAAAAACCAAGTTAATGGATATTTTATTAATGAAGAACCCTTTATGACCAATGGTCATTTTATGTAGTTTCTCCACTTAGGAATAGGTGACATTTGGAACAATGTTACATGAGGTATGGATGTTTGTTTTGACACCGAGGACAATATTTTTCACAAAAGAATGAACATCACTCCTCATAATTGGCCAAGATGCTCCAAGTCTCAAAATCCGTCGCATAGTTTGATCTTCCGCAAAGTGAAGTCCTACTATGATAATATGTGCTTGACTTAGGTATTGGGTCTTCTCCTCATGATTAATGCATAAAAGCAATATTCCATCTCGATTTCTTTTGTATAGCCTTCCATCTAGTAATTGAACATAGCCAATTGCTCAATTAATCTGATTGTAATAAAAAATGGTATTCGCAAATCCACTTGAGCTATGGTCATCAATGATACCATGTTTTTTGACCATCGAGGTATCATTTTCACGAAGAACAGATATGCATCTGGTAGATCATCATCTACTCCTTTAAGTGGTTCTCTTAAAACAATCCTTGACAAATGATATTCTTTTTGATGTGTAGTGCCCTTTTTTTACAACTACAGTGAAATCAAATTCCAGAAGAATGATGAACCACCTCACTATTCTTACTGTGTTGCGTGGCTTGTTGACCAAATACAATAAGGCTTGGTGGTCCACAAAGAACACAAATTTGTTAGCTAATAGGTGATGTCTATACTTTTTTACGGCTCCGAGTCCTTCACTTTTGGTGATGATATAGTTCTTTTCTGCCATATCAGAAATAGGAAAATCAATTTTTACGTCTCCTGGTAGAGCTAGTATACACCCAATGGAGAAATTGTAAGCATCTACATGTATGTGGAATATCTTATTCCAATCTAGTGCTTTCAATATTGGAGCTGAAGTGAGAGCTTTTTTAAGCTTCATGAAGGATTCTTCACACTCATCAGTCCATTCAAAGTGTGTAATCAAGCTGTACATAGGTTTTGCAATTATATCGTACATGTAAATGAACCGTCTGTAATATCCACAATGTCCCATAAGACTTGAACCCCCTTGACTATTGTTGTTCTAGGCAAATCAGCAATAACATGAATCTTATCCATGTCAGTAGCTATGATATTTTTAGACACTATATGTCCAAGAATTTTTCCTTGTCTACCTATGAATGTGCACTTCTCAGGATTTAAGAAAATCCTATAAAGTCTACATTTTTCGAATACTTTTTTGAGGTGTTCAAAATGATCAACTTGGATTGATGAATGTACGCATAGATCATCCATATATACTTCCAAGAAACTGTGAAGATATTCTTTAAAAGCATGGCTCATTAATCTTTGGAAGGTGGTAGGAACATTAGTTAACCCAAAAGGCATAACCCGATACGCGAAAATACCCCATTCCATTGCAAAGGCAGTTCTATGCTTATCTTTGGGATCAGCAAAAAGTTGATTGTATCCCGAATAGCTATCTAAAAAGCTGTAAGCTTCTTTTCCTGCAACTCGTTCTAAAACATGCTCAATGGTTAGAAGAGGAAAGTTGTCTCTAATGGTAGCTGCATTCACATTCTTGAGGTTGACACACACTCCTAATTTACCATTTTTCTTGGGTACTACCACAATGGAAGACATCCAATCGAGGTGTTCCATTTCATAAATGAATTCGGTCTCCTTTACCTTTTCAATCTCTTCTTTGATATTTCTGCAAATGTTTCATTATATGTATATGGCCTTTGTCTACTTGGTTTAGCATCATCTCTCATGGGTATGGTATATTGATAGATTTCTGGATTAACACCCTTGAGATCCTTATAAGACCAAGTAAAGATATCTCGGTATTCCTTCAATAAGCTTAATAAAAGATCTTCTTCTTCTTCCATAAGGTCATTTGCAATGTAGGCTAGTCTAGGCTCTTCTCCTAGTTCTGCCAGATCTATCTTTTTTGCGTTTTCAGGCCCCTGGTAGGACTCACCCTATTTTCGTAGTTCTCTAACAGGTTTTGCTTCAGTTTCCTTTCTTGTTTTTCTCATTATTTTTAACATTTTTGTATTTTTGTTTAAAGGATATCTACCAGTGATTTTGTCCTTGACACAATCATGTGTCTCTATCTGCATTAGAAACCGTGTTCTACTGGAGACTGATGGCATAGGTCTGGCTTTCAAATTTTTCGTGTCTCTTTTTCTTCTATACCATTTTTGTCTTCTTGGTTTCTGGTTAGGAAAGTCAAAATCCTTTTCCTCCCCTCCTTTCATGAGTAGCTTAGCTCTTACATGTTATTTTTCCAACCCCGAATCATCCGAGGTAGCTGGATGTTCTTCTAGCTCATCTGTTGCATCATAGTAGAGGTTTGAAAAGACTTGTTGAGATTTCATCAAGTTCTTGGGTTTCAAAATTTCGTCTTCAATGCGAAGGGTTGAGATAATTTGGATGGGAATTATGTTGTAGCCTTCCTCATTGCAAAATTGAGTAGGCATAGATGTATTTACACATACCTCCATTGTCGCTAAAATTTGAGTCCACTCAAATGGCTCAAACAAATGCTCTGGAAAGGGTTAAGGTACATAGGATTTGTCTGTGCAATCCCTTTCTAAGATACATTCTTCTCGTTTTAAGCTTTCGTTTTCTGAAGCTCCGTACATCCAAATAGGAGTGTCTTTGTTCAACCAAGATGGAAGCTTAGTTTCAGTTGAAGAGACTGACTCAAATTCTTGTATGGGAGTTTTCATGACATCTCTATAAGTGTGATCTTTCAAATTAACTCTTGTTATTGATCACACTTGCTTCAAGTACAGATAATTGTTTCTCCAATCTTGGATGTGTTGTACTTGTCGCATGAAAGGTCTTCCCAATATGATTTTGTAATTGAGTTTCTTTCCAAAGTCTACTATGGAAAAAGTGTGTTGATATTCAGTTCCACACGAATTAACTATCACCTTTTCAAGTAGTCCTAAGGGTCTTTCGCTACGTCCATCAGCCAATTGCAATTTCATGCGAATTTGTCTAATGGCTAGTTGTCCCCAGGACTCTCATACTACTTTTGTGGCTATGGCTATGCCTGCCCCACTATCCAGCATTGCCATGTTTTCTATGTCATTATATTTCATTGGAAGGGTTGTGTTTCCTTCTTCCCCTTCGTAGTATTCTCCAACTTTTCTCATTGGAACCCATCGAATCTCTTTGGTATCCATTTTGTGTTTCAATTTTTCCAATTCTTTTGCGATTAGCCCTGTTATTCCCACCTTCTTGAAAGTTTTCTGTAGATCATTCCATAAATATGGCCTGATTTTCAATAGTTCTCCTAAAGCAAGTGTGCATTGGATGGGTGTAGACATGATTGAATGGATGTTGTCTACTTCTAGGGTCTGTTCCACTCTTTTTACTTGAGTGGTTTTACACACTATGGATTCATCTTCATTATCTCCCAGTAAGAGGGTAGTGTTTTCAAGGTCAATGGTTTAGACATTTCAAAGCTTCAGATCCGCAATCCCCATACAAGGATTGTACATCCACGTCCATATCAGGAGGTAGATTGTCTAACCAAACTTCCTCTATAGGAGCTGAATTTAAAGTTAGGCTCCCATCATTGATCTCTCTAACTTTTTCACATAAGTGTCTTGGCCAGGATTCTTCTGCGAATGGAATTCCATCTAAGGCATCTTTGTTGTCTGACACTATAAGTTCTGGCTCTTTGGTTTCAAGGTGGGGTTCTACCACCACTTTGGATTTTTCTTTATTGGCTCTTATCACAAGCTTCTTAGGTTTTGCCATACTCTCGAGCTTGGGTTTTTGTTTTTCCAGCATCTCTTGCGTGATTCTTACCAAATTTTGATATGCTTCAAGCTTAGCTGCTTCCATGTCTAGAGAAGGATAGTTTTTCCATTTGTTTTCCATGTTTTGGCCTGATTTAAGTCCCACTTGGTAAGCTTCCAAGGCTGCATTAATAGGCTCAAAAATTTTGTCAACCAAAATTGATCCTCCAGATTTCACGGTGGTTTCTTTGATTTCGCTTCCAATTTCTTTCACCTTTTCCTGGAATAGCTTCTTTGCTTTCTCTTCGTTTTTAGCCCTTTGTTTTCGTTTTCTCATCTCATACCTTTTGTTTCTACTTCTTTTGGTCTTTTGAGAGGAAATTTTTTTATTTTCCAAATCATCAGAGGAGTTATGTTTCTTTTTCTTAGCCTAGGCTTTGGTGATTACCTTGATTGGAAAAATGGGTTCACTCTCACAAGAGCTACTAGGTATCACTTGGACTAAGTTCACTATTGTTTTACCCTTGTTTAAAGGATTTTTTGGACAATCTTCTGGGAAGTGTCCTCCCTTTTTGCAACATTGTAAGCAATAAGCTTCAACTGGCTTGAGGTTCTTGTTAGGCTCTGGGCATTTATTTTTCCAATGATCATCTGCACCACATTTATGACAGTTCCCAATTTGTGGCTTAATCATGGGTCTTACCATTGGAGGCCTTACAACTTGATTAGCTACATAATACATTGGTGCTAGCTCTAGTGTAGTATAAGTCACAGGTTCTTCCATTGGTGGTGGATGTGAATTATACCAATCTCTGTCTACCGTTACTGTAGATGGACTAGGCTGAGCATAGGATGTAACAGGCACTAGTGCTTGTTCATCTATGACTCCCTCTGGATGCATGTACTTTACAGGTACTACATCATGTCCCAGATATGGAGGTTGTTGACCCAACACGGGTTGAGGTCTTTCCATACCCATCAGTGGTCTTTGAGCTGGGGCCATATTAGGCTGCTATCTGTACATAGGTTGTCCTTGTGGCCTCATAGGCACAAACTAAACATTCCCTTCATACTTTGGTCAATAGTAGCACTCATTGGTCTCACGGTTGGTCCACTTACCCTTGATTGCACACCATTTTTGCGGTCTAATTGGTTGTCTCTATTGACGTATCCCTTGTCCTGATACTCTCATAGGTGCTTTTTACTTGTTATTCATCATGTCATTCATCCTTTTGAGCATGTCTTCTATGGCTGAAAGTGATGTTGCAGGAGCCGTTCCCACTTGTGTTGGTTTGGTGGATGTTGTCTTCTCGCTTTGGTTATTCTTAGGGACATCTTCCTCAATGAAAATATCACAATTGTCTCCTAAGTCAATAGCATCTGACACACACTCTTCTAGAGTTGTATGCTTCTTGCTATACAGTACAGCATGAAGTTCTTTGTTTAGTATCCCCTCTAGAAACAATGATACTAGTCATTTTTCTGCAGGTATCTCTAGCTCTGGGCATCTCGCAATGTATTGTTTCATTTGAGTTGCACAATCCCTAATAGATTCACTTTGTTTCTGTTTAAATCTGTAGATTTAAGCTACCGTATTGTGTTTGACCCCTGTTTTGGAGCAAGCAGCTACAAATCCTTCAGCCAATGTAGTCAAGTCTATGATTGACCTTGGTGGAATGTTTTGGAGCCATGTCGAATTCTAGTAATGGTATGCAAAGTCCAATGAATTCTAATGATAAACAAAGTGTTAACAAATCTAACGAGCAAAGTGCTCTCAATTTTAATTCTATAGATCAACATGCAACTGTTGTAAAACAAACATTACAGGAATTACAAGATTCTCCATCCCAGCATAACTCTAGTTTACTTTCTCCTTCTGCATGGCAAAAGCTGACTCACTTACTTACGGAGTATCGTGATGTATTCTCAAGTGATTTACCATCGGGTTTACCCCCTACACGTGATGTGCAGCATGTCATAGATGTCTTGCCAGACACTAAATTGGTGAGTAAACCACCTTATTGTATGAGTGGTAGAGAATCCAAGGAGGTTGAGAGTCAATTGGCTGACTACCTTGCCCGTGGTTTCATTAGACCTAGCACTTCGCCTTGGGCATCACCAATTATATTAGTAAAAAAGAAAGATGGTACTATGCGCATGTGTATAGATTATCGCGGATTAAATGCCATAACCATCAAGAACGAGTATCATCTGCCTCGAGTGGATGAGTTGTTTGATCAACTCCATGCGGCAAGATACTATACAAAGATAGATCTTCATTCAGGATACCACCAGGTGCGTATCCTTTTGCAAGATATCTCCAAAATTGCCTTTAGAACACGGTTCGGGCATTTTGAATTTTTGGTTATGCCTTTTGGTCTAACCAATGCTCCAGCTACATTTATGACACTCATGGATAGTGTCTTATGTCCCTATCTTGGAAAACTTATTGTGGTATTCCTTGATGACATTCTCATTTACAGTAAGAGTGAAGATGAACAAATAGAACACTTACAATTAGTGTTTGAACAGCTACAAGATCACATGTTGTATGCGAAGCAAAGCAAGTGTGGTTTCTTTAAAACAGAGATACATTACCTTGGTCATGTGATCTCTTATTGTCACATCAAGATGGACACTGACAAGGTCACTGCCATTCTTTGATGGCTACATCCCAACACGGTTGAGGAGCTTTAAATATTTTTAGGCATGGATGGATTTTAACGACAGTATATCCGTGATTATGCCAGTTTGTTTTCCCTATGATGGACCAACTTAAAGCAAAAGGTAAGACCTTTTCTTGAGAATAAGCACAAAAATGCAGTTTTGAACAGCTCAAGGTAGCTATAGCCACTGCTCCCATCCTAGCAATCGTTGACTCACATAAGCCATTTGTGGTAGAGACCGATAATAGTGATAAAGAAACTAGTGCGGTACTTCTCCAGGAGGGAAGACCTATGGGCCTTTATTATGTCTATGAGAGAGAGCTCTATGCCATAATTCACGCTTTAGGAAAGTGGCGACACTATTTATATGGTGCCAAGTTTGAAGTAGTTTTTGACCATGAGAGTATCAAATAATTTACTACTCAAACGGACTTGAAGGGCCGTAAAGCTATATAGATGGGCAGAAATCCTTCAACATTATGATTGTAAGTTACAATACTGCAAGGGGTTCCAAGTTAATAAGGTAGAGCACATCAAGATAGGTGGCCTTTTACATCCTTTAGAGGTTCCACAAGGCAAGTGGGAGAGTATCTCTATGGATTTTGTAGTAGGACTACCTACTACAAATCGTGACCATGATGCCATATGGGTAATTATAGACCGTCTCACAAAGATGGGTCAATTCATTCCCACTAAGACTATGAATAAGACACCTGAATTAGCACGGCTATTTGTAGAGCATATATATAAACTCTACGGTCTTCCAACTAGTATCGTTAGTGACACAAATCAAAACTTCAATAATATCTTCTGGAGGGATATGTTTCAAAAGTTGGAAAATAAACTTAATCTAAGTACGGCTGATCATCTAGAAATAGATGGTCAAACCAAAAGAGTTAATCAACTGCTAGAGGATATGCTACGAGAATACGTTAGTAAGAAGCAAACCAATTGGGAAGACTACATACCTATGTTGGAATTTGCTGAGCGTCATCAGCTTTGAGCTCTTTCAGAAACTTGGACCAATGAGGACGATCCTAGAGACACACCGGTTGAAAGTAGCATCGGGCGATGAGGTGACCACGTTGTGGTCTATTATAATACCAATCACAGTGCAGGCACACCAGTACACTACAAATTTCCATGTACTGCCACCAAGTAAATCAGCAACGCCGTGTATCTTAGCAGTGTCATGGATGAAAGCTAATAGGGTATTGATTGATTTGGATACTAATGAAGCACTATTCCGAAATGACAACTTTTCAGAACCCTTCTTATCATATAACCAATACATGTCAAGGAGGAAACAAGAGTCAATACAACCGCAAGGATATTGTCAGGGGAACGGAATAATAGAGCTAGACAGCAAAAGGTAGAGAAAGAGATCTTTGTATAATGAATCTCTGCAGACTTTTGATACAATAGAGGAGCAATTGAATATGGGCGCACTCCGTTGTACGGCGCTCTAACCTCCCGACCACCCCTGAGCTTCAATCCGCTTGCATGCAGCGTCTCACTCTCACTCGCACTCACACTTGCAGAAGAGGAGATCTGTGAATGATCCCCGAACGCACCACCCATCGTGCTTTTATCCTTCTTTTCCTCGAAAAGCCTGCACGATTTTCACACCAACTATACCTGCGAGAATAATATAAGAACGTGATCGCTAAGCGATCCGTGAAGGTTAGATTTTTATCATGACACTTTGCACAGATCCTATTTCACACATTGATTTCTGCATCGCCTACAAAATAGCCAAAAGAATATACTCGTGCAACCAATTCAACATGATAATCAAAGTAAACAAACATAATTATGTACTTTCATAATCTCAATTGCAATAGTCTACCATGAAGAAACAAATCCACTTCTTGGTTGATAGCAGGGAGAGTTGTATATTGTTGTATGTCTGTCTGTCCCTGTGTATACTACACTGCTGCTGTCTGCTGTTTGTTTTCATCATAACTTTTACAAACGAACTCAGAACAGAGAAATCCAGGTACTCAAAACGACGGAAATAGGTCTAGTCTACAAGGTATCGCGAACAGAATTGTGAAAAACGTCTTTGTTTGGCTAAAAACGCAACTTTTAGGTCGCGACTCATAAAAGCTCTATTTTTGGGTCTCCACTACTTTTTCAACTTATTTTAAGCCTACCCATGCATTTTGAACTAAAACACATATAAAACATTGATATTAATAAAAATCTCAATTTTACTGTTCATAGACAGACTATCTGTTATTCATTAATCTTTATCAAATCCGTCTTTACTGTATTATTTAAAAAAAAGAATATATGTTCTCTCTTAATATCTCAACTCATTCATAGAAGCTCTATTTAATAGACTATTCAACAATCTTTCAAATCGTGCTAAACGAAAGATATGCCCTGCTACATTCTTTTCGACTTTAAGAACTTCAAAGATTAGTCCTATTACATTCTCCCCTTATCAAAATTAACTCTGTCCTCAGAGTTGGAAAGAGAGAAAAATTCTCTTTGCAAAACACTAAGATCAACCCATGATGCCACTTAACTAAAACTTCTACGATGTCTCTATTTCTTCGATGTTTAACACGCCTATCTAGCACTAAGTCTGGTTCTACAGTCAATGTTCTGTCATCTTTCAACTTAGAGTTGTCCTCTAAAACATGATGCACATTAGGAACATACTTTTTCAATAAACTCACATAGAATACATGATGCACTTTAACATGAGAAGGCACTTCCAATTTGTAAGCTAATGAAACAATGCGCTTCAAAATTTTAAACGGCTCAACAAATCGTGGAGACAATCTCTTATCCTTTCCAAGAATCAAATGAGACTTCTCGGGAATAACCTTTAAGAAAACCATGTCACTAGTTTCATACTCCACAACACGATGTTTCTTGTCATAATACAATTTATGTCTCTTTTGAGCTTCTCTAATATTCCCTCTGATTTTGGCCAACTCGTTATCCGTTTTCTCAAGTATCTCATGTGACAGTTCTACCTTGTTCCTCGAGTTAAGAAAATTAATAGGTGTGGGACAGTTGTAGCCATACATTACCTCAAACAGAGTCATCCTAATAGATGAATGATATGAATTGTTATATGCAAATTCAACCAAAGGCAGATATTCATTCCAATTAGATTGGTTTTCATTGACATACATTCGTAACATATCTTCTAAAATACGATTCACTCTCTCCGTTTTCCCATCAGTTTGAGGATGAAAAGAAGTAGACATGCGTAACTGGGTACCTATAGAGTCAAAAGTTGCTCTCCAGAAATGAGAAGTGAACTTAGAATCTCTGTCAGACACTATACTCTTGGGCATGCCATGCAAACAAAATATCTCTTTCACAAAAAAGCGTGCAATGGTCAAAGCAGTATCAGTTATTTTTACAGAAAAGAAGTGAGCTTGTTTTGTGAGTCTATCTACCACCACAAAGATCGAATCATACCCTCCACGAGTAGTAGGAAGTCTAATGATAAAGTCCATGGATATAGACTCCCACTTCTATAAAGGAATGTCTAAGGGTTGAAGATCACCAAGCATCCTCTTATATTCAATCTTAACTTGTTGACATTGAAAGCACTCACACACATAATTCTTAACATCCAATTTCATACGCGGTCAAAAGAATGAACTTTTAATCTTTTCATATGTCTTATTCAATCCAGGATGACCAGAAAAAGGTGAATTATGACACTCATGCAGAATTTGACTCTTAAAAGCAAAATTTGCAGGAATACACAAAATTTGAGTGAAAGTATACTTCAAACTTTGATGATCAGTACGCAATTCAAATTTGACACCAAGCAAAAGATGACGCCAATGTTTCAATGCATGAACAACAGCAAGCAATTCTAGATCATGTGTTGCATAGTTCAATTCATGTCGTCTTAATTTCCTAGACTCATATGCAACCACTCTTCCTTCTTGTGTCAAAACACACCCTAGTTGTTCACCACTAGCATCACATGACACAACAAATGGTTTGCCCATCTCAGGAACTTTCAAAGCACAATTTTCTGCTATTTTAGCCTTTAAGGTCTCAAAAGCAATCTCACAAGTAGAAGTCCACACAAAACCCTTGTCTTTCTTGGTCAATTCGGTCAAAGGACTTGCTATCTTTGAGAAATCTTTAATGTGTGCTCTCTCATATTGTGCTAGACCCATAAAGCTTCTCACATCCCTTAATGACTTTGGTGTTGGCCACTCCACAATAGTCTTAACTTTGTCAAGGTCAATGTGAATCCCCTCTTTAGAAATCACTCTTCCCAAATACACAATCTGATCCTTTGCAAAAGAACACTTACTTGCTTTGGCATACAATTTATGTTCACGCAAAACCTCAAATGTTTTCTTTAAGTGCAATGCATGATCTTCTTCATTCTTAGAATACACAAAAATATCATCCAAGATTACCAGAATGAAGTCATCAAGATACGGGTGAAAAATATTATTCATTAAGCACATGAAGGTTGCTGGTGCATTAGTCAAACCAAAAGCAAGAACTGTAAATTCATAATGCCCATAACGTGTACGAAAAGCAGTCTTTGGAATGTCCTCGACCTTAATGCGGATTTGATGGTAGCCAGAACGAAGGTCAATCTTTGAAAATATTGTGGCACCACTCAAATGGCTAAGCAATTCATCTATGTGAGGAAGAGGATATTTGTCCTTAATGGTCTGTTTGTTTAACCCCCTGTAGTCAATGCATAACCTATATGTACCATCCTTTTTCTTTTGGAATAACACAGGACTACCCAAAGGAGATACACTAGGTTTAATGAAACCCTTTTTCAAAAGATCATCAAGTTGTATCTTGAGCTCTTTAAGCTCATCAATATTGAAGCTGTATGGAGCCCTTGAATAAGGTGTTTCTACGGGATATAAATCTATGGCGTGGTCTACCGCTCTAGGCGGAGGCATACCAGGAAGATCGTCAGAGAACACATCCTTAAATTCGTGTAAGAGATCGTCTACAAATTCTGGATTTGCCTCTTTCTGTTTATTCCCAGAATCCTCTTTAATCTCGTTAGCAAACACAAGAAACGTCTCACACCCTTGTCTCACCCCCCTCAAAAGTTTCATGGCAGAAATTAGAAGCGATTTAGTATTTCTCTCCTCAGCTTTAATCGCATGACTATCTCTGTTTTTAAAAACCAACTCACCCCTCTCACAATCAATCAATGCATGATTCGCAACCAACCAATCCATTCCCAAAATTACATCCCGTTCACCCATGCCAATAACATAAAATTCTCCCGAATGTTTCTCTTTGTTCCGAAAAAAAGGTAAGTTTTGAATATGACCCTGTGTATAATGTTTCTTCCCATTGGCCAATTCTACAGGTCTCCTAATGTGGGAATCAGAATTCAATTTCAAAGTCTGCGCAAGTTTGTTAGACATAAAACAATGCGTACTACCCGAATCAATGAGAAAATTCACAATTTCAGTTCCTATCTTACCCCGAATTCTTATAACGGATGCCCTTAAATGATGAACAGACGTTGTCATACGTTTCATAGGAATTTCAGAGCACTTACCTTCCTCGCTCGCTTTCTCAATCGTGGTGTCCATCGCATTCATATTGGCTTCCATTCGTGCAAGAACTGCCTGATCGATCTCCTTATTTGGGCATTCTAACGTCTTGTGACCTTGCTCACCGCAACGAAAACATAACCCAAATCTCCTTGCTCGTTCTAGAAAAGCAGGATCATGTTGCCACCGCAGCGGTTGTCGTCTTCTTTGGTTCTGATTTGCATCATTCTGACCCAAATTTTGATTGCGGTTGTTTATAGCATTCTGACCCAAATTTTGATTGCGGTTGTTTACAGCATTCTGATTTGTACTCTAATTTCGATTGAAATTCTGATTCTGATTTGAAAAATTATTGAATGGTCTTCTCTGATTATTTGTAAAATTCCTTTGGGGAAACTCAGTGTTTGTCTGAAAAGGCCTATTCTGCGTTCTATGCCCGGTAGGTATAATTCTGCTTGGAGTAGGGTTGCGGCTCTCATACTTCACCTTCTTCTCATAATTTTCGGCCTTCGCAATAGCATCCAGAAAATCGGTAGCCCCTGCACCCTTTACTTGATAATACAGATCTTTACGCAGTCCTTCGATAAATTTGTTTGTCAACGCCTCTCCTTCTACTTCCGGTGCATACTTGTGAAGTCGCAAAAACTTCTCCTTATACTCATGTATAGTAAGACTTGGCTCGTCCTCAGGTTGCTGCTGAAACTTGTAAAACTCCATCTTTTTATCCATTTCATAGTGTGGAGAACAGTACCTTTTATACGCTTGCGTTTTAAATTTCTCCCAAGTGATTGGAGTAACCTTTGTTCGTTGTTTAAGGTATGCTTTCCACCAAAGCTTTGCGGTTTGTCGAAGATGAACAACTGCAACCTTTGCTTTTGCTTCTTCAGAGAACTTCTTCAATGCAAAATAATCTTCTAACTCTTCAATCCATGCTTCGAGATCTTCACCAGTTTTCTCGATGCCATTAAACTCGTTAATCTTTGCCTTCTTGAAGACTTGCTGCAAAGCTGCCCTTTCAGAATCTTCATCTGCATCTTCTTCATCACGTTTCCTTCTTCGTCCTCTCCTTTCATTAGTTTCCACGTCGCCGTCATTCCGCTCTCTTTCGTGTGGACGACCTCGACGTCCATCACCACCGTTTCCATCATCATCATCTCCATCATAACCACCATCACCACCGCCAGGTGCCCCAGCGCCGACACGTTGATTATTGTTTCCTGGTGGAATAGCATGGTTTTCGTCTTCCTGTTCACCATTAAGTTCCACATAGATATTAGGGTCTCGTGTTGCTTTGCCCCGCAGAGCCTCAGCACGCTCCCGATTTGAAATTTCCAGATCTTCTCGTAGTCGTCGAATCAGGCCTTCTTGCTCCTTTATCTTCTTCTCGTATCCATCCATGTCCAGAATCAACCGCTTGCTCTGATACCAAGTATCACAGGAACGGAATAATAGAGCTAGACAACAAAAGGTAGAGAAAGAGATCTTTGTATAATGAATCTTTGCAGACTTTTGATACAACAGAGGAGCAATTGAATATGGTCGCACTCCGTTGTACGGCGCTCGAACCTCCCGACCACCCCCGAGCTTCAATCCGCTTGCATGCAGCGTCTCACTCTCACTCGCACTGGCACTCGCACTCGTACTCACACTCGCAGAAGAGGAGATCTGTGAATGATCCCTGAACGCACCACCCGTCGTGCTTTTATCCTTCTTTTCCTCGAAAAGCCTGCACGATTTTCGCACCAAGTATACCTGGGAGAATAATATAAGAACGTGATCGCTAAGCGATCCGTGAAGGTTAGATTTTTATCATGACACTTTGCACAGATCCTGTTTCACACATTGATTTCTGCATCGCCTACAAAATAGCCAAAAGAAAATATACTCGTGCAACCAATTCAACATGATAATCAAAGTAAACAAACATAATTATGTACCTTCATAATCTCAATTGCAATAGTCTACCATGAAGAAACAAATCCACTTCTTGGTTGATAGCAGGGAGAGTTGTATGTTGTTGTATGTCTGCCTGTCCCTGTGTATACTACACTGCTGCTGCCTGCTGTTTGTTTTCATCATAACTTTTACAAACGAACTCAGAATAGAGCAATCCAGGTACTCAAAACGACGGGAATAGGTCTAGTCTACAAGGCTACAGAATTGCGAAAAACGTCTTTGTTTGGCTAAAAACGAAACCTTTAGGTCGCGACTCATAAAAGCTCTATTTTTTGGACTCCACTAACACGCCACTCTATTTTGAGGACTCGTTTATTATTAACGTCTCCTTTACCCTGTCTTTTTTGGGTGACGTCTCTCACATCTTTGGACATTCCTTGAGCATCCTTCTTACGTTTATCGTTGACAGAACGCTGTACTCATATCTCTCTCATTCTCAATTGCGGCCTTCACCATATATGGTGTGCAGATTCTGCGATCTTATCTTATACGTCTTCTCACAACAAGATATGGCTATGAATATTCTCGCCAACGGCTTTCCTTCTGGCCAGCATTTTGTTCCTCCTTTCCAAGGTCAAGGATTTCCAGGCTGGAAAGCAAAGATGTTGTTAATTCTTGAAGGCGATGAACTCTCCGATGTTGTTCTTGGAAATCGTGTTTGTCCGCCTCAGCCTATTGATATGGATAATGATAACGTGCTTATCACTGAAGGACCTATATTTGAAGATTGGAATGTTGCCTATACGGATTGGCAACGATGTGATAAAGCAGCTCTTCGGTATATTCTTTCTGCTCTTACTGATTCCCTTCTGCTTGATATGTATGAACTTCCTACTTCCCACGACGTATGGAAGTACCTTATTGCAAACTTTCAGAAGAAATCTGTTACAGAAATACTTTATTTAAGAGGGTTGCTTAACAAGTTACAATATGAAGTTGGTACTGCCATGACGGGACATATTGAATATTTCAAATCTATTATTAATCAACTTGCTGCTGTCGGTGATCCTATTGCACAAAAGCAACTGATTACACTTCTCCTTGATATGGTGAAGGACTCTTCTTATGATAACATTGTTACTATTCTCTCTAATAAAGATGGTCTTGATTTCGACCAAGCCTGCATGTCTTTAATTGAATACTCTCAACCTCAAGAACTTCGGAATGCTGGTCACGATACAGCTATGATTTCACAAGAGTAGACTGAGTCACAACAGATGGAACGTGATTTTTATGCTCGAAGGCGTCCATTTCAACGAGGAAACCGCAGAGGTAGCCGTCTTGGTAATATTTTCTCTCCTCTCAAATTTCCTAATAATCAATGTTCTTACTACAACAAAAATGGCCATACTGAAGATGATTGTTGGGCACGTCAATATGATGAAGAACACAATATTACCACAAAACAACCACGTTTATCTAGAGACTCTTCTTCTTCTTCTTGTGAATATTGTGGACTGATCATCCCACTCATATGTGCTATAAGAGTCGATTCGACACAGATCGGTATAGAGCATATGCTACTGAACATCGAAACAACATTGTACCAGAAACAAGTTGCGTCCTATGTTCAGTTGCTCCAGACAGAATACTTCATGTACGTGATGGATCACTTTTTATTGTCGATTCTGGTGCTACAGGAAATATGACATATCAGTCTAAGTGGCTCCATAACTATCATCCACTGCCAGTTCAACGTGTTGTTTGTCTTGCTGATGATACTACTTGTCAAGTAAAGGGTATTGGAGACTTATATCTTGGTACCTTATCTTGTTCCACTCAAATTTTGCGAGGAGTATTACATGTACCAGATCTTCAACTTAATCTTCTTTCAATTGCTAGACTTGTTGATCTTGGTCTGTTTGTTGGATTTGATCATACCAAATGCCGAATTAAGAAAGATGGACAGACTATAGCCACTGCTCCTCGAAACGGTAATTTGTTTGAACTCTCTCTCAACGATGCTGTAGCAAATATTGTCACTGCTCCAGGTGATCATGATTGGAAAGTATGGCATCACCGTTTTGTTCATGCTAATTTCTCAAAACTCCTTGATCTTCAACGTCGTGATCTTGTTCATGGCATGGATCTTAAAGCCCATCCCCATATGGAAATTTGTGAATTTTGTGCTCTTAGGAAACACAATCGTAAACCCTTTCCTCTTTCAAATACAACTCATTCTCATGACATATTGGATCTTGTTCATACTGATATATGTGGACCTCTACCTTTTTCGAGATCACAATATCGCTACTTCATTACTTTCATTGATGATTTCTCAAGGTATACGACTATATTTCTACTTAGACAAAAATCTGAAGCCTTATCTGTTTTCAAACAATTCCACAAGGCTGCGGAACTTCAAACTGGTCGTTGCCTTAAGAAGCTTCGTAGTGACAATGGAGGCGAACATGTTTCTCAAGAGTTTGTGAGTTATTGTACTGACAGTGGAATTCATCATGAACACACTATTCCATATTCGCCTCAACAGAACGGTGTTGCTGAACGAAAGAATTGCACTATTCTCAATGCTGTAAGATGTATGCTGATTCATTCTGGCTTATCTCGTGTTTGCTGGGCTGAAGCTACTTTGACAACAACATTTATTCAGAATCATCTTTCTACTACTGCACCCTCTGGTAAGATACCCATCACAGCATGGACAGGTGACATTCCTTCTGTATCTCATTTTCGAACCTTTGGATGTATTGCTTATATTCATGTTCCCAAAGAAACACGAACAAAGCTTGATGCTCCTGGTCTTAAAGTTATTTTTATTGGATATTCTGACACTTCCAAAGGCTACAAATTCTATGACCCTTCCTCCAAGAAAGTAATTGTGAATCGTGATGCTACTTTTAACGAACAGCTTATGGGAGGCTCATGGTCCATGGATGATTCTGATGATACTAAATCATTGCTTCAGGCTTTTACATTTCTTTCAGAAGATGAAACTCTTCCTATAGAGAAACTTTCCTTTTCACAACCATCCATTCCAAATGTTACCAATGATGATATTGATATTTTTGTTCATCTGCCTATTGATTTTGAACATGGCTCATGTCATGCTTATGATGACGATATTGCTGATAATGCTTTTTCTACTTCTGAAGATCCCGTTACTTATGATGAAGCTATCTCTTCACCACAAAAGGATCAATGGCAAGAGGCAATGGAAGCAGAGTACGATTCTCTTATCTCTAAAGGTACATGGATACTAACTGAATTACCTCCTGGTCATACAGCTATTAAATGTAAGTGGGTGTATAAGACAAAAGTAAAAGCAGATGGATCTTTTGACAAGTTCAAGGCGCGTTTAGTTGCAAAAGGTTACTTCCAAGTAGCAGGTGTTGATTATCAAGAGACTTTTTCACCAGTTGTTCGCATTACAAGTGTTCGAGTTTTATTGGCATTTGCTGTTCAATTTGATTTAGAAGCTCATCAAATGGATGTGACTTGGAAGAGGAAATTTATATGGAACAACCAGAAGGGTTTGTTATTCCAGGTAAAGAAGACCTTGTTGCTCAACTCCATAAGGCACTATATGGTCTCAAACAAGCTTCGCGAGCCTGGTATACAAAATTTGATCTTTTTCTCACCTCTAAAGGATTCATCTCTTGCTTGTCAGACCCCAACTTATACATAAAATGCCAAGGTAGCAGTTTTGTGATTCTTGCTCTTTATGTGGATGATACCATCCTTGTTTCCAATGATTTGGGATTTCTTCAGCAAGTGAAAAAGTTATTGTCTTCTGCATTTGATATGGTGGATCTTGGAGAGATTCACTCTTGTCTTGGCATTCAAATCCAACGGAACCGTACAAAAGGTATTTTATTCCTTCGACAGTCAAAGTTTATTGCAGATACTATTCAAAAATTTGGTATGAAATCTGCACATTCAGCCAACACACCTTGTCTTGCGAGCTCTACGAAGAACACTTCTGACAATGGCGGTCAACTTGTCACAAATCAACCTTATGCTAACTTGATTGGATGTCTTCAGTTTGTTGGCATGAACACTCGTCCTGATATTCTGTTTGCTGCTAATTATCTTGGACAACATCTTGCATGTCCTTCTCTTAAGCATTGGTCTGCTGCAAAGAGTGTATTGAAATACTTGAAAGGCACTACAGATTTTGGTTTAGTCTCGACAGCAACTCACATCGGATTCTATGCAATCTCTTTCTCTTTTGGGTTACACAGATGCAAACTGGGCAAGCTCACATTTATCTATGCGATCTACTAGTAGAAATTGCTTCTTTATAAATGGTTGCCTTGTTTCTTGGACCAGCAAGAAACAACATTGTGTTGCAGTTTCTACGACTGAGTCAGAATATGTTGCGGCATCACTTGCAGCTCGTGAGTTGATTTGGCTTCGACAATGCTGGTTGATATTGGTCACTCTCCTCTTTCTAGCACACCCTTGCGGTGTGACAACCAAAGTGCTATTAGTCTTGCAAAAGACTATGTTCAACATAATAAGTCAAAGCACATTGCTGTCCATTATCATTATGTCAGGTATGAAGTACGCAAAGGAACCATTATGGTTGAACACTGTCCAAGTGACCAGATGATTGCAGACATTTTGACCAAAGGCCTCAATGAGTCACGTTTCATCCTCTTGCGCTCGGAGCTTGGAGTTGCTTCAGCCTCACTCTTTCTAGATTAGCTTCTTTGCTATTGTAATAGCTTTGTACATATGACATTGTAATCTTTTAGGTACCATGCACTATCCACACTCCACATTTGCACATTGTGATATCTAAGTCACTTGAATATTTGTACATAGATGCAAAATTCACTTTCACATCATCACCGCTCGTTCATATTTTCACATTGTATAGGGGCTTGGGTTTTTCCCTTGAACTCCCCAAGGGTTTTTTCATCCAAAGCTAAAGACCTTTGTTTGACTGGGGGTGTTGGAGCTATATATGGCTCACTCTACTGAACTTGGTCTCACCTATATATTTGTATCTTGTCCTCAATATGAATCGATCTTTGGGAGCGTATATGGTCTGTCTCTTGTCTCGTCTCTCTCTCTCTTTCTCTCTACATCTCAACAGCAGCAAGATATGCCTCGAGGAACATTGTCCGAGAACTCCTATCCTGCTTTGGGAGAGGCGGGGAATTTTTGGGGAAGTTGGGAATTTTGGGGGGAGCTGCCAAGTGGAAATGGATTAATCCCACATGGTGGGGAGAAAGTGGAAATTTGAGGGTATAAGGGGGGGGAATGCGCACCCCTAAGGTTGTATCAAAGTGGCAAATGGAGCTTCTCTTGCCTTGCTAATGAGGCTCGCTCGGTGTTGGGGGAGAGAGGGGGCTCCCATTGTGAGTTCCCACTACCTCAAAAGGAACCTCGCCACCTTTTTGGTCCCTGGGCACCTCCCTTCTCCACTTGCCTTGGTCATAAAGTGATCGACAACTCTTTTTTCACCCAAAATAGGCCAAAATTGGACCAATTAAAAGGTGCCCAAAGAGAGAACTATGTCAGCTGAGAAGAGAGAGAAAATTCCTAGGGATAAGAGCAAAAAAATCTCCTTTTTAATCGCTATAATTCTCTGCACACCCTTTTTGCTTATAGAGACTAGTATTTTTGGAGCTTTTGAGAGATACCCCATCTTCGAAAGCTTGTAACTCTCTCGTCTATTGTTCGAATCAAGCATATGGATACTCTACAGAGGTCTACATGACACAAGATTCGTCTTTATGATCTTGATTTTCAATAATTTCAATCATGGTTTGGGTTATGACTGTTTCCCGCCGACTTTACAGGTGTTCGACATAGGTATTTTCCGCAGTTTTATGGTGTTTCCTTCCGACGGTGTGGTGTGTGCTAGGCTATAGAGGTTTTCATTTTCTTCTGGTTTTCACGCTTACAACGCTAAAGAGTGAGTGTATGGCAATTAGAAAAGTTGTAAGAATAACATAACCACAAAATCAAAAGCTTGATCATGGCATAACGACATAAATATTTTATAACCATAATTAAAACATGAGTCGAAAATTGCAAAACCATAAACATAACCGGTTTGTGATACCATAATTTTCTTGTCATACCATAACCATAACATCCATACCATCATTGCACAAACATAACCATAAACATAATCATATTAATAACCATAACCATCACATGATTTCCATACCATCATAGCAAAACCATAACCTTAACTTGATTGCCAAACCTTAACCATAACATCTGTGCCATACCATAAACATAAGTAATACAAAATTGTACATATGCAAACAATCACTGAGTGAGACTGTATCAAGAAGACCACAACTACAAAAAAGACTGTACCAAGAAGACTGTATAAAGATGACTAGGTAAAACTGTATCAAGAAGACCCTCGTGATAGTGCCTCCCAGTGGATGTCCTCTCCCTCCTCCTGCAGCAGCTTGGTCAAAAGGGCCACAAGTCCATGCTTGTACACATACTTCTCCTCTCGGCGTGTCGGAGGACGCTTCATGACAACTTCCTGCAAAATTATGATTTAACCATTATTTTCAATAATTTAAAGCATATGTATAATACTTAAACACTCATGTCTAAGCGTGTTGTAGCCTCCACTCCAACATGTGATGCTCCAACAGACTCCAAACGTGCTCTAGCTGCATCTCTCTGCTGCTGAAATCTCTCAGGATTGTCTTGTGTGTCTCTCATGCAATCCCCGCCCACTCCTCTGTGTCCAACCATGCTGGCTTTGGACTACCGACATTATACCTTTCTCTTGCCTTTGATCAACGGTGTGACATTGTGGCCTTCGTCACACTCAAAATCCAGGGATTTGAGACTAGATCGTATCGCTCTGCTGGCCTGTACTCTCTGTGAATGGCCTCGACGATGTAATTATTCTTTCAAGATCAAGATTATCCCAAACCTCCATCACAGAGTGACCAAATTGAATTTTACAAAGTTGCCGAATCCTTTGTCGCATGGCCTTTTTGACCCTATCCACCACAATAGCCGAATCCCTGCCCTAGTACACCTTGCTAGGATCATGCTTGTGTGATCCCCAAGCTGTACATGGTGTGCCAATCGGTGAACTATCTACTAGAGTGTGTGGTGGACGCTTTCTCGGTGGTGTGGACGCATCGGTAGAACCGCTACCACAACAACCACCGCCTCCTGAACGAGGCCTACCTCGTGTCAAGGATGAACCACCCGTCGGTGTAGAGGGACACACGAGTCCTAGGCATAGGGGGCACACTCGATTGAGGTGTGGGGTCTCTCGGTGTAGAGACCACACTAGTCCCGGGCATAGGGTCGGCCATAGTAGGTCTAGAGGAACCTGTTGTCCAAAGATGATGTGCCATCGTGATCTGCTCTAGTGTAAGTGAGACAAAAACGAGTCCATCTACTCAGGTGACATGCTGGTTGGAGTGAGAGGAAAACTAAAACTAGGAGAGGATGGATCATCGTCATCGGCCATGGCTAGTCATACACAAATAACACCCACAAAATATGTTATTTTATAAAAAAACACTTAATGAATATAAATAACAAATAAACAAAGTTGCAACATAAATGAATAAATCTAAATTGTATTGTAGACTAATAAAAAGAATATTCAAAAGAGTTCCTAGTAGAAATCATTAGTTAATCTCTCATCTTCTATGAGATCTGATGCACCAAAGATGTGTATCTCAATGTGTACTTCTGCATCTTGGTCATCAAACTCTACTTCTTCGTCGCTCTTCGCATCAGCTTCAATATTTGACACCCCATTTCTAGGTTCAAACAACTGCTCACTGTTGACATCCACCTCAAAATCTAAAGTTAAAGTTACCGTCTGTCCTGTGCTTTGTTCATGAATCACTACGTCGACCTCAACGTCCAATCCTTTACACACTTTCTTGCTCCATGGAGCAACTTGAACGACATAGAGCCTGTAGAATTTAGACAGATCATTCTCATCATTTTCTGTCCATAGTGGATCGTGTGTGAACACAACTTATTCACAATGCTACCGAAGTACAAATGTATCCCACGCATATGTCCACATCCACCTAGAGTTCACTTGAATCAATCCACTCTTGTCTTTACGCATAGCTGCATTAGGGCCGCTAGTAATAACTTTGAACCACTTGACATCAAAGATAAACATATCAAATTTTCTAAAGCTAATCTTCAAGATGTCTCGGATGTAGCCAAAGTATTCAAGTTGGCTAGTCTCTGTGTTCTCATCCCTGGCACTACTCCTACTTTTTTGGACAAAGCTTGCCCTAACACCACTATCAAAAGTGACCCTTTGTTCGTCGATCCGTTGCACTCTGAAGTGTTTCCCATGCGACCACAAAGCTCCATATTTGTGATATTGCAGCCACAAAACTGAAACAGACTAAAAGTTATTAAAGCAATGTGATCATGTGGAGCTTGAAAAGGAAGTTGTGAAAATATACGTGCCATTTGCAACCCCTTGACATCTCCTCTTCCTCTTCAGTAATCAGCACCCCATTCCTCTTTGCCTCTGAGATTGTTGAATCTAACCACCGCCCAATTAGAAAGTCAGGCAATTTTTTAAGATGATCTAGAAAAGGAAGGTTTCTAGTGGCACAGTTGCGCTTAAATTGCAGGCTATCTGTCAAGAGTTGTTGCTTTTCCCCTTCGTACCTCTCTAGCCACTTTTGCATGATGTCTGACTTGAGAAGGCAAAATATCATAGCCTTTTCTCGCATTGTGATGTCCATCTTCATAACGATTCCTTGTCCCTGTGGCTTGTCCTCTGTCACCTTGACGTTGACCTAAGTAGTCCACATTCGGGGAATCTCTGTATCAATTGAGACAAAAAATTCACTGATGAGGACAAGAGACTCTTGTACAAGCCATCCTTCGGCCATGCTACCCTCGGGGCGAGCCCTTTGACGAACAAACCCCTTTAAAGTCTTCATAAATATCTCCAAGAAGAACATCCACCTGCTATGGACCACCCCAACAACTACAACTTCATCGACCACATGTACAAGTACATGCTTTTGGATGGTAAGAATGTTTGTTGGAAAGTACTTCTCCACCATACACACTACTTCAATAGCGTTTAAGTGTGCTGCATTGATGCTATTTTTGAGCTTATATATGAAGCTACTCAATATATGGCTTCTCTATATATGGAATTCAGGTCCCCTCTATATATACATCATCTCGTGTGTGTATTCTACACACTTTGGGGTTCTATTTCCGTGCTCTCTCTTTCTCTCTCAACATTGTATAAGAGCAGGACGTTTTTGTTTCAATTTTTCTTCTGATTGAAAACGATTTTGCAGAAACTATCCGCCCTAGGCACCGCAATCGATGTGGTCTACAACTTTGCAAAAGAAAGTTTCTTCAAATTCTGCACTGATTTTGAGTTATCGTTTGCGAACTACGTACATGCCTAAAAAGTAACTTCGCTTTTCTGTTTTTGATTTTACTCCTGATTAAAAACGATGTTGCAGAAACTACCCGCTTGAGGCACTAGAATCAATGTGGTCCACAACTTTGCAGAAAAAGATTTTTTTCAAATTATGCACCGATTTCGAGTTATCGTGCGCGGACTGCGTACATGCTTGGAAAGCAAATTTGCTTTTTGTTTTTTATTTTTCTCATGATTGAAAACGATTTTGCAAAAACTATTCATGGTAGGTATCGGAATCGATGTGGTCTAGATCTTTGCAGAAGAAAGTTTTTTCAAATTCTGCACCGATTTTGAGTTATCATTTGAAGACTGCGTACATGCCTGAAACGCAACTTCGCTTTTTGTTTTTGATTTTTCTCCTCATTAAAAACGATTTTACAGAAATTACCCGTGGGAGGCATCGGAATTGATGTGGTCTATAACTTTGCTTTTTGTTTTAGATTTTTCTCCTGATTGAAAACGATTTTGCAGAAATTATCCGCGAGAGGCATCGGAATCGATGTGGTCTACAACTTTGCACAAGAAAGTCTTTTCAAATTCTGCACTAATTTTGAGTTATCGTTTGCGGACTGCATACATGCCCGAAAAGCAACTTTCGTTTAATTTTTGCTTCTGATTTTTGTCATAATTGAAAACTTCTCAATTATATTTTTTCTTCATCAATCATATATTTGTTACTGATGTAACTTTGCTGTAGAAGCCAGTTACATATTGTTCCGATTCAGTCGAGCCGTTGATGATCGTCCAAATTCTATCGAGCTACTGTTGGTACATGATTTTTTGTTATATGATATACTCGTTCATTGGTTCTCCTATAATTATTCTTCTAGAGATATAGTTTACGTCGTTTTATTGATAATCTCTCGTTGATACCATAGTGATTTTGATGGTACAATGATGATGTTTTGTTAGTACTTTGGTCATGGTGATTTTCGTTGATACCATGATGATATTTTGTTGATACCATGGTTATTCTCGGTGATACCATGATGTTTGTTTCGTTGATACCATGGTTATTCTTGGTGATACCATGATGATATTTCGTTGATGCCATGGTTATTCTCGGTGATACCATAATGTTGTTTCGTTAATACCATGGTTATTCTCGGTGATACCATGATGTTGTTTCGTTGATACCATGGGTATTCTCGGTGATACCATGATGTTGTTTTGTTGATACAATGATTATTCTCGATGATATCATGATGTTGTTTCGTTGATACCATGGTTATTCTCGGTGATACCATGATGTTGTTTCGTTGATACAATGATTATTCTCGGTGATATCATGAAGCTTTTCGTTGATACCATGATGATTTATTTATTTTTATTGATACAATGATAATGTTTTGTTAATACTTTGATGAAGTATATCCACATGTCATTTGCATCACGTAATCACGCATCTTGTACTTTTATGTTCATACTTTATGTACCATATGTTGTCGTGCATATATATGTCGTCAAAAGAGTGGCGTAGAGAACCATCTCTTATGGCATTGTGAACGTAATTATTGCACTAACGATGCTAATAATTTTCATAACTATGTTTTTTGAGTCTATGATCTATCTAGGATTGATTTCATGAAGACAAACTTGGTGACAATAAAAGATTTATGAAGACATGTTTGGTGATGCCATATTGATGACAAGCTACACAACAGATTCACGGAGACACTTTTGATTACGAGCTAATCGATAGCCTTTACACCTCTTTATTGAACCTTTGTATTCATTATTGTATTTGATAGGAGTATGTGTATGTGATTCACATGTAAGATTTAAAATTGCTACAAATTTTATTTTTAAGGGTTGATTCTTGTTAACTGTGGTCGTTCTGTGTTAATAAGAATATGATTAATATTTTGTGTGGTATTTATTGATAATCAATATATGGTGAATCATTGATTACGTTTTCTTGTTGATTTGTCTTTTGACACCCTGACCTTCATCTTAATTTTTGAGGGTCTTCTACTCAAAATTTGGAGAAACGAAAAAAGCGCAATGAAGCACAGCTTAATAACACTTTGCATCCAAAACATGTTCGTCTCCTCGAGCTCTTCGATTTGGATTCTAAGTTTGTGTCAATCAGAGTTTGCAACAGAAAGTTATGTTGTTTTTACTGCAATTGAGCTTCAGGCAGATTTCTTCCTCGTTCGTCAACGTGAAGCGTCTGCGGTCATTTTTCTAATTTTGGTGTCAACGTTTTTGAGCAAATTTATCTTTTTTCTGTTCATATTGTGGCCATCAATCTTGCATCTTACGTCACTCTATTTTGAGGACTCTTTTATTAATAACGTCTTCTTTTTCCTCCTTTTTTGGGTGACGTCCCTCACATCTTTGGACGTTTATTGAGAATCCTTCTTGCGTTTTGTTGTTGACAGAACACAGTTGTCATATTTCCCTCATTCTCAATTGCAGCCTTCACCATATATGGTGTGCAGATTCTGCGATCTTATCTTATACCTCTTCTCGCAACTAGATATTGCTGTGACTATTCTCTCAATGGCTTTCCTTGTTCTGTTCCTCCTTTCCAAGGCCAAGGATTTCCAGGCTAGAAAGCAAAGATGTTTCTAATTCTTGAAGGCGATGAACTCTCTGATGTTGTCCTAGGAAATCGTGTTTGTCCGCCGCAGCCTGTTGTTGATACAGATCATGACACCGTGCTTATCATTGAAGGACCTATATTTGAAGATTGGAATGTTGCGTATACAGATTGGCAAAGACGTGATAAAGCAGCGTGTTGGTATACTATTTTTGCTTTTACTGATTCCCTTTTGCTTGTTATGTATGAACTGCCTACTTTCCACGACGTATGAAAGTACCTTATTGAAAACTTTCAGAAGAAATCTGTTATAGAAATACTTTATTTCAGAGGGTTGCATAACAAGTTATAATATGAAGTTTGTACTGCCATGACGAAATATATTAAGTCTTTCAAATCTATTATTAATTAACTTGGTGTTGCCGGTGATCCTGTTTCACAAAAGCAACTGAGTACACTACTCCTTGACTCTCAATCTAAATCTTGTGCACAATCTCAATCTCTATCACTCTCTCGCTCTCAATCTCAATCACAATCACAGTCTCAATCTTGATCTCTTGATGGCAACAATGATCATAATCGAAATCACAACACGATCACAATCCCAATATCATGATACCTTGCACAGATCCTGGGTCACACATTGGTTTCTACATCGTCTACGAAATAGCCAAAAGAACATACTTGTGCAACCAAATCAACATGATAATCAATTTCAAAAAATCATTTTATACCATCATAAAAGCGTATAATCACTTCTTGATTGGATCAAACAAAAGAGATATTACCTGTGTATATCAGTTTGTAAGCTAACCTGTTTTTGTTGCTTGTAGGTTACCCTGGTGGTGCTGGCAATCTGTTTTTGTCATAACTTGATCAAACGAACTCAGAACATAGACTTCCGGGCACTCAAAACGACGGGAGCAGATCTGGTCTACAAGGTAGCGTAAACAAAACTGCAAAAAACATCTTTCTTTGGTTGACATCACAACTTTTAGGTCGCGACTCATAAAAATCCTTTTTTTGGGTCTCCACTACTCTTTCAACTTATTTTAAGCCTACCCATGCATTTTAAGCTAAAACACATAAATATAAAACATCGATATTTATAAAAACCTCAAATTTAACTGCATGTTTCCTTTACATTCTACAACCAAATGATCTTTTATTCAATAATTATTACTAAATACATATTTAATGTATTGTGAATAGAATATATTTTCACGTACCCTGAATATCTCAAACTCATTTGTATTCGAGTAATACTCTCTATCTCATAAACTATTAAACAATCTTTTAAACCATATCTAACAAAAGATCTAACCTATAACATTCTTTTTGACTTTAAGAACTTGGAAAATTAGTCCTATTACAAATTTCTTCCAAAAATTGGAGTGCTTCTTACAGATGTATATCATTCAAGCAAATGATAGGTGTTTTGAGCTTACTTATAGAAGAAAACAAAAGGTTGGCAATCTAAGTTTAAGTCCTTAGGTACATTTACCTTCCACATGCATATTTTATTCCAAAACTAGAGTTGTTCTTCATGAAAGATGGAGCATTTTGTGAACTATCTATGGTTAACATAAAGGGATCCCCAAAACTTCTTAACTCCACAATTTGATGGATGTTGTAGTGTGCCAATCATCTTTTTGACAAAAGTAGCCCTTCTAGCACTTTAAAATCATACACATGTAATCCCATGATATACAACCAAATTTGGTATCTTTGACACATCTCAACAAGAATTCAAGCATGAGAGATTTGAATAGGAGTTATAATTTGAGTGGCTTGTCAAGTCAACGAATAATATATACGAGATAAGATATAGGAATAACTCGTATAATTCTTAAATAAACATGGAGTGTCTACTCCTCATCTTACCAAGAAGCAATATTTTGATAGACTCTCAAAAGAATCCACTTTTGTAACTCAACTTGTGTTCCATGTATTCTTATAGGATACCCCAAGTGTATCATGAAAGGCAAAATATGATTTCATGTACAACTATAATGGAGATTGATCCTAAAAAAAATTACTTATTACAAATAATAGCCAACAACATAGGGTTGCCTTATTGACTATGCAACAATAACCCAATTTAATGGATATTTTATTAATGAAGAACTCTCTATGATCAATTGTCATTTTATGTCCAAGCAGACACTTGTAATCATTTTGAGCATTGCAATCTTCCCTATTGCAAAAGAAAAATTCTCACTCTTGTACGGGGAGATTGAACCTAGTGACTTGTGTCTATAATCTTCTACTCTCTTCTCTCTCACAACGATATGTGTGCCACTCTAATCTTGGAGGTTCATAGAGCACACTTGGTCTTGCTCTGTCTCTCTTACTCTCTAATCATTAATCTTGATGAGCAACATATAGAGTGCTATGATATTTTATGGATTTTAGGGTCACCTCATGTTTGTTGTGTTGTTGTTGTATCAGAGCACTGGCTGTGTTGTTGATGATGTGCAAAATTAAGTATGGAGAGCTCAATCAAGGAAAATAAATATTATAGACCAACTAATTCTTCTTTCTCTTCTATGTGAGTTTCCTTTTTCTTGCTTGCTTTTATGACCTATACGTAGAGTAATAATGGTGGAAAATTTTCATAATAGTAGCAGATCTCACGGATGCTTTTAGGAGAAGAAATATCTATAGATGCTTGATTGATCAATGGGAACATTCATTATTGTACTTGTAATAGTTTGATGAGCCCGATGGGTTGGCTTTGATTGATGTGTGGTCTAAGTACCACTTATTTTCACTCATGAAAATGCTGATGGGTTTTTGATGTTTAGCTTCTAAAGTCTTTAAGGATCGACATGGTTTCTCTATTTCTTTTATGTTCATGATGGTTTCTTTGCCACGATGCTACTTTGCATAGACAAAATATTGTATTTACGGTACCATGGGATTTCTAATCTTTTAGATTAAAAAAACTTGGTAAATTGGATGGTGAGAGAAGTTTGAACTCTTGGATAAAGCAAAAGGTTACATTGTAAGTCGAGTTCATGATCATGGAATAATAGTTTGAGAATGTAGGTTTGGAAACTTCAAGCTTAAAAAGAATGGGAAACACTTGAGATTTTTTCATACTTGTATACTTCAAGAGGTATTTAGGACAATAGATAGTCTAATCATTTTTATGTATAGTATGCCATGTATAACAATTGATAAGTTCTTTGACAACCTTCCTAATGTCTTAAGCATGTTTTCCTTTGAAGAAAATGTTCTTTTGTGTATAAGTAGTATCTTAGTACAACAACATAGACATCCTCTTGCTAGACTTTGTATCTAATATTGAATTTTCATGCTCACATAAAGACTTTGAAGAAATCGCATACTCTTCTCAAATGGATCACAAAGCCTTTAAATCTCTACCAGAGTACAATGTTCAGAGAGACATCATCGGTCAGTATCAAGACTATCAAGCATGATTGTGCTGGTTTTCTTTGATTTTTAATATAACAACTTGATTGGCTTCACACTTGAATTTTTTACCCTCCTGGACTTTATGAGTTAGTAGGAAAAACTCAATGGGCCTATTGTTTCAACATTGAGTATGATGTCAGGGTAAGGGTGGATGCACACAAACACACACACACACACTCAATCTCTCTCTCTCTCTCTCTCTCTCTCTCTCTCTCTCTCTCTCTCTCTCTCTGACACACACACACACACACACACACACACACACACACCTCGGGGGTTCACCGTTTAGTAGCCCCCTATATAACGTGCATTTGCGAAGTATTAGAAAAACCCCCTCTCTTAACATGTCTGAATGAATAAAATGAGCCCTTATTTTAGGGGTTTTTCCAAAATTTAATATAAAACCCCCTTATTTTAATGTATCTCTGTTAAATTGCCTAATTTTTTTGCATTGTAAAACCCCTCCTTTTGAACTCACGTTATAAATTAACATGATTGCATAGTGCATCCCCCGAGACACACACACATACACACATTTTGTTTTCTTACTCTGAAGTGATTGCTATTGGAGCTATATATGGCTCACTCTACTCAACTTGGTCTCACCTATATATTTGTATCTTGTCCTCAATATGAATCAGTCTTTGGGAGCGTACATGGTGTGTCTCTTGTCTCGTCTCTCTCTCTTTCTCTCTACATCTCAACATGGTATCAAAGCGGTGAGGCAGTCCGGGGCAGGCAACAAGAGAGGCAACCTCTAAACACCCCTCAAGGCTCCCGTGCTGCTCAATTGGGGCTGGGGCAACAACAAGCACAACAAAACAACAAACCCACAGCCAAACCCAAACAAGATAGGGGCACCACCACCTAGTTATGGTATGCGAACTAGGACGCAAGAGAGATTTTGGTACAACCAAGAAGATGCACCACACAACACACACAAGAAACCTCACACCAAGACACACACAAAATGGACCAAAGAGAGCTAGAGCAAAGGGAAGAGAGAGAGGAAAGGATCTTGCGTAATACCTTATTTGTGACTTGCAAATGGAGATGGTTCGTTATGATGCTATCGTAGAACTTGTACAAAACTCACTCAATGCTTAGTGATTGCTAAACATTGCCAAAACACACACACACTGTCTTAGGGTGTGGGAGACCTCTCACCACAATACCCTCTTACAATGGACAAAAACTGGCAATGAAAAACACACTAAAACACTTTCTAAAATCAAGATCAACCAATAAAAACTCAAAATACACAAGTCACCTTGAATTCACCAAACCCTATTGCACAAATGGAAGGACGAAGATTTGAATGTCGAATCACGCCTTTGATGCACCAAAACTCAATTTATTGATGATGAAGGAGCATATACTATAGTGGTTTTGAGATTTGTGGAACTCACGCTCTCTCACTTGCAATGTGTAGCTTGAAGGCTTCTCTCACACCAAGAGTGAAGCTCACAAGTGGTTGCTACACCTAAGTCTCTCCTCACGCATAGAGTGTTGGGGTGCTATGTGAGATGTTTGAGGTTGTTTTACAAGAAGGAGAGGGGCCTATTTATAGGTTCGAGACCACTCATTAAGATTATTAGAAATCCTAATATACAAGCTAACAAATCAGGATTATGGTTTTTTCGAATATCAAAACATTGCGGGCCTTCTTTGTCTGCTTGAGTCATGGATGTGGGCTTAAAAAAGAGCATTATTGATGGTAGATAAGGTGAAAGTAAAGTTTTAAGTAAGGAGGGAGAGAGAGAGAGAGAGAGAGAGAGAGAGAGAGAGAGAGAGAGAGAGAGAGAGAGAGTTACTTTGTACATGTCTTGAGGTGAGGTGTCTTTTATGGTTAGGTCAATGCTATTTTGTGTTAGTATGTTAGTGGTTAGTGTTAGTAATCACTAGAAAGGTAATGTTACATTTACAATGGGTAGACTGAGGTGGATGGTTGAAGTAAGATGGTTGAATAAAGTGAGCAAATCCTTGTGATGGTGAAGCTTGAAGAAGTTTTGGACTTACTTGTGTAGGTTCTCAAAATGACTATCGATCTTCTTCTTCGTCTTCCCTTGTTTACGCCACCGTCGCCAAGGTTGATTATCGTGATGAAAATGGTAATTCCGTTGATGATATCTCTTGATTTGCAGAGGTTAAGCATGGTACACATGCTGAATTTATGTATATATATAAGGAGTAAGATGGAATTGTACTTTGGAGATAATAGAGAGAGGCATAGAGATGGTGTATGTAGATGGAGAGCTCATATGACAGCTATGGAAGTAAGTGGGGAGGTTAATGGTGAAGAAGGTGAGAGAAACCATTGAAGGTGCAGGTTTGAGTGAGGGATTGAGAGGAATGTGTGTGTGTGTGTGTGTAGAAGTGTGGAAAGAGGTGAGAGAAGACTACGGGCTACTTGTGAGAAAAGTGGGCAGACTGGGGTCCACTCAAAAACTCATATCTCACGGGTGGTTGCTCCAAAATTCATGAAACAATTTGAGGTGATTATTCATCTTTTTCTCCACATTTTCTCTTTTGACCACCACTCAAAATTCGGAGTGGAGATGGGTGCCAAAATTCTCACCAAAAAGCCTGTTTTTATGCCTGCAAAGTCTTTTAGTGGCCCCCTCCTTTGTTGAATTTGTACAATGCATCCAAGAGTGAGCCCCTCCTTTGTCATATCATAATACAAAGCATCCAAGTTTCCCTTGACACATTTTCTCTTTTGACCACCACTCAAAATTCGGAGTGGAGATGGGTGCCAAAATTCTCACCAAAAAGCCTGTTTTTATGCCTGCAAAGTCTTTTAGTGGCCCCCTCCTTTGTTGAATTTGTACAATGCATCCAAGAGTGAGCCCCTCCTTTGTCATATCATAATACAAAGCATCCAAGTTTCCCTTGACACATGCGTGGAGGAGGATTATTGGTGAATAAAGAAATATATACATGGTGGAACTAGTGTATGGACTATTCATGGACGTTAGCTCAATGAGCACATGGTGTTAGAATAATGAGTAAAAATAATAATAAAAATATGGAGGAATTATGGATATGGAAAGATATTGGAATCATATGATATGGTCCCTCTTTGTATTATTTTGGGTGAAAGAGGAAAAGGTATGCAAGTAAATAATATAATAAACATGACCAATGAGTAGAAATCAATTTTGTTTTCATGAGGGTGAGGGGTGAAAATGTGGGTGATTCGTATAAAAGAATAAATATGGGTTAGAGTATGTACACATTGTCAAAATATACTTATGGTGTAAGAGGATGAAAGAAGGCATACACAGATTTAATAAAACACACACCTAAGTATAAATATTTAAATAAAATACCAGAATAATTATAAAAATCCCTATATTTAGGCCATATATATAATGCAATATTTACACACAAATGGACCATAATATATTTTATTTTTTTGATTTTATTTATTTTTTTTGACTCAACTAGCCCAGTGACTAGCTAGCTGAGCATTTTAAGAAGATATGGAAAACCCCCCTAACTCACACACAGCCTATGTACAATGAAAAGGTAAGAATAGACACAGTGTTTAGGTGATTTTCGTAGGGTGGGATAACTCACTATGGCAATTACGGAGAGCCAAAAAACGGCTATCATTAGCCCTCCCCCAGGATGATGGTATATTCATGTACCATCATAAAGCATCTTTTCCAAAGAGAGTACCTCAGAGTCCTTGACAGATCTTCATTGTTTGGCCCGTCGGCATTTTTACTGGAGTTACATTGATGCTTCATGTAACAATACTTACATGAGACAGCTGCCCTTTGACAGATCTTTGGTAGATCCTTTGGTAGAAGGCGACTCAAATAGGGCTTCAAGCGATACCCATTTACCTTCCTGGAGTGCTCTTTACCATTCAAGTTCATAAGTTGATAGTAACTTGAATTGAAAAGTTCTTGACTATGTATGGCCCTTGCCATCTAGTTTCAAACTTGGCATCAAAACGATTGTCAAGTCGATTGTCATACCTTAGCACAAGCTCTCCTTCCTTCCTTGATCCTTTGTCCTTTTCTCAGTCGATTTTTGTCACTTGTGTGGCTTTCTCTTGCTCTTGTAGCACTCGTGCACACTCTTTTTCCACTCAAGCTCCACAAAGTAAGAAGTCGATCCATCCATACTCTTGATATCTTTTTTTTAAGAAGCTGATTGTTGGAATTTGGCTCATGTTGAAAGATAGATATATCTTGACCATAGAGTGTGAGTGTTTGAAATGGTTGTGTAAATTGGTTGGCTTATAATGCCAGGAAATGCCCACAAGGCAGTCCAAAAGTCATCCACAACTTTGTCTTGTTTTGCACCATCTTTCATAATGATTCATTCCTGTAACCATTAGCCTTCTCCACCAAACCATTTGATTGTGGGTAGTGGGTGGCTGTGACGATGTAGAATGTGAATCTCTTCACAAACTTCTGTGAGTAAATCCTTCTTGAACCCCGGACCATTATCCGAAACAATCTCTAGAGGTGTGCCAAATCTACAACAAATATTAGTGTAGACAAACCTGCTCACTGTTTTCCCATTACCCTTGCCACACTTTGAGCCTCTAGAGGTGTGCCAAATCTACAACAAATATTAGTGTAGACAAACCTGCTCACTATTTCCCATTTACCCTTGCCACACTTTGAGCCTCTACCCACCTAGTCATGTAGTCCACAGCCACTAGAATGTAAATTTTACCATTCTTTGTTCTAGGCAGAGGACCCATAGCATCAATGCCCCATTTTTCAAAGGGTCCATTTGCAAGCACTATTTGCCTCGGCCATGCACCAACCTTCTATTTCCATTTATCTGACAATTGTGACAGCTTTTACACCAATGTTGAACATCCACATGCAAACTTGGCCAAACATACCCCGCAAGCAAAATCTTCTTCACAGTTAATTCTTGGGAAAAATGACCATCACATGCCTCTTCATGCAAAACTTTTAGAATGGCTGGAATTTCCTCGATAGTTGGTACTCTTCTGCACACTTGATCCTTCCCTCTTTGATAGAGGGAGCCTTCTAGGAAGAGATAGAAACTTGCCTTCTTCATGAGTATCCTTTTCTGAGATTTGGTGAAGTCTTGTGGAAACTCGCCCTCCAAAATGTAGCCAATAATGGGAGCCAATGACTCCAACCCTTTATCTCTCGTTGCTTGACAACTGCTGCCACCATGATGACCTGCACTTCTTTCTCAACACATGTAACTGCTTGTTGTGCAAGTAAATCGGCATCTTCATTTTGTTTCCTAGGAATATGATATAGTTGCACTTCTTCAAATTGATTAAACATCCTACGAATGGCATGAACTTTTGTCCTTAAGCTTTCATTCTTGCATGCCCAAATGCCTAAAATCTGTTTAACAATGAGAAGTGCATCTCTCTTTATCATGAGACGTTGTATCCCTTGGCCAATGCACATCTTCAAACCATGAAGTAGTGTGTCGTATTCTGCTTCATTGTTGGTAGATTGACCTTCTCTTTCATGACCACCTCTCCACTTGGGTTGAGCAATACTAGCCCTCCCCCTGCTTTTCCTGTGACTCGTCGAAAAGCTCCATCAAACAACAAGGTAAAAGCATTAGGAATACTTTTAGGTGGTGGCAATGGTAGGGCTTTACTTCAGGCACCTTAATCTCCTTCTCATGTACCCTATAAGTAAGGATCCCTGCCAATTGTGCATGCACACTATCTTCTACCTTGAAAGAGTATTGGAACTCTTGCAATTCCATAATCCACTTTGAGATCCTAGTGCTAAGATTCATTTGAGATGACACCCAAGGAAACAAATTTTCTGCAGTGAGAATTACAAAGGTTTTGGTAGCAAGTGGGATCTAAACTTTCTCACTGCAAACATGAGAGAAAGCATCATGAGTTCTGCTTCTGTGTAGCTTCTCTCCAAGGCATTCATGACCCTACTAGCAAAGTAGATGGGTCGCATCCTGGTACTGTGGGGATCTTGTTGTAATAAAACTGCACCAATTGTTTCCTTCCCAACACTAGATCTAACAAAGAATGTGTACTCCCAAAAGGAGGCATGAGTGTTGGTAGCTCTGACAAAATGACTTTAATGTTACAAAAGTACTCTTCAAGCTCATTAGACCATGCAAATTCTACTTGTTGTGTCAACTTTTGCAAAGGGTGAAGTAACTCCGAGGCTAAGTGAATGAAGCGTGACATATACTTCACCTTTTGAATGAATGAGATGACCTCCTTAAGACTCTTTGGTGATGGTAGCTCAAAGAGAAATTTTGCCTTTGCTGGATCCACCTCAATACCTTTATAGGAAACCTTGTGACCAAGCAAGATCACATCATCCTCACCTATGTGACACTTGTCGGGGTTGAGCTGACCTCCCATGTCATAGAGCTTCTTTAAACCTTCTTCTACCCTTTGTAGATGCAATGATTTTGATCTATAAATGGAAAAATCATCAATAAAAACCCTAATGGACTTTCCAAAGAATGCTTGAAACACCATGTTCATGAAACGTTGGAAAGTTGCAGGAGCATTTGTCAGACCAAATGGCATGACTCTAAAAGCATAACAACCCTAAGGAGTTATGAAGGTTGTTTTTAACTGATCTTCCAATGCGATACCTATTTGAAAGTAACCCGAGTAGCCATCACACACAGTGTACTTTTCATGACCAGCTACCTCATTTAGTATCTCATCCTGAAATGGGAGGGGAAAGTGATCTCTTTTTGTTGCCTCATTGAGTGGACGGTAATCCACACACACACTCCACTTGTCGTTTTCTTAGGAGTGACAACAACGGGAGAGACCCACTCTGAATTCTCCACTGGATAAATGAAACCTGCTGCTAGAAGCTTTCTTACCTCCTTGAGTAAAGCCTGCTCCTTGATGACTCCTAGCATTCGTAGCTTCTGAGCCTTAGGTGTGGCCTCTGGCTTCAACTCAATTTTGTGTTGAACAGCATCTACTCCATGCACATCGGTGTAGTCTTTAGCGAAAAGCCTAGGAAATTTCCTTAGCACACATTTGAACTCCTCTCTTTCATCCTTTGTAAGTTTTGTAGATAGCATACCTTCTAGCATTCTTTCATCTTGCACATTTTGGCTCTCTTGGGAACCTACCTCTTCCAAACCTGGGCAAGAGGTCTCTTGGTTGTTTGGCTTAAACCTTACCCCCATGACTTCGATGGAAGACTCCTCTTCAGTAATGCTGCCGCTACTTTCTCCTTCTGAAGTGCTACCTTCCTCCATCTCACTTTGAGATGATTCTTCATGGAGCTCCTCTTGGAGTTGCTCCTTCATGTCAAAGACAACCTTCTTATGATTGTCATTCCTGCAAATTAATTTTCCACTCTCCCAATCCTGCAAAGCTCGCATTTTCATTAGCCGTGGTCTTCCTAGGATAAATGGATAACCACTTCCCTTGGTCGACATAACATAAAAATCCACCGCCTTCTTAATTCCAAAGGCCTCTACAAAGACATTTTTACAAATGCCTACACACCTAGCCTTGCTATTGTTTGCCATCTTGACTTTGATTTCAGGTGTCTCATGAATGTGCATACCTAGTCTTTGCATGAGTCCTTCTGTCATGATGCAAATTTGTGCACCCCCATCCACTAGCCCTTTCCTAACCAATCTCCCTTTTATGTAACAATCTAGCACAGGTGTAATGTCCTCATTCATTTCAGCTTGTGCAATTTTTACAACAGGCACACTCTCTTTTACCTTTCTCCTAGTGCTAACTGCCTTTGTTAAATCTCTCCTGACTTGTGGGCATAATGCAAGAAACTGAGGCCATGAGATGTCAGGACCCTTACCTCTCATGTCTTCCAACAAGTTTTATGGAGCCATACCATGTCCAAGAGGGAAGTCTTGGAGGTTGATACGACGTCGCGTCCTCTTGGTTTCCTTGGTCTCCTTTGCCTTCTTTTCTCGTCCATGGTCACTTTGTGACGTAACTCCTTCTTTCTCCTTACCTTTTCCTCGGCCACGCTTAATGCCATTTGCTTCCAAGTCAACCTCATTGGAATTTGTCACCTCTACCACATTCACATTTGGATCTGGCAAAGGTGAACTCCTTCTACTCCTTGTGGAGGTGGTCTTGCTCCATTTTGCCTTTGTAGAAGCCGTGGTTGTTGACTAGTTCCTTCACCTGCATTCATCACTGGGTAATTCAAGTTAGGTCTCCCTGGCTCCCCACGGGGCCAAGGACAATTATACATTCCATGTCCAGACTCTCCGCAATTCCAACATTGTAAGAGTCTCCTAGGTCGTGATCTCGCTCTTCAGACTTCTTTGCTTGTCCCTTTGGACCTACAGCTTGTGCAAGGTGAATTGACAGGCTGCTTAAAGATTCATTTAACTTCTCAATCACTTCCGCCGTTACCTCAGGAAGCTCCCTAGATGTTGATGCTTGTGACTTACCTTTGGGTCTCAGACCTTCTATTGGAACCTATCCCCTTAAGCACTTGAGTTTCCTATATTTCTGAGCAGCCCTAGTTTCAGCTGCATCAAAGGTAGCAGGTGCACCAGCCTCAACTTTTACCTTAAGGTCAGGAGAGAGTCCGGCTATGAACCTCTCCTTCTTTAGGAACTCTGCACCATCACCAGGGTTAGCAACATTTCTCACACATGTAGCCCAAAGACGTAGAAACTCTTGCTTGTACAAGTAGTAGTCATCTAAGTCTTTTTGCTTATGAGAAACAATGTCTTGCCATAGCTTTTGAGTGTTTTGGGGATCAAAGAAGTATTTCTTGAAACGATTCAACACTTCCGTGTAATTCCCCTTAACTTCCTCAGGCAAAGAGTCAAACCAAGTGCTAGCATCTTTCCTAAGGACTACCTCAAACATTTCTACACGTTCCTGATCAGTTACTATCCTCTTGATACGGCAAGACATTTTGAAATTTGCTAAAAATAATTCTGCATCCTCCCCATGCTCTCCAAAGAACAAGGGGTAACCACTCATTTGCCTAGTTGTATCCATGTTGCTGGTTTTACTCAAAAATTTCTTTTTCTTTTTTTATTTTTTGTGTTGCAAAATCAAATTTCAAAGTAGAATGAAAATATAAACGTCAAAGCTTAGTAGCGAATCAATGGCAAAATGAACGGATTGACTGAGGCATTGATAGCCGCTACTTGCCTAGGTTCAAACATACGACGGAAAACACGTTGAAATTGTAACTTTGTGCCAACTATTACATGCACGTCTTGTCTAGCCAAAGGAATGAATGTACTATACAAGTCCTCGTGATTCATGAACCTAGCTAAAACAAGATAAACACATGTACATCAAAAGAGACATTATAGTCTACAAGTGGGAGTATAATAGGATTTGGAGATTGTAGAATATCTCTTAATGCTTCAGCACCAAAGAGGAATACAATACATTGTTGAAAAAATATTTCTCTATCAATACGAACATTTATCCTAATCCTAATCCCTTGCACCCAATGAAACTGATGAAATTGAATTGCATGAGCAGGATTAGGAGGTGGTGGATTGTTCATGTAAACATAACTAGTTTTTGAAGAATTACCTTGTGTATGTTAACACAACCGCTCGTCCTCCATGGGGCACCAAAATTGAGGCGGTCCGGGGCGGGCAACAAGAGAGGGGACCTCTAAATACCCCTCAAGGCTCCCGTGCTACTCAATTGGGGCTGGGGCAACTACAAGCACAACAAAACAACAAACCCACAACCAAACCCAAACAAGATAAGGGCATCACCTAGTTATGGTATGCGAACTAGGACGCAAGAGAGATTTTGGTACAACCAAGAAGATGCACCACACAACACACACAAGCAACCTCACACCAAGACACACACAAAATGGACCAGAGAGAGCTAGAGCAAAGGGAAGAGAGAGAGGAAAGGATCTTGCGTAATACCTTATTTGTGACTTGCAAATGGAGATGGTTCGTTATGATGCTATCGTAGAACTTGTACAAAACTCACTCAATGCTTATTGATTGCAAAACATTGCAAAAAAACACACACACTGTCTTAGGGTGTGGGAGACCTCTCACCACAATACCCTCTTACAATGGACAAAAACTGGCAATGAAAAACACACTAAAACACTTTCTAAAATCAAGATCAACCAATAAAAACTCAAAATACACAAGTCACCTTGAATTCACCAAACCCTATTGCCCAAATGGAAGGACGAAGATTTGAACGTCGAATCACGCCTTTGATGCACCAAACCTCAATTTATTGATGATAAAGGAGCATATACAATAGTGGTTTTGAGATTTGTGGAACTCACGCTCTCTCACTTGCAATGTGTAGCTTGAAGGCTTCTCTCACACCAAGAGTGAAGCTCACAAGTGGTTGCTACACCTAAGTCTCTCCTCACGCATAGAGTGTTGGGGTGTTATGTGAGATGTTTGAGGTTGTTTTACAAGAAGGAGAGGGGCCTATTTATAGGTTCGAGACCACTCATTAAGATTATTAGAAATCCTAATATACAAGCTAACAAATCAGGATTATGGTTTTTTGAATATCAAAACATTGCGGGCCTTCTTTGTCTGCTTGAGTCATGGATGTGGGCTTAAAAAAGAGCATTATTGATGGTAGATAAGGTGAAAGTAAAGTTTTAAAGTAAGGAGAGAGAGAGAGAGAGAGAGAGAGAGAGAGTTACTTTGTACATGTCTTGAGGTGAGGTGTCTTTTATGGTTAGGTCAATGCTATTTTGTGTTAGTATGTTAGTGGTTAGTGTTAGTAATCACTAGAAAGGTAATGTTACATTTACAATGGGTAGACTGAGTGGATGGTTGAAGTAAGATGGTTGAATAAAGTGAGCAAATCCTTGTGATGGTGAAGCTTGAAGAAGTTTTGGACTTACTTGTGTAGGTTCTCAAAATGACTATCGATCTTCTTCTTCGTCTTCCCTTGTTTACGCCACCGCCGCCAAGGTTGATTATCGTGATGAAAATGGTAATTCCGTTGATGAGATCTCTTGATTTGCAGAGGTTAAGCATGGTACACATGCTGAATTTATGTATATATATAAGGAGTAAGATGGAATTGTACTTTGGAGATAATAGAGAGAGGCATAGAGATGGTGTATGTAGATGGAGAGCTCATATGAGAGCTATGGAAGTAAGTGGGGAGGTTAATGGTGAAGAAGGTGAGAGAAACCATTGAAGGTGCAGGTTTGAGTGAGAGATTGAGAGGAATGTGTGTGTGTGTGTGTAGAAGTGTGGAAAGAGGTGAGAGAAGACTATCGGCTACTTGTGAGAAAAGTGGGCAGACTGGGGTCCACTCAAAAACTCATAGCTCACCGTGGTTGCTCCAAAAGTCATGAAAAAATTTGAGGTGATTATTCATCTTTTTCTCCACATTTTCTCTTTTGACCACCACTCCAAATTCGGAGTGGAGATGCACTACAAGAGGTTGTGTGCTCTTGTGACGCTGTTAGCGACGGAAATACAGTGGGTTTTTATAACCCCCGGCGTCGCTAAAACCGTCGCTACGAGCGTCGCTATATGCGTCGCTATAAGCGTCGCTATCAGAGTCGCTATATAGCGACGCTAATAGCGACTCTCATAGCGACGGTTATAGCGACGTTTACACTGAAGACTATAGCGACGCTCATAGCGACGCTACAGAGCCATAAATAGCGACGGTTATAGCGACGCCCGAGAGAATTTTTTTTTGGTGGCAGGGCATTGAATGCCTTGCCACCCATCAACCATATTGTACTTGATTCACTTTTAAAAAAAGTGCAAGGGTAGATAATAGACCCAAAATAGTCACCCACAAGACGCATTGTTTGCAAAATTGACAATTGGACACATCATAGGCAAAATGAATTGATTGGCAAATGTAATAATGACAATTGTACAACATCATAGGCATAAAGAATTGATTGGCAAAAGGAACTGCGGTGACAAATGTAATAATATACATGGTTCAAAAAGACGTAAGCTATGAGAAACCCTAAACTAATGCTATCTAGCTACGGCTAAACTGACGTCGTCTAGTCAGACGTCTCATCGCGTCCAAGCGGCGTATCTGTCGGATTCTGCAAAAAAAGACAATAAGACAGCTTTCAGTAAGTATAAACATATAACGATATTTATAAAACAATACAAAAAATAAAAAAGAGTAAACCCTAATACTAACCATGCCGCCGCGAGAACTGAGAATGTCCATCAGGGCGTTTAAGCCCTTCCTCCCTGCGTACTCGCGCTCGTACGGTGTGGGATCACGTCCTGTCATCGACCACTGTCAAAACATACAAAGATTTCATTATGTTAGAATTAAAAAACTCATAAACCCTAAACTATCGAACATAAAGAGCAATGTGAAAACACTTACAAAATCGGCCTCAAATGATGCCCATCCACCGCTCCCCAAGTGGTGCGAGCTCCCTGCCTCTACTCGCGCTCTGGCTGCATCCTTTTGTTGCTTCCACTTGTCGGGATTCTCGCGCGCTGCTTTCTTCGCATTCTTCCAATCTTCTTTGGCCAGCCAATCTGGCCTGTTCCACCCATTCTTGATTGCTTTTTGCACTTCGGAACGCTTGTGTTTGCAGTATTCGCGCATTCGAATCTTCATCAGGTCTTCATTGAAGCGCTGATACCGTGTTGGAACGGGAAACTCATCATGAAGTATGCTGATGACTCTGTTTTTTAAATCACTTGGTACTTCACTCCATTTGTTTAGTATGTAGTGTCTAAACAGCTGAGAGCAAAGACCACGCATGCGCGAGATCACCTTCTTGCCGTCATCATCCATGATGATGCCGCCGCTGAAGTCGATGGAGTAAGACAAGCCCTCTGGCCGGTGACGCGTGAACCTGGGTGTCCCGGGAGGGGTCTCTAGCGGCGTGTCGATGGGGGTACGGACGTCAGGTGTCTCCACCGGCGTCTGGGCCCCGAAGCGAGGAGTGTCGAGAGGGGTGGCTCCTGGCGGAGTAGGTAGAGGTGTGTAGCTTCTAGGAACAGTCAGCCGTGCAAAACCTGGCGTAGATGGCGATGTTGTGGCTGGTGTGGGGGCGGGCAAAGAAGGGGAGGGTAAAGAGCCTCGTCGAACACGAGGCGGTGTGGAGGCATCGGTGGCGGAATCCCCACACCAACCGCCACCGCCACCACTAGAGCACCGGTGTCTAGACAAGTGTGAAGCTCGTCTCGTCGACGCCGAAGCTTCGGAGCGCGCCGAATGCTCCGAAAGAGAGGGAGATGCGGATGGAGTAGGAACGCGCGATGATGCGCTAGAGCGATGACGCTCCACGTACCACTGTCTCTGCTGCGGTGACAAAGAAGAAAGAAACTCCTCATCATCCATACATGCATTAAACACACGAATATTTAAACTTAATATTGAATGAATAGAGTAGACAATGACGCAAAGACCATTAAATACAATGACGTAATGACGCATATAAATACAATGATGCAATGAATCGAGTGATAGAAGAGGCAAGTCGAAAACTCAGAATTTTCAATCAAAAGATGTGAGCGCGAGTAGAAAAGAGCGTTATACACCATGGAAGGTACTTAGAGAGCCAGAGCTTTTACAACACGGAGCAAAATTGTTCAAATACAATATTTGTGGCTTTAAGAGATCTCTCTCTCATCCTCGCATAACTCAGCATAACTTCCTATATCTATATAGAGCTCTCCGTTTAAACACATATCCTCTGTTTCATTTTGTAGCTCCTCTGCATGCACCCCATATAGAGTAGTAGCATCTTGATGCTCGTCTGGCACCACCGCAGCGGCTTCTGATTGAGCATCTTCTCTGATCTCCTCCATTGATGCCGTTGTGATTGGCACATGGTAGCCTTCATACGTCCTTGCACTACGAGGGGCTACCTCTATGACGTACCACCAGTTTGATGTAGACTTTGTAGGATGAAATATTACCTGCCAGAGCCACATAACTTACATGAGAGCTTTCAAGCACATAACTTGTAAAAGGGGGATGTTAACTATTTACATACTTACTTGTTCACAATGCTCGGGTAGTACGAAAGTGTCTCTTAGGTCAGTCCATTTCTTAGTAGAATCCACCTCAAGAAAACCAGACTCTCCTCTACGCACAGTAGCGTTGCGACCCTCCATGATTATCTTGAACCATTGCACGTCGAACAAGTCGACAAAAAATCCTCTATAATCGATCCTCAAAATCTCTTGCAGCGTGCCGAAGTAAGTGAGTTCCGCCACCACAGGATCTGCATCAGAGGAACGTCGTCGACTAGACTGTTCGAATTTTGCCATGATTCCACAATCTTGAGTAAAACGCTTTTTGTCGATTCGTTCCACCCTAAAATGTCGACCTTTACACCATGCTGCTGTGTATGACTTATACTACAATGAACAAAGATTATGAGTGGTCGTTCAAACGTTTAGAAATAAAGTCACTAGCTAGTCGTACATTGCAAACTTACCTTGGTCGCGCAACCCCGAGAGTACTCCCACTCTTCCTCAGTCACTTCGTCACCGCATTGTTGTGCGCTTTTCAATTGGTTGTGCAACCATCTTAAGCTCATGAAGGTTGGTAGGCTCTCCAGAACCGCTGGATAGTGCATCGGTGGTCGTCTTCCCCGTCTCCACTCGATTCGTGCCCTTTGTCGCTCTTGCTTTGCATCCTCATATTGTGAAATGCACTTTGGCATCACTGGATTGTGAAGCATGCAAAATCGGTTGATTTTAGCCTCTAGATCTTCCGTCATCTTCTTCTCAACACCGAGATTGCACATGACAATCCCAGATATGCGCTCATCATCTATGGTTCGCCATAGCGTGTCCCGGGATTTTTCAAATCCATCTAGCCACTCTCCACTGTACTCTAGGGACTCTGATACCACCCAACCTTCTGCCATGCTACCCTCCGGACGTGCCTTTTGACGCACATATCCCTTAAGCGTTTTCATGAAACGTTCTAAGAAGAACATCCATCTGGAATGAACTGTGCCAGCTATTTCCACCTCATCACCTATGTGAACAAGAAGAGGCGCCTGAATGATTAGAATTTTAGTAGGAAAATGTTTCTCAAACATGCACACAAGCTCCGAAACATTTAGTTTGGCGAATGGTATGGAGTCTACGTTGATCTCCTTTTGTGAGATCCATTGCACCAGCTTTGCAAGTTTGTAGATTGTGTTACGGATGTCGAGAGACAAACATCCCTGAATGGCAACCGGTAAAATAAACTGTAAAGTATGTGCAGCAATGATATTAAAGTCCACATTTTATGCAATGATATTAAAGTCCACTATGAACGTACCTGACACAATTTATGCCAATCGTGTGACTTCAAACCGGTAAGCTTTCCTTCTTTAGTAAAACACGTTCGGAGCGAGTGCATTACGCCAGTGGGGGTCCGCAAAGATCGAATGGTCTCTTTTACTTTGCGTTCTTGGGCTCCTGTGAAAATCCATGGTGCTTTGGGAGTTTTATCGATCCATCAGACGCTGTTTGCGGCCAATATTGCTCCATACGATCCACATTTCTAAGGTCAACTCTGGCTCCCAAAGTATCTTTCTTGCCGGTCAGATGGTCCCATAGTAGATTACCCACATTCTTGAATATGTGCATTGGATCGAGCAAGTGATTGATCATGAGTCGGGGCTAGTATGGTAACTCGTACCATAGAGATAGTCTCTTCATCCCTGGAGGCAATCCGTCATCGCACATCTCCTTCTGCTCTAACCATGCTTGTGCAGACATCCTTGGTGGCTCTCTTCCCAAAAAGCCGTTGCGTAACACATGATTCTCTGGAAGATACGCTTAATGACCTTCGTAGATTTGCTTCTTCAGTGAGGGTGCCCTACGTGCATTCAGTCTAGGTCCACATGTGACACATGCTCTGTATCCGCTTGTTTGAAGCCCTGCATGTATACACATGATAATAGATCAACTATGGGAAAAAACAAGATTTACAGTGTCTGAGTGAGGAGTGTCAATAGATCACCTGAGCATTCTGTTAGCCCGGGATAGTCATGCATAGTCCACATTAGAATGCCTCTGATCAAAGCATTCCGTCGTCCTGTGTGTCGGCTCATATCCACCACCTCTATGCCAATCCACAATTGTTGTAGCTCTTCCAATAGTGGACGAGTATACACATCCATATTCCCCACTTTATAACGCCCTGGCACAATCAAGCTTAGCCATAGGTGCCCCTTCTTCGTAGTCAACCACGGGGGAATGTTGTAGTTGACGATGACAACGGGCCATACACTGTAAGATGTTGATCTTTGACCAAATGGATTTACGCCATCCATAGCCAGGCCTAAGCGCAAATTTCGAGCTTCCCTGGCAAAATCCGACCATGTTCCATCTATATGTTTCCACGCTACGCAATCTGCAGGAATTCGTAGCACACCATCCGAAGATTTATTCTCCTCATGCCATGATGCTAGGGCGGCCATGGACTTACATTCGAAGAAATGCTTGATGCGAGGAAGCAGAGGGAAATGTCGCAAAACCTTTTGTGGAATTTTTGTCCCGTGGAGATCTACTCGATATCTTTCGGAATCACATTTCGGACACTTCTCCATGTCTATGTATTCCCCTCTGAAAAGAATGCAGTCATTAGGACAAGCGTGGATAGAATTGTAATCCATCCCCAAGTTTCGCAAAATCTTTCTTGCTTCATCTCGGGAATCTGGCATCACATTGTCAGCTGGTAGTATGTGCTCTTTCAGCAATCTACACAACATAAAAATATGATACAGTCGTGTAAAAATCTATCAGATCATTATACATTTAGAGTTTTATTAAAGTAAACTAATTGTAATAGATCACCTGAAAAGCGCTGTGACGCTAGTGTCACTCCATCCAAACTTTGTCTGCATGTTGAGAAGAACCAGGACTGCTTTCAATCTAGACATACGTGCTCCATTATACAATGGAGTATCGGCTTCACTTTTCATATCATCATAGATAAGCCTTTCTGAATCCATGATCGTCTCGATCATTTCATCAATCTCGGGCTCAAACATTGCCTCGTTGGGAATGTGCTCTGCATGATCATCCCCTGAGCTGTCAGAGGCTACATCTTGTGGCCTCACATATGCTACTTGACCAAAGCGCCTGCGAACACGTCTATTGGGTTGCAAGATTGCTGCTTGTTGGCCAGCGTCAGAGTCCGACGAGTTATAATTGGCAACAACTCGATCTATAATAGATGGATCGAACTCGCCAAATTCGCGAACGTGCTGCAAAGAAACACGTCTTGTCCGTCGCACAGCATGCTTGCATTGATTACAAGGACATAAGACCCTCGTTGAGAGATAGGTGTTTCGGTTGGACGGTCCCACATCCTCGTCACTACTCATAATGAGGATAAAAAACTTATAACCTGGACAACAAATTTAATATTCTATTGGCATTCTTCGTCTTATCTCTCTCTCTCTCTCTCTCTCTCTCTCTCTCTCTCTCTCTCTCTCTCTCTCTCTACCTCACTTTCTCTAGTCATGTCCAATCCCCGCACACCTCGGTCTAGAGGTGCACGGAGATCAGAACCACCGGTTATAATCTCGTCTTTATTGGTCAATACCTATATTTGTGGGTACAAGAAATCTACACACCCACGTCTACATGATACTGCATGTAGTGGACAAAACCCCTTTGCCTCTTCTCTAGCTGTAGCACTTCACAGCATCTTAACATCTTTTCACAGTAGATCTTTTCACTGTTCGTCTAACCCTAAACCCTAAACCGTAAGTAATTCTTGCGTGGACTCGATCTAACGTAAATAAGCGTAAATCTAAATAAACGTAAATCTAACTAAAAATAAACCTAAATCTAATTTAACGTAAGTCTACATCTAACCTAATCTTTAACGTCTTTTGGGATAGTTTCCTACGACGTTAAAACTCTCTTCTTCTTGTGTGTGTGTGTGTGTGTGTGTGTGTGGGTAAACCTAAATAAACCTAAGTCTAATCTAATATAACATAAATCTAAATCTAACGTAAATTATGTTATATTAAAAACAAAGAACTAAACTAACAGGGATTATAAGAACCTTAAAACTGATTTAACACATAATTTTTCACATAACTCGGCAAGAGTTGGCATTCTCATCACTAAAGATGTGAGAGTTAACTTCCGGCGGTGACGCTGCCTCATCTCCATCCACATCTGACGACAGCAATTGGCCCTTTAGACCGTTCTTGCTCTTGTTACTAACTTTGAAGTTGCTGTTGAATGACTAGAGGTTGTCTAGATGGTCATTGTGTCGGGGATGTAGTGACTCTTGCCGCCCTGAAGATCCACCTTCTTCCCTATCTTCTGAAGACATTTCACCAGTACTTTTGGATCGACGGAGCCCACCATGAGTGAAGGCAGCAATACCCTATATTCCATTGAGGGCTTTCTTCACACCGCTTCATGCAGGCATCGCAGTCTATGGAGACCTAAATCTAATCTAATATAACATAAATCTAAATCTAGCGTAAATAAACGTAAATCTAGTTAAAAATAAACCTAAATCTAATTTAATGTAAGTCTACATATAACCTAATCTTTAACGTCTTTTAAGATAGTTTGGTACGACGTTATAACTCTCTTCTTCTTGTGTGTGTGCGCGTGTGTGGATGTGTGTGCCAATAAAAAGAGATAAATGGTATAACCTTTCTATCACCCATGCCAAGTATGATAGATTGATTATGCCATTTCCCTCTTGAATAATAGGTCTGAGTTCAACTCCTCGTCGGCTAGATCTTTAGGTCTTTTAATTTTAATTAGTTTCCTACGACGTTAAATTAGTTTCTCTCTCTTTCTCTCTCAATGTGTGTGCGTTTTTTTGGATCGTATGCATGTTTTCTCTCTCTTTTCCTCTCTCAATGTGTGCGTTTTTTTTATGCATGTTCTCTCTCTCTTTTCCTCTCTCAATGCGTGCGTTTTTTGTTTATGCATGCTCTCTCTCTCTTTTCCTCTCTCAATGTGTGTGTGCATTCTTTGTTTATGTATGTGTGTGTGCGTTTTTGTTTATGTTTGTACTCTCTCTCTCTCTCTCTCTCTCTCTCTCTTTCAAAAACACTATGTGTGTGTGTGTGTATGTGTGTGTGTGTGAGAGAGAGAGAGAGAGGGAGAGAGAAAGAGGGGAAGGGAACATGAGAATGGGGAGAGGGAAGGAGCATACCTGGCTCTCCTTCCTCTCCTCGTGTGTGTGTGTGTGTGTGTGTGGAGAAGAAAAAGAGAGAGAGAGAGAGAGAGAGAGAGAGAGAGCGTTACCTGCTCCTTGCTTGAGGTGCCGAAAAACTCAGATCTGAGATCTGAGTTTTTGGGCGCGCTCGGTTATTTTTTTAGCCCAGCCGGCGTCGCTATGAAGTCGCAAATTAGCAAAGAAATTTGCGACGCTCATAGCGACGCCGGGAAAAAAAATTTTGCGCGTCGCTGTGTGAGCGTCGCTAATATGAATAGCCTCTTGTAGTGATGGGTGCCAAAATTCTCACCAAAAAGCCTGTTTTTATGCCTGCAAAGTCTTTTAGTGGCCCCCTCCTTTGTTGAATTTGTACAATGCATCCAAGAGTGAGCCCCTCTTTTGTCATATCATAATACAAAGCATCCAAGTTTCCCTTGACACATGCGTGGAGGAGGATTATTGGTGAATAAAGAAATATATACATGGTGGAACTAGTGTATGGACTATTCATGGACGTTAGCTCAATGAGCACATGGTGTTAGAATAATGAGTAAAAATAATAATAAAAATATGGAGGAATTATGGATATGGAAAGATATTGGAATCATATGATATGGTCCCTCTTTGTATTATTTTGGGTGAAAGAGGAAAAGGTATGCAAGTAAATAATATAATAAACATGACCAATGAGTAGAAATCAATTTTTTTGTTTTCACGAGGGTGAGGGTGAAAATGTGGGGGTGATTCGTATAAAAGAAAAATACGAGGTTAGAGTATGTACACATTGGCAAAATATACTTATGGTGTAAGATGATGAAAGAAGGCATACACAGGTTTAATAAACACACACCTAAGTATAAATATTTAAATAAAATACCAAAATAATTATAAAAATCCCTATATTTAGGCCATATATATAATGCAATATTTACACACAAATGGGCCAAAATATATTTTATTTTTTTGATTTTATTTATTTTTTTGACTCAACTAGCCCAATGAATAGCTAGCTGAGGATTTTAAGAAGATATGGGAAAAGCCCCCTAACTCACACACGCCTATGTACAATGAAAAGGTAAGAATAGCCACAGTGTTTAGGTGATATTGGTAGGGTGGGATAACTCACTATGGCAATTACGGAGAGCCGAAAAACGACTATCAGCGGTAACGATCACGTAGCTATTCAACTCATGGTGACAAAACAGTATGTGTATGCGATTCCCATGTAAGATTTTGAGGATTGATTCTTGTTAACTGTGGTTGTTTTGTGTTAGTAAGAATATGATTAGTGTTATGTGTGGTGTTTATTGATGATCAAGATGGTGAATCATTGATTAAGTTTCCTTTTTGATTTGTCTTTTGACATCCTGACCTTCGTCTCAATCTTTTAGGATCTTTTGCTCAAAATTTGGAGAGACGGAAATAGTGCAATGAAGCACAGTGCAATGACACTTTCCATCAAAAACTTGTTCGTCTCCTTGAGCTCTTCGATTTGACTTTTAGGTTTACGTCAATCGGAGTTTGCAGCAGAAAGTTATGTTGTTTTTACTATAATTGAGCTTGACACAGCTTTCATCCTCGTGCGTCTTTGTGAAGCGTCCGCGATCAATTTTCTTTTTTTGGGGTCAAATTTTTCGAGAAAATTTAGCTTCTGCTATTCATATTGTGGCCGTCAATCTTGCATCTAACGTCACTCTATTTTGAGGACTCTTTTATTAATAACGTCTCCTTTTCCCTATTTTTTTGGGCGATGTCCCTCACATCTTTGGAGGTTTATTGAGCATGCTTCTTGCGTTTTATTGTTGACAGAACACAGTCGTCATATTTCTCTCGTTCTCAATTGAAGCCTTCACCATATATTGTGTGCAAATTCTGCGATCTTATCGTATACGTCTTCTTGCAACCAGATATGGCTATGACTATTCTCGTCAACGGCTTTCCTTGTTATGTTCCTCCATTCAAAGGCCAAGGATTTCCAGGCTGGAAAGAAAAGATGTTGCTAATTCTTGAAGGCAATGAACTCTCTAATGTTGTCCTTGGAAATCGTGTTTGTCCGCCTCAGCCTATTGATACGCATCATGACAACATGCTTATCAATGAAAGACCTATATTTGAAGATTGGAATTTTGCATATACGGATTGGCAACTACGTGATAAAGCAGCGTGTCGGTATATTCTTTTTGCTCTTACTAATTCTCTTTTGCTTGATATGTATGAATTGCCTACTTTCCATGACCTATAGAAAGTACCTTATTGCAAACTTTCAAAAGAAATTTGTTACACATATACTTTATTTGAGAGGGTTGCATAACAAGTTACAATATGAAGTTGGTACTACCATGACGAGATATATTGAGTCTTTCAAATCTATTATTAATCAACTTGGTGCTGCTGGTGATCTTGTTTCACAAAAACAATTGATTACAGTTCTCCTTGAAACGGTGAAGGACTCTTCTTATAATAGCATTGTCTTATAATACTCAGACCAAATCCATAGTCAATCATTTTGTAGGTAGGATCATAATCATCTCCCTCATTTGTCAAATAATTAATTTATGTCGCTCAAAATAATCATACAATGGAATTAAAATATAAGACATTAATATGTATATTTGCGACTCTGGAAAAACAAAAAATTGATGCACATTTGATGACCATATATAACATTCAGGAATCACAAGGTCATGATATTCTTCAATATCTAATCAATCATAAGAATAATTATCATTTTTTGTAAAAAAAACATGCTAATTGATTGTGGTTAGCATAGCTGCCAAGATGGATTTTAGCCATATCAAGAGGTGCTATCATATACATGTGGTAGTGATGTGTCTGAACACACTTAGGACCGTCGGGGAATTTTTTCTCTCCCTAGGAGGGTTTCCCCCCCCAGTACATTGTATATACACCCATCACTCTAGGTCTATCTTATGTTTCCATTGCATACTAAGTAATATGTGTGTTTTCCTGTAATCCTAATTCCAATCATTGGTAACAGACCAGGTTGTGTCCTCTTAGGCTTAGTCACCAACAGCTCCAGAACACGCTTTCTCACTTCCTCTCATTTTTGAGAGCGTTGGCGAGCGTCAGTGGGTCTGCTCAGATTTTTTATTCGGGCTCATTTCGCCCTCTTTTTTCACTATAGGGAGTACTATAAATGCTATTTTGTCATTTTGTCCAACATTTCTACCCATTTTTTGCATAGAAGGTCCCTTACATTCTTCTACAGTTGGTGCTATATAGCCTCTGTTTTTCCCTCTTTGTTTATCCTCTTTTTGGAAAGTTTTCATATTAGGTGCAACATTTATCATGGTTAACAACAATATAGATGTGCTCAAGATGTTTGCTACTACTGAGGATAGATTGGATGGGGACAATTCACCCTATGTGAGCTTATATGACGCAACATGTTTTTGTGTCAAAGGGCGTTTGGAATATTGTGCATGTCACTGATGTATGTCCCAGGTTCAAGGATGTAGGCAATATTGAGGATGTTTGGAGTTTTGGTTGCAGGATTGCTGCTACCAAAGCTCTTTCGATGGCAGGATTTCTGCTACTAGAGTTGTTTTGCCTATGGTTGAGCAAGCTCGTTGGGATGTAAAAGATAAGCAAGTTCATGCTTTGATTGCATTGTCTATGAAGCACACTATTACTCCTCGTATTTGTTGAGTAAAATCTAAAAAATAGTCTTGGGATATTCTGCTGGTCTTTATTCAAGTCACAAATTAGGCTAAAACTACAATGCTTTGTAAAGAAATGGAGTGAAAGATTATGCACAAGGAAGCTGAAATGGACACTTTCCTTGCTAGTATCAAGGATATAAATGAGCAACATAGTGAAGTCATTTTTGACAGTTCCCTTGCAGACTGTTCTTGATGCTTTTTCAAATTCAACCAGACTTTTGCTAGTACTTGGAGACTTATGACCCAAGGAAATCTTGAAGTTTTCAACTTTGATGCATTATGCACATTGCTGTTGCAAGAGTCACTTTACAAAAAACAGGGCTACACAGTGTGCAATTGAATAGACTTTTATTATTTCTCAAAGAGAATTTGGTAACAACAATGTAACAAATCTCGTGGTTCTTTTGTGAGTGAAAATTCTTCTTTTCCTAATGCTTCTGTAGGTAGCACTTCGTCTGGGAATTCTGGTGATAAAGACAAAAAGAAGTCGAGTTGCCATTATTGTAAAGCTAATGATTACTTTATCAAGCAATGTCCAAAATTGAAGGCGAAAGAGACCAAGAAGAAAGAGGCTGGATCAACTATCGGGTCCAATACAAGTGCAGCTATTTTAGAGTCTTTGTGAAAAAATAGAGAGAGATAATTTTCACACATGAGATATTATAGAGTACAGAGAGAGAGAGAGAGAGAGAGAGAGAGAGAGAGAGAGAGAGAGAGAGAGAGAGAGCATGATATACGTGGTTCACCCAATGTGGGCTTTGTTCACGAGAAAGCAACCACTCAATGGCTTTTGTACTTCAAACAAGAAAGGAGACCACTTAACTTGGATGCTCAATTGACTCATGTGCCAACATAGTCATGCCCTTGTGTTTGTGGCAATATTACTTTCCTTGAAGGAGGGTTTTTGTCCTTAAAAACATTGATCAATGAAATAACTCTCCATAATAATATTAATGCTCTCCTCTCTAAATTTCCATCACATCAAATACTATCCCACGCAATACTTACCATTACATCTTGCACTCATATGTGGAATTATGTGCTTCTAGCAAAAATGAAATTGAATGATTGCAGTCAATGTTTTCTCAGGAGATTGTCCCTTTGACCAAGAGAAACATCTATCTTCACTACTTAGATCTCAAACTAAGAGTAGAAAAACTCTTGACTAATAGTAGAACCTATCCTAGGCAAAACGCTCTAACTGAGAAAAGCCTATTTCTCTCTTCTCAGCAAATAGTAGATTATCTCAAGTAAGATGTTCTGACTGAGCAAAAGTTAACTCTTTATCTCCTCAAGCAATTTCTTCCAAAAATTGGAGTGCTTCTTACAGATTTATATCATTCAAGCTATTGATAGGTGTTTTGGGCTTACTTATAGAAGAAAAAAAAAGGTTGGCACTCTAAGTTTAAGTCCTCAGGTACATTTACCTTCCACATGCATATTTTATTCCAAAACTAGAGTTGTTCTTCATGAAAGATGGAGCATTTTGTGAACTATCTATGGTTAACATAGAGGGATCCCCAAAACTTCTTAAAGTCCACAATTTGATGGATGTTGTAGTGTGCCAATCATCTTTTTGACAAAAGTAGCCCTTCTAGCACTTTAAAGGCATACACATGTAATCCCATGATATACAACCAAATTTGGTATCTTTGACACATCTCAACAAGACTTTTAGCATTAGAGATTTGAATAGGAGTACTAATTTGTGTGACTTGTCAAGTCAACGAATAATATACACGAGATAAGATATAGGAGTGTCTACTCCTCATCTTACCAAGAAGCAATATTTTGATAGATTCTCAAAAGAATCCACTTTTGTAACTCAACTTGTGTTCCATGTATTCTTATAGGATACCCCAAGTGTATCATGAAAGGAGAAATATGATTTCATATAAAACTATAATGGAGATTGATCCTAAAACACATTTACTTATTACAAATAATAGGTAGCAACATAGGGAACTGTCCTATGGACTATGCAACAAAAAACCAAGTTAACAGATATTTTATTAATGAAGAACCCTTTATGATCAATGGTTATTTTATGTCCAAGTAGACATTTGTAATCATTTTGAGCATTTCAATCTTCCCTATTGCAAGAGCAAAAATCTCACTCTTGTACGGGGGAGATTGTACCTAGTGACTTGTGTCTATAATCTTCTACTCTCTTCTCCTCTTCTCTCTCACAACGATATGTGTGCCACTCCAATGTTGGAGGTTCATATAGAATGCTTGGTCTTGCTCTATCTCTCTTACTCTATAATCATTAATCTTGATGAGCAACATATAGAAAAAATTATTGAGGTATGCTTGTATAATTCTGATATGAGTGCTATGATATTCTATGGATTTTAGGGTCCGAGATCACAATATCTCTATTTCATTACTTTCATTGATGATTTCTCATGCTATACGATTGTATTTTTACTTAGAAAAATATCTGAGGCCTTATTTGTTTTCAAACAATTCCACAAGGCTACGGAACTTCAAACTGGTCGTCGCCTTAAGAAGCTTCGTAGTGACAATGGAGGCAAACATGTTTCTCGAGAGTTTGTGAGTTATTGTGCTGACAGTGTAATGCAGAGACTAGGATTTGAACATAGAATTCCTACTTGTGTTTGATTGTTGGGTTTGAGAGCTATATCCAAGGTATTGGTTAATGAAAGATTATATCCCGGTATAAAGGTGGGAAGATCTGTTAGGTAGGGATGTCCTCTTAGCCCATTGTTATTTGCTAAAAAAAACCCATCCCCTCTTCTTCCTTCTCCATGCTCACGCAACAAATGGTAACTTGAAAGGGCTGTAGGTAGGCTCTCATCATGTTCTTGATTTGGGGTTTTAAAATGACACTATTATTTTCTCGGATATTCAAAATGCTAATAGTGGTGAATATGTGTCATACTTGAATTTTTATTCGCTTGTAGCTGCTTTAGATTTGAATCTGGGGAAGTCTCTGTTGATAGATGTATCTGCAGAGATAATTTTCATAGCTTGATTTGGCAAGAAAAGAGAAGTCTTAGGGGAACTGTATTCAGGAACCTTGGTGATCCTCTAGGAGTTAATGTATCTGCAAACTAGTTGACACAATGGGTTGAGAATAAAATCCAAACCAAAATGGCTTCGTGGCATTGTACTAAATGGCCAATTCATGTTAGGTTAAGGATTGTGCAGTCTATTTGGATTTCCTCTATATGTTATATTTTCTTCCCTTTGATCCTTGACCAGTTGCAAAATTTACATCAAAATTACTGATATTTTATGGGGATCTTCTGTTGTAGCCTCGCTCGCATAGAAGAATTTGGCCTTGCCTATTCACTTGGGAGGATTGGGTATCCTTCATTTGCAAATGCACATGCTGGCTAGTAGGGAAACCTTACTGAAACAAATTGATGGATAATTTTGTTGTGTACTTCCGTGGTGTTTGGAAAATGTTTGCATAGGACAAATTGTTTTGTGCTACTCATGCTCAATTGTGTGGGAAGACTGCTAATATGCTCGTTAAGTCTTGAAAATGTCTCTGTGCCTTGTTGAGTTGGGATGGTAGAGTTAGATATACAGGTAATCCCTTAGGATATGAGTCTTGTTCTTGGAGCTTTGGGTTTTAAAAACCACCTGCTGTTTTCTTGGGAAAAAAACCATAAGAGGGTTAAGCCCAATCAATCAAATTTTTACTCTAACAGAAATATTATTTCATTTATGGTGGCTAAGAGAACATTCAAACTAGAAAATGGGCTCAAAATTACTTGGGGACAGTTGTGTACACATGTTAGCAATTTGAAAAATCCTTGTTGCAATGAAGATTTAATCAAAGATTCTGAGATTGAACATTGTCAGAGACTTCAACAAATTGATGGACCTCCCCGACCAAAAGTTTCTATCTACACTTGATCCTTTAGCCTTAGATAGAGAACAGATGCAACAAGATTTGCGAGTTCAATCTAGATCAAAGCTGGTGGTTGAAGAAGCTATCTGATGTATGGTGGAATATCCTGACAGGGGCTCTCCCCATAGGTGAATTGTTAGTCAAAAAGAGAATGTGTGATGGAAAATGCCCCAAATGTGGTCATCTTGAGACAACGAAGCACATATTTTGGAACTTCCTTACATTATATGCTTGATGGATATGTTTGTATGATATTTGTATGATGCATTGGAAGACTAAGTTTCCAAATATAGACTGCTTTTCGGAACAATTCAAACGGTTCTACACGTTCAGACTTATGTATTGCTTTTCTCAGACTTTGGGTGTTATCCTTTTTGTGGAATGCTAGAAACTCAGCTTTGTTTGATACACACACCTTTAACAGTTTCACACTGCCTTGGTCTATGATTCGAGGTAAATTGTTAGAGGACTGTGTAGCACTGCCAAATCCTCAATAGAATAAGACGATGGAATTCCTCACCATGATGTAAACATGTAACAAAATGTAATATAGTACTTAAGTTATATATATATATAATATATATATATATATATATATATATAATATATAGAGAGAGAGAGAGAGAGAGAGAGAGAGAGAGAGAGATTTTCACAATTATATAGGCAAATGAAATTTCCACTCTGAACCAATAATAGGACCAATAAGAAAGGATGGGGAACATAGTTCTCCTCTGTCGACTGATGAACTACAGCGATGGAAGCATTTCACCATCGACAATGGGTACCTACTCCATAAGGGAAGAGTTTGTGTACCGACGGACACAGACATTCGGCGCCAAATTCTTTATGAATGTCATGATAGTCCAAGTGCCGGGCACCCAGGTATTAGAAATATTTATGCTCTCGTACAACGATAGTTTTACTGGCCAGGTTTACATGGCTTTGTTCAAGATTATGTCTTGAATTGCCAAAAATGTCAGGTTAACAAAGCAGAGCGCCTGAAAGCAAGAGGACTCTTACATCCTTTGGAGATCCCCAATGGTAAGTGGGAAAGTATATCTATGGATTTTATTGTGGGTTTACCAACCCACTGTACAAGGTCATGACTCAGTATGGGTGGTCGTAGACCGGTTGACTAAACTATGTAAGTTTATTCCAACCAAATCAACGATTAAGCCTCCAGAATTAGCTAAGTTATTTGTGGACAACCTATATAAGTTGTATGGTTTGCCAAGTAACATTGTCGGTGATCGTGATCCCAAGTTTAATAGTCATTTTTGGAGGGTTGTGTTTAAATGAGTGGGTACAACCGATCATCCAGAAACGGATGGTCAAACTGAACGAGTTAACTAAGTGCTAGAGGATATGCTACGTGCATACGTTAGCAAGAAACAGTCAAACTGGGAAGAATATTTACCTATTATCTCGTGTTTGCTTACAATAGTGCTAAGCAGGTCACGACTGAATTTAGTCCTTTCATGGTCATGTATGGTTTTTCAACCTAGGTCACCTGTTACGGTGGGATTGGCAACTGAAAAACTCCAAGAGGTTAAGGATTTTCTCCAAGACCACATGGATATGCTGAAACTCTCTCATCAGATTATCCGACAATCGCAGGATCGGTATAAGAAGTACACTGATGAGAAACGTCGGCAAGTTACCTTTGAGGAAGGGAGGAGGTATTTTTACGTGTGCCAGAGCATTCAAAAAGTCTGAAAACTGGGCCAACACCTAAATTATCTCCATCACGATATTATGGGCCTTTCAAAATAGTCAAGCGAGTGGATGATCGTGCCTACAAACTATCGCTACCTACACATGCTCGTGTTCATCCCGGTGTTTACTGTAAGCTGTTTACGTAAGCGATTACATGGGGATGACAATGCCATTGACCAAAAGATTTTGGTTGATTTCGTTGAACCTCTTACTCTACCGCATGAACCTGAACGAATTCTCAACTATCATGATTTACGTACACATCATCATGTGCATTGACAAGATTTAATCAATTCGAAAGATCGACCTGAGGAAGGTGCCACTTGGGAAAACATTAGTGTTCTTAAGAAGAAGTTTCCCACTTTTTTTTTCAAGGACTAAAACTCTTCCTTAAGGGGGGAGTAATATCAAGACAAGGGCAAGGCCAGAGAGTCTTGGACTGGACCAAGGGCCGGACTAGGCAATGTGGAAAAAGAATCCAGCTAGGAAGAGGGGCTATAGTGGGAGGTTGGGAGGTGGATTCTAGGCTCTAGTCTCCCCTAGTATTTACAATAATTTTCATGGCTTGATTTGGCAAGAAAAGAGAATTCTTAGGGAAACTGTATTCAGAAACCTTGGTTATCCTCTAGGAGTTGATGTATTTGCAAAATAGTTGACACAATGGGTGGAGGATAAAATCCAAACCAAAATGGCTTCGTGGCATTGTACTAAATGGTCAATTCATGTTAGGTTAAGGATTGTGCAGGCTATTTGGATTTCCTCTATATGTTTTGTTTTCTTCCCTTTGATACTTATCCTGCATTTGCAAATGCACATGCTTGCTAGTAGGGAAACCTTACTGAAACAAATTGATGGATAATTTTGTTATGTACTTTCATGGTGTTTGGGATATGTTTGCATGGGACAAATTGTTTTGTGCTACTCATGTTCAATTGTGTGGAAATACTGCTAATATGCTGGTTAAGACTTGAAAAAATCTATGTGCTTTGTTGATTTGGGATGGTAGAGTCAGATATACAGGTAATCCCTTAGGGTATGAGTCTTGTTGTTCGAGCTTTGGGTTTAAAAAAACACCCGCTGTTTACTTGGGAAAAAAATCATAAGAGGGTTAAGCCCAATCAATCAAATTGTTACTCTAACAGATATATTATTGCCCTTATGGTGGCTAAGAGAAGATTCAGACTAGGAAATGGGCTCAAAATTACTTGAGGACAGTTGTGTACACATGTCAGCAATTTGAAAGTTTCTTGTTGCAATCAAGATTTAATCAAAGATTCAAAGATTGAGCATTGCGAGAGACTTCAACAAATTGATGCACCTGATCCCTTAGCCTAAGATATAGAACATATGCAACAAGATTTGCGAGTTCAATCTAGATCAATGTTGGTGGTTAAAGAAGCTATCTGATGTATGGTGAATTGTTAGCCAAAACGAGAATGTCTGATGGAAAATTCCCCCTTGAGACAACGAAGCACATATTTTGGAACTTCCCTACAATATATGCTTGGTGGATATGTTTGTATGATGCATTGGAAGAATAAGTTTCTGAATATAGACTGCTTTATGGAACAATTCAAACGGGTTCTACACGTTTAGACTTATGTATTGCTTCTCTGAGACTTTGGGTGTTATCCTTTTTGTGAAATGCTAGAAACTCGCTCTGTTTGATACACACACCTTTCACAGTTTTCCAACTGCCTTGGTCTATGATTCGAGATAGATTGTTAGAGGTTTGTGTAGCACTTCTAGTTCCTCAACAGAATAACACGATGGAATTCCTCATCATGATGTAAACATGTAACAAAATGTAATATAGTACTTAAGTTATAGAGAGAGAGAGACTATGGATTTACATGTAGTTTCTTGGAATGCTAATGGTTTACAGACTTCTCGAGTAAGAGGTTCCCGCAAGCTTTTACTTCGCAGAGATTTTCACGCTCATGTAGTAGGCACTATGGATATATTACTAGTACAGGAGCATAAGATTGCCACTCCCATTGGCAATCTCATGCCCTCCGGCGCCCACACTTTTTGGAGCCTGCTCTAGGCATTCATGGACAGAGTTGCGGTGTATGCATTTTAGTGGGGCCACGTTACTTGGCCTCAGTTCAGCAGCATGGCACCCTTGTCGCTGGCAGAGCAATCTATGTGTCTCTTCGGATTCAGGACTCTATCATTGGTTTTATGTCAGTCTACGCACCCACTACTCCTCGGGAGAGGGCTACTTTTTGGCCTCTCTGGCTACTGTTCTACCTGCTGTAGACTCTTGGGTTGTAGGAGGCGACTTTAACAATGTCGAAAGCGACTCTGATTGGCGATCCATCACTCCTCCTGTTCTATTGTCCATCTCTCCCAATGAGCAGTCAGATTGGGATCGATTTCTTCTAGCTATTCAAGGTGTTAATGCATGGCACATACCCTCTTTTGGTCATCACCCTGCTACACTTCATTACTCGTGGGGGTTTCAGAGACAGCAGGGGAGATTATTAGAGCGACTTGATCGTTTTTACATTGGCCCTTGGGCAGCGGCTCTAGGTGGATTTACTACTATTTGGCGAGGGACCAGCCTCTCAGATCACTTACCCATCTCATTGTTTATCTCCTTCACTAGATCCTCTGCATAGAGACGGGGCTGTCGCATCCCTGACAGTGTTCTCACCACTGAAGTTTTGCAGCAACAGATTCGTGACTTATGGTCCACGGGTGCTTCTTATTGTGGTCCCCCTGGAGAGTTCCTTGCTCATTGCATTACTCAGTCTAGTATTTACTGCCGCGATCAGACTGCTACTATTCATCGACAGTTGAGAGTACGTGAGTCTGATCTTCACATTCCTCTTGGTTCCACACAACGCTTGCTTGAGGAGTGGCCTCACGATGCTTATCTCACTGCTAGATAGACAGAGCTCACAGAGGAAATTCGTCGCGTACAGGAGGCTAGGTCTGAGTTCACTCATCATGCTTCAGTATCTCATTGGATAGCTAAAGCTAATCGAATGAATAAAGCCTTCTTCGCTGCGCATAAAGAGCGCCCTCCTGGCACCACCCTTCGGACTTGTGCGATGCTCAGGACACCATCAAGGGGACACTTCATATGCATCCTGATGTTATTCTCGATATGTCTGCAGATTATTTTGAGGCATTGTTCACTGCTGATGTATGCACTACTGAGGTTTTACTGGCCCGTGAGCAGATCTGGCATCACACACTCGACGCCGTTGTACATGTAAATCCATGAGATTGTACTAGCCGAGTTGTCACTATAGTGGCTCTCACCATTACATTCAGCTTGTACACCCCACGTGACAGGCTATTTTGGCATCCGTGGGGATCATATTGTACTCAGTAATATACAGCTCTGATTTTTCCCACAAAAAAAGAGAGAGAGAGAGAGATTTTCACACTTATGTAGGCAAATGAAATTTCCACTCTGGACCAATAATAGCACCGAGAGAAAGAATGGGATGTCCGTTCAAGGTTCAGAAAGAGGTATGTTGATGGAGCGAGTCGTCCGGCCAGTCTCTATGATCAAAGGCAGGGGTTGGCGAAGACAACATTGACGAGGGAGAGCGGAAGAGTGCCAGCGCAGGGGTAGTTGCGGCCGTAGCGGAGGCCGGAGGAGGCGGGTTGGACTTTGACGTTGGGAAGGAGAGTGCAGTGGCCGAAGGTGGGCACGTCCACCTCCATGGCGAAGCGGCTGATGATCTTTTGGTTCCAGCGCCGGTCCTGGCAGGCTGCAATGATGTTGAACGCCTCACAGGGGCAGTTGTTCACGAGCTCCCACTCGCACAGCCCGGTCGCCACGGTAGTGTTGGTCAGCACGAGGTCGTGCAGCCTGCACTTGCGGGGCGTAGCTGCTTGCACAACGGAGGTCCCCTCCATGATATTTAGCAGCAGCGCCGCCACCATCGCCACTGCGGTGGCCAGAAAAGGAGATCAATAATATTACGACATATGATATGACTATAGCACACAGACGTGCGGTTTTGTATACTTGTAGAATATTAACGCACTCAAGCACTCACTCAATTATATTAACCCACATAATTGAGTGACAGGAAGCCATATTCTTATACCTGTGCAGAGTGCCACCCTCCCCATTGCCATTGTTGATGATGCAGATGGGTTCTAGCCCTAAATGCTGCTCGATGTGCTCACTGCTGCTTACAGTTTTGCGGGCACTACTATTCCAGCCTTTACAGCTCCCGCTTTATATACTCCTAATTACGTCCTCGTAATCCGACCTGCCAAACCTCAATTATCTCCCACCATATGCCAAGCTAAAATGCCAAATGAAATACTTGTTCCTCATGTTTGTGTTTGTGTGTGTGTGTGTGTTCCTTGGCTATTGATGTATTCACATGGCTTTATTCCACCAACGTTGAGAGTCATTGCTCCCGTGATAACTATAAAGATATGTGAACATCGATCCCGAACCTTCTACGGTTAAACTTCCATGTGGGTATTGGTGTTCTTGTTGGCTACTAATTATAGTGTCATTTATGCTAGTAAAAGGTCACATTTACAATGAGGAAAAGGAAACATCCATATTGCTTGACAGCTAGTTGAGTTTGAATATAGTGATTACATGCTTTGATATCCACTAGGCCTTGATTGATTGATGACTTGACTTGGGGAGTAGTTCGAATGGACCTATTCCCTCTCGGACTTAGTCCTTGATACCGAGTTGATACCTTGGTGGAGCTTGTTGAGTTTCATTTTTTGCCAACATTTCTAGGTGAGAACTTTGAGGGCCAAGGACTAACCCAAACATTCTCCTCTTACAGACCTCCTAGCCTACCTTCTCTTGGCCTACCTTGAGGAGACCACTTAACTTGGATGCTCAATTGACTCGTGTGCCACCATAGTCATGCCCTTGTCTTTGTGGCAATATTACTTTCCTTAACGGAGAGTTTTTGTCCTTAAAAACATTGATCAATGAAATAACTCTCCATAAGAATATAAATGCTTTCCTCTCTAAACTTGCATCACGTCAAATACTATCCCACGCAGTAATTATGTGCTTGTAGTAAAAACCAAATTGAATGATTGCAGTCAATATTTTCACAGGAGATTGTCCCTTCGACCAAGAGAAACCTCTATTTTTTCTACTTAGATCTCAAATTAAGAGTAAAGCCTACCTCAAGTGAGATGCTCTAACTGAGCAAACTTATTGTTCTCACTACTTAACTACTAGTAGAACCTATCTTCAGAAAAACTCTTGACTAATAGTAGAACCTATCCCAGGCAAAACGCTCTAACTGAGAAAAGCCTATTTCTCTCTTCTCAGCAAATAGTAGATTATCTCAAGCAAGATGTTCTGACTGAGCAAAACTTAACTCTTTATCTCCTCAAGCAATTTCTTCCAAAAATTGGAGTGCTTCTTACAGATATATATCATTCAAGCGATGGATAGGTGTTTTGGGCTTACTTATAGAAGAAAACAAAAGGTTGGCACTCTAAGTTTAAGTTCTCAGGTACATTTACCTTCGACATGCATATTTTATTCCAAAACTAGAGTTGTTCTTCATGAAAGATGGAGCATTTTGTGAACTATGTATGGTTAACATAAAGGGATCCCCAAAACTTCTTAAACTCCACAATTTGATGGATGTTGTAGTGTGCCAATCATCTTTTTGACAAAAGTAGCCCTTCTAGCACTTTAAAGGCATACACATGTAATCCCATGATATACAATCAAATTTGATATGTTTGACACATCTCAACAAGAATTTAAGCATGAGAGATTTGAATAGGAGTAGTAATTGTGTGAATTGGCAAGTCAACTAATAATATACAACAGATAAGATATAGGAATAACTCGTATAATTCTTAAATAGACATGGAGTGTCTACTCCTTATCTTACCAAGAAGCAATATTCTGATAGACTCTCAAAAGAATCCACTTTTGTAACTCAACTTGTTTTCCACATATTCTTATAGGATACCCCAAGTGTATCATGTAAGACAAAGTATGATTTCATGTACAACTATAATGGAGATTGATCCTAAAAAACATTTACTTATTACAAATAATAGGTAGCAACATAGGGTTGCCCTATGGAATATGCAACAAAAAACCAAGTTAACAGATATTTTATTAATGAAGAACCCTTTATGACCAATGGTCATTTTATGTCCAAGTAGACATTAGTAATCATTTTGAGCATTGCAAGAGCAAAATTCTCACTCTTGTACGGGGGAGATGGTACTTAGTGACTTGTGTCTATAATCTTCTACTCTCTTCTCCTCTTCTCTCTTACAACGATATGTGTGCCACTCCAAATTTTGGAGGTTCATATAGCATGTTTGGTCTTGCTCTGTCTCTCTTACTCTCTAATCATTAATCTTGATGAGCAACGTATACAAAAAAATATTGAGGTATGCTTGTATAATTCTGATATGAGTGATATGATATTTTATGGATTTTAGGGTCGCCGCATATTTGTTGTGTTGGAGTTGTATCAGAGCAATGACTGTTTTGTTAGTGATGTGCACAATTAAGGATGAAGAGCTCAATCAGGGAAGATAAATATTATAGAACAAGCAATTCTTCTTTCTCGTCTATATGGGTTTCGTTTTTCTTGCTTGTTACTATGACCTATACGTAGAGTAATATAGTGGAAGATTTTCATATTAGTAGCACATCTCACGAATGCTATTAGAATAAGAAATATCTATAGATGCTTCATTGATCAATGGGGAACATTCTACTTGTAATAGTTTGATGAGGCCGATAGGTTGGCTTTGATTGATGTTTGGTCTAACTACCACTTATTTTTACCCATGGAAATGTTGATGGGTTTTTGTTCTTTAGCTTCTATAGTCTTTAACGATCGACATGGTTTCTCTATTGATTTTATGGTCATGATGGTTTCTTTGTCATGATGTTACTTTGCATAGACAAAATATTGTATTTATGGTACCATGGGATTTCTATCTTTTAGATAAAAAAACCTTGGTAAACGGGATGGTGAGAGAAGTTGGATAGGTTCTTTGATCACCTTCCTAATGTCTTAAGCAAGTTTTCCTTTCAACAAAATGTTCTTTTGTGTATAATTAGTATCTTAGTACAACAACATACACATCCTAGACACAACCACTTCCTAGGCAAATGGGTTGGTGGGGATGTTGGCTTTAATCTATTGTATTGTTTATGGTCGCTCATAGGCCCATTGTCGGTGGTAAATCCCTTTTCTTTTATAGGTGCTAGGTGGTATGGACACTAGGCTCAGATCAGGTTTCATATTCATATCCTTATGAGTCATTTGACTTGACTGGTTGAAGTAGATAAGAGCTACTGATCAGACTTCCTCTTGCTAGAATTTGTATCTAATATTGAATTTTCATGTTCACATAAATACTTTGAAGATATTGCATACTTTTCTCAAATGAATCACAAAGCCTTTAAATTTCTACCAGAGTATAATGTTCACAGAGACATCATCAGTCAGTATCCAGACTATCAAGCATGATTGTACTTGTCTTTCTTCTTTGATTTTTAATATAACAACTTGATTGGCTTCACTAAAAGAACAATAGAGGAAAACAACTTGAGAGGTTTTATGAGTCGCGAAAAACGTCTTTCTTGGCTGAAAACGCAACTTTTAGGTCGCGACTCATAAAACCTCTATTTTTTGGTCTCTATAACTTTGACCAAAAAAGTTATAGAGACCAAAAAATAGAGGTTTTATGAGTCGTGACCTAAAAGTTGCGTTTTCAGCCAAGAAAGACGTTTTTCGCAATTCTGTCCGCATTGCCTTGTAGACCATACCTATTCCCAACGTTTTGAGTACCTGGATTGCTCTATTTTGAGGTCGTTATCCATGGACTTTATCATTAGACTTCCTACTACTCGTGGAGGGTATGATTCGATCTTTGTGGTGGAGATAGACTCACAACGCAAGCTCACTTCTTTCCTATAAAAATAGCTGATATTGCATTGACCATTGCACGCTTGTTTGTGAAAGAGATATTTTGTTTGCATGGAATGTCCAAGAGTATAGTGTCTGACAGAGATTCTAAGTTCACTTCTCATTTCTGGAGAGTGAATTTTGACTCTATAGACAACCAGTTACGCATGTCTAGTGCTTTTCATCCTCAAACTGATGGGAAAACGGAGAGACTGGATCCTATTTTAGAAGATATGTTATGAATGTATGTCAATGAAAACCAATCTAATTGGAATGAATATCTGCCTTTGGTTGAATTTGCATATAACAGTTCATATCATTCATCTATTAGGATGACTCCGTTTGAGGCAATGTATGGCTATAAGTGTCCCACACCTATTAATTTTCTTAACTCGAGGAATAAGGTAGAACTGTCACGTGAGATGCTTGAGAAAATGGATAGCGAGTTGACCAGAATCAGGGAGAATATTAGAGAAGCTCAAAAGAGACATAAATTGTATTATGACAAGAAACATCGTGTTGTGGAGTATGAAACTGGTGATATGGTTTTCTTAAAGGTTATTCCTGAGAAGTCTCATTTGATTCTTGGAAAGGATAGAAGATTGTCTCCACGATTTGCTGGGCCGTTTAAAATTTTGAAGCGCATTGGTTCATTAGCTTACAAATTGGAATTGCCTTCTCATGTTAAAGTGCATCCTAGTTTATTGAAAAAGTATGTTCCTAATGTGCATCATGTTTTACAAGACAACTCTAAGTTGAAAGATGACGGAACATTGACTGTAGAACCAGACCTAGTGCTAGATAGGCGTGTTAAACATATGAGAAATAGAGACATTGTGGAAGTTTTGGTTAAGTGGCAGAACTATCCTATAGAGAATGCATCATGGGTTGATCTTAGTGTTTTGCAAAGAGAATTTCCCTCCTTCCAACTCTGAGGACAGAGTTAATTTTGATAAGGAAAGAATGTAATAGGACTAATTTTGAAGTTCTTAAAGTCGAAAAGAATGTAGTAGTGCATCTCTTTCACTTAGCACGATTTGAAAGATTGTTGAATAGTCTATTAAATAGATCTTATATGAATGAGTTTGAGATATTAAGAGAGAACATATATTCTTTTTTTAAATAATACACTAAAGACGTATTTGATAAAGATTAATGAATAACATATAGTCTGTCTATGAACAGTAAAATTGAGATTTTATTAACATCAGTGTTTTTAATTATGTGGTTTAGCTTAAAATGCATGGTAGGCTTAAAATAAGTTGAAAAAGTAGTGGAGACCCAAAAATAGAGGTTTTATGAGTCGCGACCAAAAAGTTGTGTTCTCAGCCAATAAAAACGTTTTCGCAATTCTGTCTGCGCTGCATTGAAGACCAGACCTATTCCCGTCGTTTTGAGTACCTGGATTGCTCTATTCTAAGGTTGTTTGTAAAAGTTATGATGAAAACAAACAAAAGGCAGCAGCAATGTAGTATACATAGGGATAGGCAGACATACAACATCATACAGCTCTCCCTGCTATCAACCAAGAAATGGATTTGTTTCTTCATGGTAGACTATTGCAATTGAGATTATGAAGGTACATAATTATGTTTTTTACTTTGATTATCATGTTGAATTGGTTGCACGAGTATGTTCTTTTGGCTATTTGTAGGCGATGCAAAAATCAATGTGTGAAACAGGATCTGTGCAAAGTGTCATGATAAAAATCTAACCTTCACGGATTGCTTAGCGATCACGTTCTTATCTTATTCTCGCAGGTACACTTGATACGAAAATCGTGCAGGCTTTTCGAGGAAAAGAAGGATAAAAGCACGACGGGTGGTGCTTTTGGGGATCATTCACAGATCTCCTCTTTTGCGAGTGCGAGTGCGATGGTGAGTGCGAGTGCGAGTGAGACGCTGCATGCAGCGGATTGAAGCTCGGGGGTGGTCGGGAGGTTCGAGCTCCGTACAACGGAGTGCGCCCAATATATTTTATTGCTCCCTCTGGGCCTCTGTTGTATCAAAACTCTACAAAAATCCATCAATACAAAGATCTCTTTCTCTATCTTTTGTTGCCTATCTCTATTATTCTGTTCCTGTGACACGTTCCAACGCCAGCGCGAATGCGCATACCGACGCCCCTTTTGTTGGCTGTTCCGATGCTTATACCGATAGCTGTACCGTCGGTACCTACAAAAACCAAAACCTCCAGCTTTCTCTGTGCATTTCTACTCATTCTTGCGCCACATCTCAAGCTCTCCTCTTCACCCTCTCTCATAGATCTGCTGCAATACACGCCGTCAGAGGTGCTAATCTTGATTGTGGGTTAGTGCATAACACTAAGGTAAGATTATTTTCATGTTTTCTTGTAGATTTAGAGTTTAGGGTTTAGCTTTGTGTTTGTGTTTGTGTGTGCGTTTTTGCATGCTCTACGACTTAGGCGGCATATTTCATTGCTCAAACAGGACTAATGTGAGCGCTAAAACCTTTAAATGCATATTAAGTTTATTTAAACTACTTTGTATATTAACAAAAGAAAATTTCATGCTTTAAACTTTCAATGCTCTAAAAGAAAGTAGGATTTGTTATGTGAACTTTCATTTTAAATTATGAAAAAAATTATGCCATAAAGCTTGCCCACAAGACGTATGCATTGTGAGCAAGCTCTATGGCTTGCCACATTGCCAACACTCACCATGGTGTTGTCTATATGTCTACGAGCGGTTTTCAGGCCATAAAATCGCTTCGCAACTCTAAAAACAACACAATGGTGAGCCGTTTGCCAAATCGACAAGCCATAGAGCTTGCCCACATCACATATGCATTGTGAGCAAGATCTATGGCTTGTCGTTTTGCTAAACGCCTCACCATTGTATTGTTTTTATGTTAGGTTTATGTTATATGTTAGGTTAAGTTAGAGCTATCGACGGCATAATAGTCGAGAAAATACAAACGGACTTCGAATATGACGCGTGTACTTCAAAAAACGCAATCCGACTTCGAAGTGACTTGTGTACTTCTAAAAACGCAAACGGACTTCGGCTAGGTTAGGTTATAGGCTAGGTAGATGTTATAAAATAGGTTACAATAAGTTAGGTTAGGTATAGGTTTTACGTTATGTTAGATTATATTATAGGTTAGGCATAATGATTATAGGTTAGGTTAGAGCTAGCGTCAAATTAATAGTAGTAAAAACGCAATCGGACTTCGAGGATGACTCGTGTACTTCTAAAAATGCAAAGGGACTTCGGTTAGATAAGATTATAAGGTTAGGTAGATGTTATATGTTAGGTTATTTACATTAAGTTAAGTTAGGTATATGTTTTACGTTAAGTTAGATTATAGGTTAGGCATGATGATTATAGGTTATATTAGAGCTATCGTCAAATTAATAGTAGAAAAAACGCAATCGAACTTCGAAGATGACTCGTGTACTTCTAAAAACGTAAACGGACTTCGGTTAGGCTAGGCTATAAGTTAGGTTAACATTAAGTTAGGTTAGGGTTATGTTATAGGTTAGGTTAGAGCTAGCGGCAAATTAATAGTAGAAAAAATGTAATCAAACTTTGAAGATGACTCGTGTACTTCGAAAAATTCAAACGGACTTCGGTTAGGTTATGTTATAGGTTAGGTTTAGGTTATACGTTAGGTTACATTAAGTAAGGTTAGGGTTATGTTATAGGTTAGGTTAGATTATAGGTTAGGTTAGAGCTAGCTTCAAATTAATAGTAGAAAAAACGCAATCGGACTTCAAAAGTGCACACAGACTGAAAGAACCTTAATATATAGTCATTAACCAATAAAGACGAGATTATTACCATGTGGTCCGAATCTCCGTGCACCACTAGACCGAGGTGTGCGAGGATCCGGCCTGGCTAGAGAATGTGAGGTTGTTAGAGCTAGCAGAAAATAGTTGAAAAAATACAATCCAACTTCAAAAGTGCACACAGACCTCAAGAACTTTAATATATAGTCATTGATCAATAAAGACGAGATTATTACCCTGTGGTCCTAATCTCCGTGCACCTCTAGACCGAGGTGTGTGGGGATGGGGCCTGGCTAGAGAATGTGAGGTTGTTAAAGCTTGTAGCTATAACAAGTAGTGTTTTTATTATTTGTTGCATCATTGGTAGATAAAGTAAGGACGATAGGATGGTGTGTCCTTGTGCACATTGCAAGCATCAGATCTTTCAAAAACGAGAAATCTGCGACCAACACATGTACACAATCACGGTCTCTTTCCAATAGAGCAAGTACAAGACTTGCATTATTGATCTCATGGTCTAGAGATGTCACAGGAACAGAATAATAGAAATAGACAGCAAAAGATAGAGAAAGAGATCTTTGTATTGATGGATTTTGCTGTGTTTTGATACAACAGAGGAGCAATAAAATATATGGACGCACTCTGTTGTACGGAGGTCGAACCTCCCGACCACCCCCGAGCTTCAGTTCGCTTGCATGCGGCGTCTCACTCGCACTCTCACTCGCACTCGCAGAAGAAGAGATCGGTGAATGATCCCCAAAACGCACCACCCGTCCTTCTATTCTGATTTTTCCTCCAAAAGCATGCGACCTCTCCAAATAGCCGCTTTTCTATTTTTGGCGTTTGGTCGACTCGACTTGCGCACCAGGTATACCTGCGAGAATAAGGTAAGAACGTGATCGCGAAGCGATCCGTAAAGGTTAGATTTTTTAAAAAATCAGTTGTCTTCAACTGAAGATAACTCCCAAACGGAGCCAAAACAGCCCAAGTCCGTCTCACACAATCTTGTTGCCCTCGTTGCGCTCTTCGACGGCTATGTGATGGAAAGTTTCCATAGCCTGCTATGATTTGCTGAAAATTAACCTACAAAACAGCATTTTCTACAAAAACGATGCAAAAACAGCAAATCCCACTTTTTTCTTAATCTTTGGCCCTCAACGAGCGTCAAAACATCAAAATCTCTAAAGACTCAGAGAACCAAAGTTGTTCCTTATAACACAGGCTTCAATCGCTTCATACAACACTTTTCCAAAATCCCACGTTAACATCTTAAAAAATGCCCCAGAAAGTGCTTGCCGGATCAAAAATTTTATTGAACGAAAACAACCCACATCCTTCTACACAGTGGACTAACTTTAAACGACCAAAACTTCCTAGAAAAACAAAATTTATTGCTAAAACACCTCAAAATCAAGTCAAAGTACGCTAAGTAGATATTGCTCCAACTCCATGCCAGAGAAGACGATTTTCAAACGAGCAGCCATCGACTGAGTCCTCCCAACCAATACCTGAAGTGGCATTTCAAGAAGTAGAGATGGAGCAGATGCTGGACGCGTTCTTTGCCATGGATTCCAACATAGAAGGCGACAACATTGAACGCAGTATTGTGGACCAAACTCAGCCATCCCGCTCATATCGACGGCATGATAGCAACGATGAGGAGGGCGAGATGATGCAAAGTCTTGCATGCATGCCGCTCTACACTGGTGCAAAAATCTGAGTTCTCCATACCGCATTGACAATGCTTAATTTGGAGTCTGTCTACGGCTGGTCTGATGCCTCAGTCAACCCAGAGCTTTTCAGATAAACATATTTATCCTAAGCATGGTAAAGTGCAAATTACAGTTCATATAAAGTGATCAAAGGGCTGACTTGTTTATGTAACGTCAGGTTGCTGAATGAGCAAATCTTACCAGAAGGGAATCACATGTCCCCTACCCGTCCAGCCCCTAAAAAGCTTCTTATCAATTTGGGCTTGGATTATCAGAAAATACATGTATGTCCTAATGATTGTATACTTTTTCTCAATGAGTATGCAAACCTGGAACAGTGTCCCAATTGTGGATCAAATAGGTACAGGGAGGACACACACGGAAAATTTATCCCAGCAAAGGTCCTTCGACACTTTCCTATCATTCCAAGAATAAAGAGCATATTCAGGTGAAAGTCCATAGCTGCTTTGATGACATAGCTCTCAAATACTAGATTGACAGATGATGTTATGCGGATAACTGCTGACTCTCGTGCATGGAAGCACATAGAGGAAAGTTGGCCTACATTTAAGAACGAGCCACAATGTATCCGCTTTGGTCTGGCAATGGACGGAGTAAACCCATTTGGATTACGGAGTTCATCATGGAGAACATGGCCTATTTGTCTGGTTAATTATAATCTTCCACCATGGCTCGCTATCAAGAAGGGCCATCTGTTGTTGTCATTGATCATCCCAGCAAAGAACATGGACATCTATCTGGAACCACTTATAGAAGAGCTCCAAATCTTGTGGACAGGAATTGATGTGGCTGATATGTCCCAATCAATCGGATGACGAAATGTACATGTGCAAGGCATTCTCATGTGGACCATACACGATTGGCCAGGGTTCGGTGAGTGCTCAGGTAAGTACCTTTACAACCCTCACATGCATGTGATTCAGGCTTGAGTTACTCGGGCAATCATGCATGTCCGAAATGTGGTCCTCGACTTGGCTTCCTCTGCTCTGAGCATTTGAGCAAGACAGTTTACGAGGAGCATGGTAGATTTTTTCCTGAAGGACATAGCTACATGGACCAAACATATGCAAACATGATATGCATCCACTGAAAGCGAGCAATTGAAAAAACATGTGGCTGGAGAGGGGAGATTGGATGCCACCTGGAATGAAAAGACTTTCTACTTTCCATGATCTCCCATATTGGAGTGACCTGCTGATTAATGATTTGCTCGACCCAATACGCATCTTCAAGAATGTGGGGGAGATCATCTCGAAGACCATCACTAGAAAAAGGGAGAGCAAGGACCAAAGAGATGACCTGCAGGGTGTGGGTGAAATGCCAGAGATGTGGCCTCGACTTAAAACCAATGGAAAGTGGTGAAGAAAACTATATCCTCATTCAAGACTCCCACAGGGTGCATGCGATGTTTGAAAATGGCTGCTACGAGAGATGAAAATCTCATTGGTCTTAAGTCCCATGATTGGCACAAATTTTTACAGTTCATCTTACCAATTTCCATAAAGGATTGTTTTACAGATGACATTAGAAGAACAATCTACAAAATCAGTGAGTTGGTATGCTAGATCAATTTAAAAGAGATAAGAGAAGACAACATCGATGCAGCACGCTTGAATTCTATTGAAGCAGTGTGCATGGTGGAGAAGTACGTTCCAACAAACATTCTTACCATCCAAATGCATGTACTTGTGCATGTGGTAGATGAAGTTGCAGTTACTGGGGTGGTCCATAGCAGGTGGATGTTCTTCTTGGAGAGATTTATGAAGACTTTAAAGGGGTTTGTTCATCAAAGGGTGAGCCCCGAGGGTAGCATGGCCAAAGGGTAGCTTGTACAAGAGTCTCTTGTCCTCATCAGTGAATTTTTGGTCTCAATTGATCCACACATGCCCCGAATGTGCATTATTGAGGTCAACGTGAAGGTGACAGGGGATGAGCCGTAGGGACAAGACATCGTTAGGAAGATGGACATCAGAATGCGAGAAAAGGTTATGAGATTTTGCCTCCTCAACTCAGACATCATGCAAAAGTGACTAGAGAGGTACGAAGTGGAAAGGAAACAACGTTTGACAGATCGCCTTCAATTCAAGCACAACCGTGCAACTAGAAACCTTCCTTTTCTAGACCATCTTCAGAAATTGCTTGACTTTCCAACTGGGTGGTGGTTAGATGCGACACTCTCACAGGCAAAGAGGAGTGGAGTGTTGATTACTGAAGAGGAAGAGGAGATGTCAAGGGGTTGCGATTGGCATGTACATTTCACAACTTCCTTTTTGAGCTGTACATGAAAGTTAGTTTGATTTAATAACTTTTAGTATGTTTCAAATTTGTGGCTGCAGTATCACAAATATGGAGCTTTGTGGTCGCATGGGAAGCACTTCAAAGTGCAACGGATCGATGAACAAAGGGTCACTTTTGACAGTGGTGTTAGGGAAAGCTTTGTCCAAGAAAGCAAGAGTAGTGCTAGGGATGAGAATACAGAGATTGGCTAGCTTGAGTACTTTCGCTATATCCAAGACATCTTGAAGATTAGCTTTAGAAAGTTTGATATGTTTATCTTTGATTTCAAGTGGTTCAAAGTTATTACCAGCGGCCCTAATGAACTATGCGCAAAGACAAGAGTGGATTGATTCAAGTGAACTCTAGGTGGGTGTGGACAGATGTGCGGCATACATTCGTACTTCCACAGCATTGTGAACAAGTTGTGTTCATACACGATCCACTATGGACAAAAGCTGATGAGAATGATCTGTCTAAACCCTGCTGGCTCTCTGTCGTTCAAGTTGCTCCACGTAGCAAGCAAGTGTTTAAAGGATTGGATGTTGAGCTCAAAGAGGTGATTCATGAACAAAGCACAGGACCGACTCCAACTTTAAGTTTAGATCTTGAGGTGGATGTCAGCATTGAGTAATTGTCTGAACCTAGAGATGAGGTGTCAAATAGTGAAGCTGATGCGGAGAGCGACGAAGAAGTAGAGTTCAACGATGAAGATGTAGAAGTACAGATTGATATAGAAATCTTTGGTGCATGAGATCTCATAGAGGATGACAGATTAACTAATGACTTTTGCTAGGAAACCTTTTGTATGGCTCTTTTTATTACTCTACAATACACTTTAGATTTTGGTCATTTATGTAGCAGTTTCATTGATTTGTTTTATTTGTGTAGAAGTTTCGTTGATTTGTTGTTTGTATTGATTAAGCATTTCTTACGTAAATTAACGTATTGTGTGGGTTTTGTTTGTGTATGATTAGCCATGGCTGATGACGATGAGCCCTACTCTCCTAGTTTTAGTTTTCCAATCACTTCGATCGCCATGTCACTCGAGCAGATGGGCTCGTTTTTGTCTCAGTTCACACATGAGAAGATCGCTATGGCACAACACCTTTGGGGTGCAGGTGCAGGTCCCTCTAGACCTACTACGATCGACCCTACGCCTGGGACTAGTGTGGTCCATACACCGAGCGGCCCCACACCCCAGTCTAGTGTGCCCCCTACCCCTAGGACTCGTATGGCCTCTACATAGACGGGTGGTTCATCCTCGAGACGACGTCACCGTCGTTCTGGAGGTGGTGGTTGTTGTGGTAGCGGTTGTACCGAAGCATCCACATCATCAAAAGAGCGCCCATCACTCTCTTCAGTAGATAGTTCACCGATGGGCACACAACGTACACCTTGGGGATCACACGAGCATGATCCTAGCAAGGTGTACAGGAGCAGGGATGAGGTTGTTGTGGCAAATAGGGTGGGAAAGGAAATGCAATAGAGGATTTGACAGCTCTTTACGATTTAGTTTGGTCATACAGTGATGTAGATTTGGGAAAATTTCGATCTTGAGAGAAAGAATTACATTGTCGACACCATTTAGAGAGAGTACAGTCCGGCAGAGGGGTACGACAAGGTCTCGAACGCCTAGATTTTGAGCGTGGCGAGGTCCACAATGTCACACCGTCGGTCAGAGGCTAGAGACAGATTCAACAACTGCGATCCCAAGCCGGCATGGTTGGGCGTAGAGGAGTGGATTGGGATTGCACGATGTTGGGGTATAAAACCCAATGTGGTCGCCCAGGTAAGTGGGTGGGCCGCCAGGTATGTACACATATTCTTTTGTAAAAACCTAATAAGAACTCACTATGCTCTACACATTACAATAGAGTGAGTTCACCATATCGTCGTGCTCTTCTTCTCGCACTCTCTCTCGCGTCGCACTTCTGCTCGTACTCCTTCAACTGGTATCAGAGCTCAGATCGAGGCTCGAGGTAGCACTTCAGGAGGCTAGAGTCACCAGCTCAGATTGGAGTGAAATTCGACAGGCGAAGACACGGGCGCATCTACACACAGACTGTAGGCGACATCCACTAGTTCATCAGGTAGCTTGTGTTTGCTGCTTGATATTCCAGATGTCATCTTGACATTGCAGGTACTTCCACATGGGATGTATTGTCAGAGATGATGTATGTCTGTTGAGGGTTTGCTGGCTGTGAGTCACGCAGCAAACAACCGCCGCAGCAATTACAGCATACAATGGGAAATTTGTGGATGTATGACTTTGTGGGAAGTCTATGTACTGTCAGATTTACTGGAGCCTTTGTTGAGGGTCGAGTGAGGTTTTATTGAGCTGGGAGATTCTCGAATGTTGAGATCCTTTCGGTGATACAGGTCTTGGAGCGATCCCTCGAGCACCCTTACATAGGCAGCTAGGATGTATTGACTGTGAGTTAGACAGTTGGGATTGCATCTTTGCTTTACTGCCGTTGAGGCATTGTCATAGTCTATGCTTACACGACAGTGACAGGACAGTGAGAGACAGTACAGGTGCAGGACAGGTTTACCCGCAGCTTACAGTGTGAGAGAGATAGTGTTTTTGAGCTGTTTTTTGGACTGTTTTTTGAGTACACCAGAGCCATTTTACAAAGGAGACTCTGCTGAAATTTATGCAGAATCTGAAGCTTTCTTGGTTCATTTGACAGGTTGATATTGGTTCAGAGGTCAATTTACAGGGGAAACTCTGCCGAATTTTTCCTAGGAAAGTAAACTACTGTGAAGCGTAGCTATGGCTGGATCACAGGACACTGCTCTTTACAATATCAAGAAGCTGGATGGAACCAATTTCCCATTGTGGAAGAAGCAGATTTGGCACGTGTTGGTACAAAAGAAGCAGATAAAACCAATAAATTTAAAGCTCAAGGGGATAAAACCAGAAGATATGGACGAAGATGAATGAAGCGAAATGGATGAATTGGCACTTTCTACCATTATGCTGACTTTGGCAGAAAGCGTTTACTTCAATGTAGCAGACGAGATGTCGGCTTATCAAGCATGGTTAAAGCTGAGTGATCTTTATGAGAAGCAGAGTGCAGCTTCACAGGTATACTGGCTTAAGAAGCTTGCTGACTTGAAGATGAAAGAAGGGACACCTATGTCCAATCATCTGAATGAATTCAACACAATCTATAGTCAGTTGTCAGCTCAAGGTGTCAAGTTTGATGAACCTGTTAGAGCTATGTTCCTGTTGATCACATTGCCGGAAAGTTGGGACACTTTTCGCACAGCTTTGAGTAATTCTGCACCTCCAGATGGTTTGAACATAGCAGGTGTAGAAGGAAGTCTGCTTACTGAAGAAACCAATAGAAATACAATGGACAAAGGCAAAGGAACAGCCTTAGTTGTCAGGGGAAGGACCAAAGAAAAGTACAAAGGTGGAAAGAGGAATCAGTCTCGTAGCAAGTCCTGCAGTGCTAAAGGCAAGAGTGACATAGAATGCTACCATTGTGCCAAGAAGGGTCACATGAAAAGAGACTGCAGAGAATGGAAAGTAGAAAAAGGCAAAGAGAAAGCTGAAGACCATGGTGAGAAGAACAAGTCCTCAGTGAAGATTCAAGAAATAAATGTGACAAACACTGTTACAGAGGATGACAGTCTAGTGTCAGGAGACATCTACTTCTTGAAGAATACAATGGACTCAGCTCTTCTTACAGCATCTGATAGAAATGCACTGAGTGACTGGATTATAGACTCAGGGGCATCACTTCATGTGTCTCCAAACAAGGAGTGGTTTACCTCTTATGTGACCACTAAAGATCATGTTCGGTTAGGCAATGGGCAGACATGTGAGATCTTAGGTGTTGGAGATGTTCAATTGAAGTTTCAGAATGGCTCTTCTTTCACTCTGAAGAATGTGAGACATGTTCCCGCAATTACAAAGAGCTTGATCAGCACAGGTTTACTTGATGATGTTGGCTACGTCACCACTTTTGGACAGAACATGTGGAAGATATCCAAGGGTTCTATGACAGTAGCACATGGAGTAAAGTCTGGAGGACTTTACATGATTTATGTATCAAATGTATCTAAAAATGTAATCAATGTAACGGAGCAGCCGAACGTTTCTTTCTGGCATAGCTTGTTAGGACATATGTCCAAGAAGGGAATGGAAATCTTGTCTCGTTCTGGTTATTTTCCTCACTTTTCATTTAATGATTTTGAATTCTGTGAACATTGTCCGCATGGTAAGCAAACACAGCAGCCACATAAGCATAGAAGCAGTAGAAGAGATACACAGTTGGCACTTGTTCATAGTGATTTGTGTGGACCTATGCCTAACCTATCTCTAGGGGGAGCTTCTTACTTTATGACATTTATAGATGATTACTCGAGGAAAGTATGGGTTTACTTTCTCAAGCACAAGGATGAAGCGTTTAGTGTTTTCAAAACGTTTGTGACACTTGTGGAGAATCAGAGTGGCAAGAAGCTTAAATGCTTACGCACTGACAATGGTGGAGAGTATGTTTCAAAGGCCTTTCAGGACTTTTGTGAGTCAAAAGGTATAAAACGTGAACTTACTGCTCCTTACAATCCTCCTCAAAATGGTGTTGCTGAGAGGATGAATAGGACCATACAAGAGAAGTTCAGAAGTATGTTGTCTATGTTGAGAGAGAAGGAGAGAACACAGAAGTAGAACCCCAAAGTGTGTAGAATACACACATGAGATGATGTATATATAGAGGGGACCTGGGTGCCATATATAGAGAAGCCATATATTGAGTAGCTTCACATATAAGCTCAACACCCCCACTCAAATAAGGGTCCCTAACTGTGGATGAAAAAACCCTTGGGGGATCAAGGGAAAAACCCACAGCTCTATATACACCCACCGTTATATTATAAAAATCATTAAATATACAAATGTTTACGAGGAGCTACATCACTCCTTTTACAATGAATGTTTTATGAGGAGTTACATTACTCCTATCCTATCAAATACAATAATGAATACAAAGGTTCAATAAAGAGGTATAAAAGCTATCGATTAGCTTGTAATCAAAAGTGTCTCCGTGAATCTGCTGTGTAGCTTGTCATCAATATCGCATCACCAAACATGTCTTCATGTTGTCATCAATATGGCATCACCAAACATATCTTCATAAATCTTTTATTGTCACCAAGTTTGTCTTCATAAAATCAATTCTTTGATCAATCCTGCATAGATCATAGACTCCAAAAAGAACATGTCATGAAAATTATTAGCATCGTTAATGAAATAATTACGTTCACAATGCCATAAGAGATGGTTCGCGACGCCACTCTTTTGACGATATATATACGCACGACAACATATGGTACATAAAGTATAAACGTAAAAGTACAAAATGTGTGATTACGTGATACAAATGATATGTGTATATACTACATAAAACAACATTTATCAATGTAGTGATCAATGAATACCATCAAAGTATTAACAAAATATCATCATTATATCAATAAAAATGAATAAATCACCATGGTATCAACGAAAAGCATCATGATATCACCGAGAATAATCATTGTATCAACGAAACAACATTATGGCATCACCGAGAATAACCATGGTATCAACGAAACATCATCATGGCATCACCGAGAATAACCATGGTATCAACGAAACAACATCATGGTATCACCGAGAATAACCATGGTATAACCAAAACATCATCATGGTATCAACAAAAATCACCATGGAATCAACGAAACATCATCATGGCATCACCGAGAATAACCATGGTAGCAAAAAGTAAAATTTTGATTTTCAAACATATTCGCAATCCGAGACGATAACCCAAAATTGGTGCAGAATTTAGAGAAACTTCCTTCTGCAAAGTTATAGACCACATCGATTCCGGTCTCCCATAACGGGTAGTGTTTTCTGCAAAGTTGTAGAACACATCGATTCCGGTCTCTCACGCGGGTAGTTTCTGCAAAATCGTTTCTAATAAGCAGAAAAATCAAAAACAAAAAACAGAAATTGCTTTTTATGTATGTACGCAATCCGCGAACGATAACTCAAAATCGGTGCAGAAATTGAAAACACTTCCTTCTGCAAAGTTGTAGACGACATCCATTGCGATCTCCTACGCGGGTAATTTCTGCAAAATCGTTTCCAATTAGCAAAAAAATCAAAAACAAAAAGCGGAAGTTGCTTTTTAGGTATGTACGCAGTCCGCGAACGATAACTCAAAATCGGTTCAGAATTTGAAAACACTTTCTTCTCTAAAGTTGTAGACCACATTGATTCCGGTCTCCTGCGCGGGTAGTTTCTGCAAAATCGTTTCTATTTAGCAAAAAAATCAAAAACAAAACACGGAAGCTGTTTTTCAGGTATGTACGCAGTCCGTGAATGATAACTCAAAATCGGTGCAGAATTTGAAAACACTTCTTTCTGCAAAGTTGTAGACCACATCCAATGCGGTCTTCTGGGCGATTTCTGCAAAATCGTTTTCAATTAGCAAAAAAATCAAAAACAAAAAGCGAAAGTTGCTTTTCAGGTATGTACGCAGTCCGCGAATGATAACGCAAAATCGGTGCAGAACTTGAAAACACTTTCTTCTCCAAAGTTGTAGACCACATCCATTCCGGTCTCCTTGACGGGTAGTTTCTGCAAAATTGTTTCTATTTAGCAGAAAAATCAAAAACAAAACGCGGAAGCTGTTTTTCAGGTATGTACGCAGTCCGCGAACGATAACTCAAAATCGGTGCAGAATTTGAAAACACTTCTTTCTGCAAAGTTGTAGACCACATCCATTGCGGTCTTCTAGGCGAGTAGTTTCTGCAAAATCATTTTCAATTAGCAAAAAAATCAAAAACAAAAAGCGGAAGTTGCTTTTCAGGTATGTACGCAGTCCGCGAACGATAACTGAAAATCGTTGCAGAATTTGAAAACAATTCCTTCTCCAAAGTTGTAGACCACATCGATTCCGGTCTCCTTCGCGGGTGGTTTCTGCAAAATCGTTTCTAATTAGCAGAAAAATCAAAAACAAAAAGCGAAAGTTGCTTTTTAGGTATGTACGCAGTCCGCGAACGATAACTCAAAATCGCTGCAGAATTTGAAAACACTTCTTTTTGCAAAGTTGTAGACCACATCCATTCCGGTCTCCCTCGCGGGTAGTTTCTGTAAAATCGTTTCTAATTAGCAGAAAAATCAAAAACAAAACGCGGAAGCTGTTTTTCAGGTATGTACGCAGTCCGCGAACGATAACTCAAAATCGGTGCAGAATTTGAAGAAACTTGCTCCTGGAAAGTTGTAGATCACATCGATTCCAATCCCTTGCGCGGGTAGTTTCTGCAAAATCGATTTTGATCAGGAGAAAAATCGAAAATTAAAACGTACTACTCTGATATCATGTTGAGAGAGAAGGAGAGAACACAGAAGTAGAACCCCAAAGTGTGTAGAATACACACATGAGATGATGTATATATAGAGGGGACCTGGGTGCCATATATAGAGAAGCCATATATTGAGTAGCTTCACATATAAGCTCAACAGTCTAATGCACAACTGCCAAATGGGTTTTGGGCTGAAGCTGTATCAACAACTGTTCATCTTGTAAATAGATCTCCTAGCAAGGTTTTGCAGAAGGATTCAGTGCCAGAGATGGTATGGTCAAGCAAAATGCCCTCATACAAGCATGTCAGAGTCTTTGGCTGTGAGGCATATACTCACGTTCCAAAGGAATTTAGGAACAAACTTGAGCCAAAGAGTAGAAAGTGCATCTTTCTAGGCTATGGTAATTCTGGTGAGATGGGGTACAGACTTTGGGATCCCGAATCCAGAAAGGTTGTCCGCAGCAATGATGTTCACTTTAATGAATCCAAATATCATTCTAAACCAGAGAGGGTTGAGGAGATTAGAAGAGTTGTCTTCCAAGAAGATGGACCTGCACGTGCAAGACAAAATGTCAGGGCTCAAGAGGAGCAAGGACAGGATAGATTGGAACCACAGGTTGTGGCTGAGCCTGAGCCACCTATTGTGCGTAGATCTGGACGTGTTACGTGACCTCTTGATAGGTTTGTTCCATCTATGAATTATGTCATGTTGACCGATTGCAATGAGCCTTCATGTTACAAGGAAGCAGTGCAAATGAAGGACTCCGGGAATTGGGAATTGGCCATGCAGTCAGAGATGACAGCTTTGCATAAAAACCAGACATGGAAGCTAGTTAAATTACCACGGGGCAAAAAGGCTCTACCCTGTAAATGGGTTTACAGGTATAAGATCACCACTCATGATAGTCAACCAAAGTACAAAGCAAGGCTTGTTGCCAAGGGCTTTAAGCACGAACAAGGCATTGACTTTGATGAAGTCTTCTCTCCGGTGGTCAAGATGACTACATTGAGATGCTTTCTTGCATTGGTTGCCATATTAGATTTGGTGTTGCACCAAATGGATGTCAAGACAGCGTTCTTGCATGGTGATTTAGATGTGGAAATTTACATGCAGCAGCCAGAAGGGTTTGTTGAGAAAGTCAAGGAAGATTGGGTATGTCAGTTGTTAAAGAGTCTTTATGGCTTAAACAAATCACTGAGGGCATGGTACCATAAATTCCACAAGTTTATGCTTTCTCAAGGCTACAAATGTAGTGAGTTCGATCACTGTCTATATACAAAGAAGGCTAAGGATGGCAGTTGGCTGATCCTTATTTTGTATGCGGATGACATGTTGATTGCTGGCAAGCACTTGGAAGAAATTTCAGCTTTGAAGTCAAAGATGGCAAAATCGTTTGACATGAAAGACATGGGTGAGGCAAGTCATATACTTGGTATGCGCATTGAGAGAGACAGATCAAAGAAGTTGATTTGGTTATCTCAAACAGAGTATATTGACAAGGTTTTGCAACATTTCAATATGGAGAAGGGAAAGGCATTGAGTGTTCCATTGCCACCATATGTGAAACTTAGCAAACAAGATTGTCATGTGTCTGAGGAAGAACAGGTTGAAATGGATAAGATTCCATATGCGTCTGCAATGGGTAGTTTGATGTATGCAATGATTGCTACTCGCCCAGACATTGCATTTGCAGTGGGAGTAGTAAGTCGATACATGTCAAACCCAGGCAAGAAACATTGGGAGGCAGTGAAAGGAATATTGAGATACCTGAAAGCTACAAAGAGTATGCGTATATGCTATGGGAGTCAGGAGCTAAGTGTAAAGGGTTTTATAGACTCAGATTATGCAGGTGACTTAGACAACCAAAAGTCTACGTCAGGGTATGTCTTTACATTGGCTGGTGGAGCAGTATCATGGCGTTCTAGATTACAAGATTATGTTACTCAGTCTACTACAGAGGCTGAATATGTTGCAGCATCAGAGGCATGCAAAGAATCAATTTGGCTTAATCGACTAGTAACAGATTTGGGAATCAAAGAAGAGATGCCTGTGTTATATTGTGATAGTCAAAGTGCTATACAATTGGCTCGCAATCCAGTTTATCACTCAAAGACAAAGCATGTGGATGTGAAGTATCATTTCATCAGGGAAATGCTTGAGGATAACCAACTTCAGCTTGTCAAAGTTCACACCACAGAAAATCCTGCTGATCTACTTACAAAAGGACTTCCCTTAGAGAGCTTTACGCATTTTCGCAAGAAGTTAGGTGTAGGGTAGTACATCACTTCTCTACATCTTTTGTATATTAGCTTGTATAGTAGCTTCTCTCACACTTAAAGTACCACATTGGACTTTAAGTGGGAGGTTGTTGGGGTATAAAGCCCAATGTGGTCGCCCAGGTAAGTGGGCGGGCCACCAGGTATGTACACATATTCTTTTGTAAAAACCTAATAAGAACTCACTATGCTCTACACATTACAGTAGAGCGAGTTCACCATATCGTCGTGCTCTTCTTCTCGCACTCTCTCTCGCGTCGCACTTCCGCTCGTACTCCTTCACACGAGAGACACAAGACAATCCCAATAGATTTCAGCAGTAGAGAGATACAGCTAGAGCACGTTTGGAGTCTGCTGGAGCGACACATCTTGGGAGTAGAGGCTACGATACGCTTCGACATGAGTTTGGAAGTATTATACGTATGCTTTAAATTATTGATAGTATATATGTTATTTGAAGATTTATCTAATGATTACAGAAAGTTGTCGTGAAGCGCCTTCTGACACGCCAAGAGGAGAAGTATGGGTACAAGCATGGACTTGTGGCCCTTTTGACCCAGCTGGAGGAGGAGGGAGAGGACGTCGATCGGAAGGCATTACCATGAGGGCTTCTCACTCAGTGACCTCTTGCATATGTACAGTTTTGTAGTACTTATATTGATGGTTTATGGTTATGTTTATAATATGGTTAAGGTTTGACAGCCAACTTCTGTTTATGGTTTATGGTTATGGTTATGGTTGTGCAAGGTTATGGTTATGGTTATGGTTTTGGCAATCGTACTATGGTTATGGTTATGGTTGTGCAAGGTTATGGTTATGGTTATGGTTGTGCAAGGTTGTGGTTATGATGGTTTTGGTTCAGGTGATGGTTATGGTTATGAAGACATGTTTGGTGATGCCATATTGATGACAAGCTACACAGCAGATTCACGGAGACACTTCTAATTACGAGTTAATCGATAGCCTTTGCACCTCTTTATTAAACCTTTGTATTCATTATTGTATTTGATAGGAGTATGTGTATATGATTCACATGTAAGATTTAAAATTGCTACAAATTTTATTTTTAAGGGTTGATTCTTGTTAACTGTGGTCATTTTGCTTTGATAAGAATATGATTAATATTTTGTGTGGTATTTATTGATAATCAATATATGGTGAATCATTGATTATGTTTTCTTGTTCATTTGTCTTTTGACACCATGACGTTCGTCTCAATTTTTGAGGGTCTTCTACTCAAAATTTGGAGAAACGAAAAGTGCAATGAAGCACAGCTTAATAACACTTTTCATCCAAAACTTGTTCGTCTCCTCGAGCTCTTCAATTTGGGTTCTAAGTTTGCGTCAATCAGAGTTTGCAGAAGAAAGTTATGTTGTTTTTACTGCAATTGAGCTTCACGCAGCTTTCGTCCTCGTTCGTCTTCGTGAAGCGTCTACGATCATTTTTCTAATTTTGGCATCAACTTTTTTGAGCAAATTTAGCTTTTTGTTGTTCATATTGTGGACGTCAATCTTGCATCTTACGTCACTCTATTTTGAGGACTCTTTTATTAATAACATCTTCTTTTTTCTGCTTTTTGGGGTGACGTCCCTCACATCTTTGGACGTTTATTGAGCATGCTTCTTGTGTTTTATCTTGGACAGAACACAGTTGTCATATTTCTCTCATTCTCAATTGCAGCCTTCACCATATATGGTGTGAAGATTCTGCGATCTTATCTTATACCTCTTCTTGCAACTAGATATTGCTATGACTATTCTCTCAATGGCTTTCCTTGTTCTATTCCTCCTTTCGAAGGACAAGGATTTCCAGGCTGGAAAGCAAAGATGTTGCTAATTCTTGAAGGCGATGAACTCTCTGATGTTGTCCTAGAAAATTGTGTTTATCCGCCTCAGCCTGTTGTTGATACAGATCATGACACCGTGCTTATCACTGAAGGACCTATATTTGAAGATTGGAATGTTGCGTATACGGATTGGCAGCGACATGATAAAGCAGCGTGTTGGTATATTATTTCTGCTCTTACTTATTCCCTTTTGCTTGTTATGTATGAATTGCCTACTTTCTACGACATATGAAAGTACCTTATTGCAAACTTTCAGAAGAAATCTGTTACAAAAATACTTTATCTGAGAGGGTTGCATAACAAGTTATAATATGAAGTTAGTACTTCCATGACGAGATATATTGAGTCTTTCAAATATATTATTAATTAACTTGGTGTTGCTGGTGATCCTGTTTCACAAAAACAACTCATTACACTACTCCTTGACTCTCAATCTAAATCTTGTGCACAATCTCAATCTCTATCACTCTCTGGCTCTCAATCTCAATCACAATCACACTCTCAATCTTGATCTCTTGATGGCAACAATGATCATAATCGAAATCGCAATTACACGATCACAATCCCAATATCATGATACCTTGCACAGATCGTGTTTCAGACATTGGTTTCTACATCGTCTACAAAATAGCCAAAAGAACATACTTGTGCAACCAAGTCAACATGATAATCAATTTCAAAACATCATTTTTATACCATCATAAAAGAGTATAATCACTTCTTGGTTGAATCAAACAAAAGAGATATTACCTGTGTATATCAGTTTGTAAGCTAACATGTTTTTGTTGCTTGTAGGTTACCCTCGTGGTGCTGGCAATTTGTTTCTGTCATAACTTGATCAAACGAACTCAGAACATAGACTTCCGGGCACTCAAAACGACGGGAGCAGATCTAGTCTACAAGGTAGCGTAAACAAAACTGCAAAAAACATCTTTCTTTGGTTGAAATCACAACTTTTAGGTCGCGACTCATAAAAACCCTATTTTTGGGTCTCCACTGCTCTTTCAACTTATTTTAAGCCTACCCATGAATTTTAACCTAAAACACATAAATATAAAACATTGATATTAATAAAAACCTCAATTTTAACTACGTGTTTCCTTTACATTCTACAACCAAATGATCTTTTATTCAATAATTATTACTAAATACATCTTTAATGTATTGTGAATAGAATATATTTTCACCCTCAATATCTCAAACTCATTTGTATTCGAGTAATACTCTCTATGTAATAAACTATTCAATAATCTTTTAAACCATATCTAACAAAAGATCTAACCTATAACATTATTTTTTACTTTAAGAACTTGGAAAATTAGTCCTATTACAAATTTCTTCCAAAAATTGGAGTGCTTATTACAGATGTATATCATTCAAGCGATGGATAGGTGTTTTGGGCTTACTTATAGAAGAAAACAAAAGGTTGGCACTCTAAGTTTAAGTCCTTAGGTATAGCTACCTTCCACATGCATATTTTATTCCAAAACTAGAGTTTTTCTTCATGAAAGATGGAGCATTTTGTGAACTATCTATGGTTAACATAAAGGGATCCCCAAAACTTCTTAACTCCACAATTTAATGGATGTTGTAGTGTGCCAATCATCTTTTTGACAAAAGTAGCCCTTCTAGCACTTTAAAGGCATACACATGTAATCCCATGATATACAACCAATTTGGTATCTTTGACACATCTCAACAAGAATTTAAGCATGAATGATTTGAATAGGAGTTATAATTTGAGTAGCTTGTCAAGTCAACGAATAATATATACGAGATAAGATATAGGAATAACTCGTATAATTCTTAAATAGACATGGAGTATCTATTCCTCATCTTACCAAGAAGCAATATTTTGATAGACTGTCAAAAGAATCCACTTTTGTAACTCAATTTGTGTTCCATGTATTCTTATAGGATACGCCAAGTGTATCATGAAAGGCAAAATATGATTTCATGTATAACTATAATGGAGATTGGTCCTGGAAAACATTTACTTATTACAAATAATAGCTAGCAACATAGGGTTTCCTTATCCACTATGCAACAATAACCCAAGTTAATGGATATTTTATTAATGAAGAACTCTCTATGATCAATGGTCATTTTATGTCCAAGGAGACACTTGTAATCATTTTGAGCATTGCAATCTTCCCTATTGCAAGAGCAAAATTCTCAGTCTTGTACGGGGGAGATTTTACCTAATGACTTGTGTCTATAATCTTCTACTCTCTTCTCTCTCACAACGATATGTGTGCCACTCTAATCTTGGAGGTTCATAGAGCACACTTGGTCTTGCTATGTCTCTCTTACTCTCTAATCATTAATCTTGATGAGCAACATATAGAGTGCTATGATATTTTATGGATTTTAGGGTCACCTATTTGTTGTGTTGTAGTTGTATCAAAGCAATGGCTGTGTTGTTGATGATGTGAAAAATTAAGTATGGAGAGCTCAATCAAGGAAAATAAATATTATAGACCAACTAATAGTATGGAGAATTTCCTTTTTCTTGCTTGCGTTTATGACGTATACATAGAGTAATAATGGTGGAAAATCTTCATAATAGTAGTAGACCTCACGGATGCTATTAGGATAAGAAATATCTATAGATGCTTGATTGATCAATGGGAACATTCATTATTGTACTTATAATAGTTTGATGAGACCGATGGGTTGGCTTTGATTGATGTTTGGTCTAAGTACCACTTATTTTCACTCATGAAAATGCTGATGGGTTTTTGCTCTTTAGATTCTAAGGTCTTTAAGGATCGACATGGTTTCTCTGTTTCTTTTATGTTCATGATGGTTTCTTTGCCACGATGTTACTTTGCATAGACAAAATATTGTATTTATGGTACCATGGGATTTCTAATCTTTTAGATAAAAAAACCTTGGTAAATTGGATGGTGAGAGAAGTTTGAACTCTTGGATAAAGCAAAAGGTTACATTGTAAGTCGAGTTCATGATCATGGAATAATAGCTTGAGAATGTAGGTTTGGAAACTTCAAGCTTAAAATGAATGGGAAACACTTGAGATTTTTTCATACTTGTATACTTCAAGAGGTATTTAGGACAATAGATAGTCTAATCATTTTTATGTATAGTATGCCATGTATAACAATTGATAAGTTCTTTGACAACCTTCCTAATGTCTTAAGCATGTTTTCCTTTGAAGAAAATGTTCTTTTGTGTATAAGTAGTATCTTAGTACAACAACATACACATCCTAAACACAGACACTTCCTAGGAAAATGGGTTGGTGGAGATGTTGGCTTTAAACTACTGTATTGTTTATGGTGGCTCACAGGCCCATTGTCAGTGATAAATCCCTTCTCTTTGATAGGTGCTAGGTGGTATGGACACTAGCCTCAGATCAGGGTTCATATTCATAGCCTTCTGAGTCATTTGACTTGACTGATTGTAGTAGATAAGAGCAATTGATCAAACATCCTCTTGCCAGACTTTGTATCTAATATTGAATTTTCATGCTCACATAAAGACTTTGAAGAAATCGCATACTCTTCTCAAATGGATCACAAAGCCTTTAAATTTCTACCAGAGTACAATGTTCAGAGAGACATCATCGGTCAGTATCAAGACTATTAAGCATGATTGTGCTGGTCTTTTTTCTTTGATTTTTAATATAACAACTTGATTGGCTTCACACTTGAATTTTTTACCCTCATGGACTTTATGAGGTAGTAGGAAAAACTCAATGGGCCTATTGTTTCAACATTGAGTATGATGTCAGGGTAAGGGTGGATGCACACAAACACACTCACTCAATCTCTCTCTCTCTCTCTCTCTCTCTCTCTCTCTCTCTCTCTCTCTCTCTCTCTGTGTGTGTGTGTGTGTGTGTGTGTGTGTGTGTGTCACACACACACACACACACACACACACACCTCGGGGATTCACCGTTTAGTAGCCCCCTATATAGCGTGCATTTGCGGAGTATTAGAAAAATCCCCTCTTTTAACATGTCTGAATGAATAAAATGAGCCCTTATTTTAGGGGTTTTTCCAAAATTGAATATAAAACCCCCTTATTTTAATGTATCTTTGTTAAATTGCCTAATTTTTTTGCATTTTAAAACCCCTCCTTTTGAACTCACGTTATAAATTAACATCATTGCATAGTGCATCCCTTGAGACACACACACATACACACATTTTTTTTTCTTACTCTGAAGTGATTGCTATTGGAGCTATATATGGCTCACTCTACTCAACTTGGTCTCACCTATATATTTCTATCTCGTCCTCAATATGATTCAGTCTTTGGGAGCGTACATGGTGTGTCTCTTGTCTCGTCTCTCTCTTTCTCTCTACATCTCAACATGGTATCAAAGCGGTAACGATCACGCAGCGATTCAACTCATGGTGACAAAACAGTATGTGTATGCAATTCCCATGTAATATTTTGAGGATTGATTCTTGTTAGCTGTGGTTGTTTTGTGTTAATAAGAATATGATTAGTGTTATGTGTGGAGTTTATTGATGATCAGGATGGTGAATCATTGATTAAGTTTCCTTGTTGATTTGTCTTTTGACATCCTGACCTTCGTCTCAATCTTTTAGGATCTTTTGCTCAAAATTTGGAGAGATGGAAACAGCGCAATGGAGCACAATGCAATGACACTTTTCATCCAAAACTTGTTCGTCTCCTTGAGCTCTTCGATTTGACTTCTAGGTTTACGTCAATCGGAGTTTGCAGCAGAAATTTATGTTGTTTTTACTATAATTGAGCTTGACACAGCTTTCATCCTCGTGCGTCTTTGTGAAGCGTCCGCCATGGTTTTTCTATTTTTGGGGTCAAATTTTTCGAGCAAATTTAGCTTCTGCTATTCATATTGTGGCCGTCAATCTTGCATATAACGTCACTCTATTTTGAGGACACTTTTATTAATAACGTCTCCTTTTCCTTTTTTTTTTGGGTGATGTCCCTCACATATCTGGAGGTTTATTGAGCATGCTTTTTGCATTTTATCGTTGACAGAACACAGTCGTCATATTTCTCTCGTTCTCAATTGAATCCTTCACCATATATGGTGTGCAAATTCTACGATCTTATCTTATACGTCTTCTCGCAACCAGATATGGCTATGACTATTCTCGTCAACGACTTTCCTTGTTCTGTTCCTCCTTTCAAAGGCCAAGGATTTCCAGGCTGGAAAGAAAAGATGTTGCTAATTCTTGAAGGCAATGAACTCTTTGATGTTGTCCTTGGAAATCGTGTTTGTCCGCCTCAGCCTGCTGATACGAATCATGACAACGTGCTTATCACTGAGTGGAATGTTGCATATACGGATTGGAAACTATGTGATAAAGCAGCGTGTCGGTATATTCTTTTTGCTCTTACTAATTCTCTTTTGCTTGATATGTATGAACTGCTTACTTTCCACGACGTATAGAAAGTACCTTATTGCAAACTTTCAAAAGAAATTTGTTACGAGATATATTGAGTCTTTCAAATCTATTATGAATCAACTTGGTGTTGCTGGTGATCCTGTTTCACAAAAACAATTGATTACACTTCTCCTTGAAACGGTGAAGGACTCTTCTTATAATAGCATTGTCTTATAATACTCAGACCAAATCCACAGTCAATCATTTTGTAGGTAGGATCATAATCATCTCCCTCATTTGTCAAATAATTAATTTATGTCCCTCAAAATAATCATACAACGGCATTAAAATATAAAACATTAATATGTATATTTGCGACTCTGGAAAACAAAAAATTGATGCACATTTGATGACCATATATAACATTTAGGTATCACAAGGTCATGATATTCTTCAATATCTAATCAATCATAAGAATAATTATCATTTTTTGTAAACAAAACATGCTAATTGATTGTGGTTAGCAGAGCTCCCAACTTACGGCTAGCACAAGTGTTAATGCCAAGATGGATTTTAGCCATATCAAGAGGTGCTATCATCTACATGTGGTAGTGATGTGTCTGAACACACTTAGTACCGTCGGGGCATTTTTTCTCCCCCTAGGAGGGTTTCCCCCCCCTGTACATTCTATATACACCCATCACTCTAGGTCTATCTTATGTTTCCATTGCATACTAAGTAATACAGTCTCCGTTGTGTGCCTTAGGCTTCCTTCATCTCCAAGCTGTGTGTGTTTTCCTGTAATCCTAATTCCAATAATTGGTAATAGACCAGGTTGTGTTCTCTTAGGCTTAGTCGCCAACAGCTCCAGCACACGCCTGCTCACTTCCTCTCATTTTTGTGAGCGTTGGCGAGCGTCAGTGGGTCTACTCAGATTTTTGATTCGGGCTCATTTCGCCCTCTTTTTTCACTACAGGGAGTACTATACATGCTATTTTGTCATTTTGTCCAAATTTCTACCCATTTTTTGCATAGAAGGTCCCTTACATTTTTCTACAGTTGGTGCTATATAGCCCGTTTTTTTCCCTCTTTGGTTCTCCTCTTTTTGGAAGTTTTCGTATCAGGTGCAACATTTATCATGGCTGACAACAATATAGATGTGCTCAAGATGTTTGCTGCTGTTGAGGATAGATTGGATGGGGACAATTCACCCTATGTGAGCTTATATGACGCAACATGTTTTTGTGTCAAAGGGCGTTTGGAATATTGTGCATGGCATTGATGTATGTCCCAGGTTTAAGGATGTAGGCAATGTTGAGAATGTTTTGAGTTTTGGTTGTAGGATTGCTGCTACCAAAGCTCTTTCGATGGGTGGCAGGATTTCTGCTACCAGAGCTGTTTTGCCTATGGTTGAGCAAGCTCGTTGGGATGTAAAAGATAAGCAAGTTCATGCTTTGATTGCATTGTCTATGAAGCACACTATTACTCCTCATATTTGTTCAATAAAATCTAAAAAATAGTCTTGGGAGATTCTGGCTGGTCTTTATTCAAGTCACAAATGAGGCTAAAACTGCAATGCTTTGTAAAGAAATGGAGAAAAAGATTATGCACGAGGAAGCTGAAATGGACATTTTCCTTGCTGGTATCAAGGATATAAATGAGCAACATAGTGAAGTCATATTTGACAGTTCCCTTGCAGACTGTTCTTGATGCTTTTTCAAATTCAACTAGACTTTTGCTAGTACTTGGAGACTTATGACCCAAGGAAATCTTGAAGTTTTCAACTTTGATGCATTATGCACATTACTGTTGCAAGAGTCACTTTACAAAAAACAGGGCTAAACAATGTGCAATTGAATAGACTTTTATTATTGCTCAAAGAGAATTTGGTAACAACAATGTAACGATTTCTCGTGGTTCTTTTGCGAGTGAAAAATCTTCTTTTCCTAATGCTTCTATTGGTAGCACTTCTTCTTGGAATTCTCGTGATAAGGACAAAAAGAAGATGACTAGCCATTATTATAAAGCTAATGATCACTTCATCAAACAATGTCCAAAGTTGAAGGCAAAAGAGACTAAGAAGAAAGAGGTTGGATCAACTATATCGTTCAATACAAGTACATCTATTGTAGAGTCTTTGTGAAAAAATAGAGAGAGATAATTTTCACACATGAGATATTATAGAGTACACACACACACACACACACACACACACACACACACACACACACACACACACAGAGCATGATATATGTGGTTCACCCAATGTGGGCTTTGTTCACGAGAAAGCAGCCTCTCAATGGCTTTAGTACTTCAAACAAGAAAGGAGACCACTTAACTTGGATGCTCAATTGACTCATGTGCCAACATAGTCATGCCCTTGTATTTGTGGCAATATTACTTTCCTTGAAGGAGGGCTTTTGTCCCTAAAAACATTGATCAATGAAACAACTCTCCATAATAATGTAACGTACAGTTACAAGGAGAATGAACCTAAGAATAGCGTGCCTTCACAAGTGATAGGAAGCTCCTTATATTGACCATAGGAGAGAGTACAACTGACTACCAAGCATCTCGGGACATTCACACTACACCTTGGGCGGGCTCACGCCCTACACACCACACCTCCCCCTTAGGGAGAAAAATATGGACATCTTTTTAGAATTCTGGGTTGAGAAAGAACTGGACACAAAGGGATCAACTCCGACGCCTCTTCCGGGGAGTGATCATACACCGGCTTAAGGACTAGGGGCTAAACTTTGGGGCTAGATTCGTCATCAAGGCATGAAATTTGTACATCTCAATTATGCAAACATTAGATCACTATCACAATGTAATGGACAAGACGAGGAAAGACAGACTGAGGACTCGGCAAGAAAATCTCTCAACATAGGCAACGCACTAGGTCGCTATCCCAATGCGAATGGCTAGACGAGGAATGACTACGACATGCAATATTCAATCCACTTCAGAGTTTGGGTGTGGGTGTGGTGCTACTTATTGAAAAAGAACTACATGCTTGATTAAGAGAGATAGAGAGAGACTAGACCAAACTGAGGACCAAACTAGCTTCAAGGTGATTTGAGGCATAAATATGAGCACTCTAGAGGACATTAATTGTAGATTATCAAGAAACCATCATGAACAGGGGCCTCGCTACCATCAGTATGGCCAAGTAAGGCCTGGATGGAGTTCGGATGCGAAGGCTACGTACATGATTGCGTTCTTGCAAGCTTCTTGATGGCATCCTTCGTCTTCTGAGCATCTTCTTGACTAGCCTCTTCTTCGCCTTCGTCTACTGAGCACCATAATTCCATAAGGTCAACCAGTTCTTGGTGTCTGTCCCCTCCTCTGGGGTCTGGTCAAAACTACAACGCCACGCGGACAGGGCACTTGATAGCTCCATCTGAGTACGCGTCCACCTGAGAGCTCCACAAAGCTGGTCAAGAGACGAAGTGCTGAAGGTGACGAAGCTGATGGTTGCGATTGACTGATCTTGGAATGCCTGAGCGAGGAGCTTTGCTTCCGTGCGTAAGAAGAACACGAGCGTCACTGTGAGCGTATGCGGATGGAATCCGTGTTGGCTAATACTCATGCACGAAGATGAATTCCATTGCTACCTTGTATCAAGCAGGAACGCCATAGCTGTAGGAGCACAAATAAAAGTGAAGAACCAAGAAGCGTTTCCTAACTGCCTATGTCCGCCGCCTCCACCAATGTATTGTACAGTTATAAGAAGAATGAACCTAAGAATAGCTTGCCTTCAGAAGTGATAGGAAGCTCCTTATATTGACCATAGGAGAGAGTACAACTGACTACCAAGCATCTCGGGACATTCACACTACACCTTGGGCGGGCTCACGCCCTACACACCACAATAATATTAATGCTCTCCTCTCTAAACTTCCATCACATCAAATACTATCCCACGCAGTACTTACCATTACATCTTGCACTCATATGTGGAATTATGTGCTTCTAGCAAAAATGAAATTGAATGATTGCAGTCAATATTTTCTCAAGAGATTGTCCCTTTGACCAAGAGAAACCTCTATCTTCACTACTTAGATCTCAAACTAAGAGTAGAAAAACTCTTGAGAAAAACTATTGACTAATAGTAGAACCTATCCTAGGCAAAACGCTCTAACTGAAAAAACCCAATTTCTCTCTTCTCAGCAAATAGTAGAGTATCTCAAGCAAGATGTTCTAACTGAGCAAAAGTTAACTCTTTCTCTCATCAAGCAATTTCTTCCAAAACTTGGAGTGCTTCTTATAGATTTATATCATTCAAGCTATTGATAGGTGTTTTGGCTTACTTATAGACAAAAACAAAAGGTTGGCACTCTAAGTTTAAGTCCTCAGGTACATTTACCTTCCACATGAATATTTTATTCCAAAACTAGAGTTGTTCTTCATGAAAGATGGAGCATTTTGCGAACTATCTATGGTTAACATAGAGGGATCCCCAAAACTTCTTAAACTCCACAATTTGATGGATGTTGTAGTGTGCCAATCATCTTTTTGACAAAAGTAGCCCTTCTAGCACTTTAAAGGCATACACATGTAATCCCTGATATACAACCAAATTTGGTATCTTTGACACATCTCAACAAGACTTTAAGCATTAGAGATTTGAATAGGATTAATAATTTGTGTGACTTGTCAAGTCAAAAAATAATATACACGAGATAAGATACAGGAATAACTCGTATAATTCTTAAATAGACATGAAGTGTCTACTCCTCATCTTACCAAGAAGCAATATTTTGATAGATTCTCAAACGAATCCACTTTTGTAACTCAACTTGTGCTCCATGTATTCTTATAGGATACCCCAAGTGTATCATGAAAGGCGAAATATGATTTCATATAAAACTATAATGGAGATTGATCCTAAAAAACATTTACTTATTACAAAAAATAGGTAGCAACATAGGGTTGTCCTATAGACTATGCAACAAAAAACCAAGTTAACAGATATTTTATTAATGAAGAAACCTTTATGATGAATGGTTATTTTATGTCCAAGTAGACATTTGTAATCATTTTGAGCATTGCAATCTTCCCTATTGCAAGAGCAAAAATCTCACTCTTGTACAAGGGAGATTGTACCTAGTGACTTGTGTCTATAATCTCCTACTCTCTTCTCCTCTTCTATCTCACAACGATATGTGTGCCACTCCAATGTTGGAGGTTCATATAGAACGCTTGGTCTTGCTCTATCTCTCTTACTCTATAATCATTAATCTTGATGAGCAACATATAGAAAAAATTATTGAGGTATGCTTGTATAATTATGATATGAGTGCTATGATATTCTATGGATTTTAGGGTCCGAGATCACAATATCTCTATTTCATTACTTTCATTGATGATTTCTCATGCTATACGATTGTATTTTTGCTTAGTCAAACATCTGAGGCCTTATCTGTTTTCAAACAATTCCACAAGGCTGCGGAACTTTAAACAGGTCGCCTTAAGAAGCTTCGTAGTGACAATGGAGGCAAACATGTTTCTCGAGAGTTTGTGAGTTACTCTGTTGACACTGTAATGCAGAGACTAGGATTTGAACATAGAATTCCTACTTGTGTTCGATTGTTGGGTTTGAGAGCTATATCCAAGGTATTGGTTAATGAAAGATTATATCCCGGTATTAAGGTGGGAAGATGTGTTAGGTAGGGATGTCCTCTTAGCCCGTTGTTAATTGCTAAAAAAACCCATCCCCTCTTCTTCTTTCTCCATGCTCACGCAACAAATCGTAACTTGAAAGGGCTGTAGGTAGGCTCTCATCATGTTCTTGATTTGGGGTTTTAAGATGACACTATTATTTTCTCAGATACTCAGAATGCTAATAATGGTGAATATATGTCATACTTGAATTTTTATTTGCTTGTAGCTGCCTTAGATTTGAATATGGGGAAGTCTTTGTTGATAGATGTATCTGTAGAGATAATTTTCATAGCTAGATTTGGCAAGAAAAGAGAAGTCTTAGGGGAACTATTTTCAAGAACCTTGGTGATCCTCTAGGAGTTAATGTATCTGCAAACTAGTTGACACAATGGGTTGAGGATAAAATCCAATCCAAAATGGCTTCGTGGCATTGTACTAAATGGTCAATTCATGTTAGGTTAAGGATTGTACAGTCTATTTTGATTTCCTCTATATGTTATATTTTCTTCCCTTTGATCCTTGACCAGTTGCAAAATTTACATCAAAATTACTAATATTTTATGGGGATCTTCTGTTGTAGCCTGGCTCGCCTGGAAGCATTTGGCATTGCCTATTCACTTGGGAGGATTGGGTATCCTTCATTTGCAAATGCACATGCTGGCTAGTAGGGAAACCTTACTAAAAGAAATTGATGGATAATTCTGTTGTGTACTTTCATGGTGTTTGAATATGTTTGCATAGGACAAATTGTTTTGTGCTACTCATGTTCAATTGTGTGGGAAGACTACTAATATGCTGGTTAAGTCTTGAAAAAGTCTATGTGCTTTGTTGATTTGGGATGGTAGAGCTAGATATACAGGTAATCCCTTAGGGTATGAGTCTTGTTGTTGGAGCTTTGGGTTTAAAAAACCACCCGCTGCTTACTTGGGAAAAAAATCATAAGAGGGTTAAGCCCAATCAATCAAATTGTTACTCTAACAGAAATATTATTGCCTTTATGGTGGCTAAGAGAAGATTCAGACTAGGAAATGGGCTCAAAATTACTTGGGGACAGTTGTGTACACATGTCAGCAATTTGAAAGTTTCTTGTTGCAATGAAGATTTAATCAAAGATTCTGCGATTGAGCATTGTCAGAGACTTCAACAAATTGACGAACCTCACCAACCAAAAGTTTCTATCTAAGCTTGATCCTTTAGCCTTAGATAGAGAACAGATGCAACAAGATTTGCAAGTTCAATCTAGATCAAAGCTGGTGGTTGAAGAAGCTATCTGATGTATGGTGAAATATCCTGACAGGGGCTCTACCCATAGGTGAATTGTTAGTCAGAAAGAGAATGTGTGATGGAAAATGCCCCAAATGTGGTCATCTTGAGACAACGAAGCACATATTTTGGAACTTCCCTACATTATATGCTTGATGGATATGTTTGCATGATATTTGTATGATGCATTGGAAGACTAAGTTTCCAAATATAGACTGCTTTTTGGAACAATTCAAACGGGTTCTACACATTTAGACTTATGTATTGCTTTTCTCAGACTTTGGGTGTTATCCTTTTTGTGGAATGCTAGAAACTCATCTTTGTTTGATACACACAACTTTCACAGTTTCACACTGCCTTGGTCTATGATTCGAGATAAATTGTTAGAGGACTGTGTAGCACTTCAAATCCTCAACAAAATAAGACGATGGAATTCCTCACCATGATGTAAACATGTAACAAAATGTATTATAGTACCTAAGTTATAGAGAGAGAGAGAGAGAGAGAGATTTTCACAATTATATAGGCAAATGAAATTTCCACTCTGAACCAATAATAGGATCGATAAGAAAGGATGGGGAACATAGTTCTTCTCTGTCAACTGATGAACTACAGCGATGGAAGCATTTCATCATGGACAATGGGTACCTACTCCATAAGGGGAGAGTTTGTGTACCGACGGACACAGACATTCCGCGCCAAATTCTTTATGAATGTCATGATAGTCCAAGTGCAGGGCACCCGAGTATAAGAAAGATTTATGCTCTCGTACAACGATAATTTTACTGGCCAGGTTTACATGGCTTTGTTCAAGATTATGTCTTGCATTGCCAAAAATGTCAGGTTAACAAAGCAGAGCGCCTGAAAGCAAGAGGACTCTTACATCCTTTGGAGATCCCCAATGGTAAGTGGGAAAGTATATCTATGGATTTTATTGTGGGTTTACCAACCCACTGTACGAGGTCATGACTCAGTATGGGTGGTCGTAGACCGGTTGACTAAACTATGTAAGTTTATTCCAACCAAATCAACGATTAAACCTCCAGAATTAGCTAAGTTATTTGTGGACAACCTATATAAGTTGTATGGTTTGCCAAGTAACATTGTCAGTAATCGTGATCCCAAGTTTAATAGTCATTTTTGGAGGGTTGTGTTTAAACGATTGGGTACACAACTAAACCTCAGTACAACCGATTATCCAGAAACGGATGGTCAAACTGAACGAGTTAACTAAGTGCTAGAGGATATGCTACGCGCATACGTTAGCAAGAAACAGTCAAATTAGGAAGAATATTTACCTATTCTTCTCGAGTTTGCTTACAATAGTGCTAAGCATGTCACGACTGAATTTAGTCCTTTCATGGTCATGTATGGTTTTTCAACCTAGGTCACCTGTTACGGTGGGATTGGCAACCGAAAAACTCCAACAGGTTAAGGATTTTCTCCAAGACCACATGGATATGCTGAAACTCGCTTGTCACATTATCCGACAAGCGCAGGATCGGTATAAGAAGTACCCTGATGAGAAACCTCGGCAAGTTACCTTTGAGGAAGGGGAGGAAGTATTTTTTACGTGTGCCAGAGCATTCAAAAAGTCTGAAAACTGGGCCAACACATAAATTATCTCCACGATATTATGGGCCTTTCAAAATACTCAAGCGAGTGGATGATCGTGCCTACAAATTATCGCTACCTACACATGCTCGTGTTCATCCGGTGTTTACTGTAACCCGTTTACGTAAGAGATTAAATGGGGATGACAATGCCATTGACCAAAAGATTTTGGTCGATTTCGTTGAACCTCTTACTCTACCGCATGAACCTGAACGAATTCTCGACTATCATGATTTACGTATACATCATCATGTGCGTCGACAAGATTTAATCAAGTGGAAAGATCGACCTGAGGAAGGTGCCACTTGGGAAAACATTAGTGTTCTTAAGAAGAAGTTTCCCACTTTTGTTTTCAAGGACTAAAACTCTTCCTTAAGGGGGGAGTAATGTCAGGACAAGGGCAAGGCCAGAGAGTCTTGGACTGGACCAAGGGCCGGACTAGGCAATGTTTAAAAAGAATCCAGCTAGGGAAGAGGGGCTATAGTGGGAGGTTGGAAGGTGTATTCCAGGCTCTAGTCTCCCCTAGTCTTTACAATACTTTTCATAGATTGATTTGGCTAGCAAAGAGAATGCTTAGGGAAACTGTATTCAGGAACCTTGGTTATCCGCTAGGAGTTGATGTATCTGCAAAATAGTTGACACAATGGGTGGAGGATAAAATCCAAACCAAAATGGCTTCGTGGCATTGTACTAAATGGTCAATTCATGTTAGGTTAAGGATTGTGCAGGCTATTTGGATTTCCTCTATATGTTTTGTTTTCTTCCCCTTGATACTTGGCCAGTTGCGAGATTTACATCAAAAATACTGAGATTTTATGGGGATCTTCTGTTGTAGCTTGGCTTCCCAGGAAGCATTTGGCCTTGCCTATTCACTTGGGAGGATTGGGTATCCTTCATTTGCAAATGCACATGCTTGCTAGTAGGGAAACCTTACTGAAACAAATTGATGGATAATTTTGTTATGTACTTTCATGGTGTTTGGGATATGTTTGCATGCGACAAATTGTTTTGTGCTACTCATGTTCAATTGTGTGGAAATACTACTATTATGATGGTTAAGCCTTGAAAAAATCTATGGGCTTTGTTGATTTGGGATGGTAGAGTCAGATATACAGGTAATCCCTTAGGGTATGAGTCTTGTTGTTGGAGCTTTGGGTTTAAAAAACCACCCGCTGTTTACTTGGGAAAAAAAGCATAAGAGGGTTAAGCCCAATCAATCAAATTGTTACTCTAGCATAAATATTATTGCCTTTATGGTGGCTAAGAGAAGATTCAGACTAGGAAATGGGCTCAAAATTACTTGGGGACAGTTGTGTACACATGTCAGCAACTTGAAAGTTTCTTGTTGCAATCAAGATTTAATCAAAGATTCAGAGATTGAGCATTGCCAGAGACTTCAACAAATTGATGCACCTCCCCAACCAAAAGTTTCTATCTACACTTGATCTCTTAGCCTAAGATAGAGAACATATGCAACAAGATTTGTGAGTTCAATCTAGATCAATGTTGGTGGTTAAAGAAGCTATTTGATGTATGGTGAATTGTTAGCCAAAAAGAGAATGTCTGATGGAAAATGCCCCCTTGAGACAACGAAGCACATATTTTGGAACTTCCCTACAATATATGCTTGGTGGATATGTTTGTATGGTATTTGTATGATGCATTGGAAGACTAAGTTTCTGAATATAGACTGCTTTATGGAACAATTCAAACGGGTTCTACACGTTTAGACTTATGTATTGCTTATCTGAGACTTTGGGTGTTATTCTTTTTGTGAAATGCTAGAAACTCGGCTTTGTTTGATACACACACCTTTCACAGTTTCCAACTGACTTGGTCTATGATTCGAGATAAATTGATAGAGGATTGTGTAGCACTGCCAGTTCCTTAACAGAATAACACGATGGAATTCCTCATCATGATGTAAACATGTAACAAAATGTAATATAGTACTTAAGTTAGAGAGAGAGAGAGAGAGAGAGAGAGAGAGAGAGAGAGAGAGTTTCACAATTACGTAGGCAAATGAAATTTCCACTCTGGACCAATAATAGCACCGATAAGAAAGAATGGGGAAAATGCAATGTCCGTTCAAGGATCAGAATGAGGTATGTTGATGGAGCAGGTCGTCCGGCCAATCTATGATCAAAGGTAGGGGTTGGCGAAGGCGACATTGACGAGGGAGAGCGGAAGAGTGCCAGCGCAGGGGTAGGTCCGGCCGTAGCGGAGGCCGGAGGAAGCGGGTTGGACTTTGACGTTGGGGAGGAGAGTGCAGTGGCCGAAGGTGGGCACGTCCACCTCCATGGCGAAGCGGCTGTTGATCTTCTGGTTCCAGCGCCGGTCCTGGCAGGCTGCAATGATGTTGAAGGCCTTACAGGGGCAGTTGTTCACAAGCTCCCACTCGCACAGCCTGGTGGCCACGGGAGTGTTGGTCAGCACGAGGTCGTGCAGCCTGCACTTGCGGGGCGTAGCTGCTTACACAACGGAGGTCCCCTCCATGATATTTAGCAGCAGCGCCGCCACCATCGCCACTGCGGTCGCCAGAAAAGGAGATCAATAATATTACGACATATGATATGACTATAGCACACAGACGTGCGTTTTTGTATACTTGTAGAATATTAACGACAGGAAGCCATATTCTTATACCTGTGCAGAGTGCCACCCTCCCCATTGCCATTGTTGATGATGAAGATGGGTTCTAGCCCTAAACGCTGCTCGATGTGCTCACTGCTGGCTACAGTTTTGCGGACACCACTATTCCAGCCTTCACAGCACCCGCTTTATATACTCCCAATTACGTCCTCGTAATCCGACCTGCCAAACCTGAAAAGCCAAATCAAATACTTGTTCCTCATTTGTGTGTGTTTGAGTTCCTTGGCTATTAATGTATTCCCATGATAACTTCTAACCTTCTACGGGTAATTATAGTGCCATTTATGTTAGTAAAAGGTCACATTTACAATAGGAAAAGGAAACATCCATATTGCATGACAGCTAGTTGAATTGACTTGGGGAGTAGTTCGAATGGACCTATTCCCTCTCGAAGTTGATACCTTGGTGGAGCTTGTTGAGTTTCATTTTTTGCCAACATTTTTAGTTGAGAACTTTGAGGGCCAAGGACTAACACATGCCTTTGTCCACCCAACCATACTCCTCCTACAGACCTCGTAGCCTACCTTTTCTTGGCCTACCTTGAGGAGACCACTTAACTTGGATGATCAATTGACTCATGTGCCAACATAGTCCTGCCCTTGTCTTTGTGGAAATATTACTCCCCCTTGAAGGAGAGTTTTTGTCCTTAAAAACATTGATCAATGAAATAACTCTCCATAGGAATATTAATGCTCTCCTCTCTAAACTTGCATCACGTCAAATGCTATCCCACGCATTACGTACCATTACATCTGGCACTCATATGTGGAATTATGTGCTTGTAGAAAAAATCAAATTGAATGATTGAAGTCAATATTTTCTCAGGAGATTGTCCCTTTGACCAAGGGAAACCTCTACTTTCTCTACTTAGATCTCAAATTAAGAGTAAAGCCTACCTCACGTGAGATGGTCTAACTGAGCAAACTTATTTTTTTCACTACTTAACTACTAGTAGAACCTATCTTCAGAAAAACTCTTGACTAATAGTAGAACCTATCCCAGGCAAAACACTTTAACTTAGAAAAGCCTATTTATCTCTTTCATTAACTAATAGTACAGCGTATCTCAAGGAAAATGCTCTGAGTGAGAAAAACCTTCTAGCAAGATGTTATAGCTGAGCAAAAGTTAGCTCTTTATCTCCTCAAGAAATTTCTTCCAAAAATTGGAGTGCTTCTTACAGATGTATATCATTCAAGCGATGGATAGGTGTTTTCGGCTTACTTATAGAAGAAACAAAAAGGTTGGCACTCTAAGTCCTTAGGTACATTTACCTTCCACATGCAGATTCTATTCCCAAACTAGAGTTGTTCTTCATGAAAGATGGAGCATTTTGTGAACTATCTATGGTTAACATAGAGGGATCCCCAGAACTTCTTAAACTCCACAATTTGATGGATGTTGTTGTGTGCCAATCATCTTTTGACAAAAGTAGCCCTTCTAGCACTTTAAAGGCATACACATGTAATCCCATGATATACTATCAAATTTGGTATCTTTGACACATCTCAACAAGAATTTAAGCATGAGAGATTTGAATAGGAGTAATAATTTGTGTGACCTGTCAAGTCAACGAAAAATATACATAAGATAAGATATAGGAATAACTCGTATAATTCTTAAATAGACATGGATGTCTACTCCTCATTTTACCACGAAGCAATATTCTGATAGACTCTCAAAAGAATCCACTTTTGTAACTCAACTTGTGTTCCATGTATTCCTATAGGATACCCCAAGTGTATCATGAAAGGCGAACTATGATTTCATGTACAACAATAATGGAGATTGATCCTAAAAAACATTTACTTATTACAAATAATAGGTAGCAACATAGGGTTGCCCTATAGAATATGCAACAAAAAACCAATTTAATGGATATTTTATTAATGAAGAACCCTTTATGACCAATGGTCCTTTGATGTCCAAGTAGACATTTGTAATCATTTTGAGCATTGCAATCTTTCCTATTGCAAGAGCAAAAATCTCACTCTTGTACGGGGGAGATTGTACATAGTGACTTGTGTCTCTAATCTTCTACTTTCTTCTCCTCTTCCCTCTCACAACGATATGTGTGCCACTCCAATTTGGAGGTTCATATAGCACGCTTGGTCTCGCTCTGTCTCTCTTACTCTCTAATCATTAATCTTGATGAGTAACATATACAAAAACTTATGGAGGTATGCTTGTATAATTCTTATATGAGTGATGATATTTTATGGATTTTAGGGTCACCGCATATTTGTTGTGTTGTAGTTGTATCAGATCAATGGCTGTGTTGTTCGTGATGTGCATAATTAAGTATGAAGAGCTCAATCAAGGAAAATCAATATTATAGAACAACTAATTCTTCTTTCTCTTCTATATGGGTTTCCTTTTTCTTGCTTGCTACTATGACCTATACGTAGAGTAAAAATAGTGGAAGAATTTCATAATAGTAGCAGATCTCACGGATGCTATAAGAATAAGAAATATCTATAGATGCTTGATTGATCAATGGGGAACATTCATTATTGTACTTGTAATAGTTTGATGAGGCCGATGGGTTGGCTTTGATTGATGTTTGGTCTAACTACCACTTATTTTCACTCATGAAAATGTTGATGGATTTTCGCTCTTTAGCTTCTATAGTCTTTTAGGATCAACATGGTTTCTCTATTGCTTTTATGGTCGTGATGGTTTCTTTGCCATGATGTTACTTTGCATAGACAAAATATTGTAATTATGGTACCATGGAATTTCTAATCTTTTAGATAAAAAAACCTTGGTAAACGGGATGGTGAGAGAAATTCGATAGGTTCTTTTGTCATAAAATATAATATCTAATATCTAACCAACCCAAATGATTTTCTCATATTAAAGTGATCACTTAATGTGGGAGAATAAACGGGAGCAAGTGTTAAGATATAGACATGTGCTTATAGATCTATCTCAACACGGGGCCAATGGTAAAGGGGCCCAAATGAGATATGGTCTATCAAAGAGAAAGGCTAACAAATGGAGTATAAGACCTTAGAGTTAGCTTCATTTAAGACCTCCAATAATGTGTGTAAAAGGTCTTTGACCTTAGGTAAGCTAGGGCTGAGCTTGAGGCACGGGAACCCGACCCAACTCGAGGTGCTTGTCCTCCTTGTCATGCTTGATGACTAAGGTGCTTATTTATTGAGATGCTTGAGGTGCTTGACATGCTTGAGATGCTAGGGTTGCACTTGAGGTGAGAACCCAACCCAAGCTTAAAGTGCTTATGAGCCAAGCTTGTGGTGGGAACTGGGCCTATGCATGAGGGGCTTGAGATGTCAAAAATTCAAAGATTCAATCCCTACAAGGAGGGGGCGAGCCCTACATGAGGGGGGATGAGAGAGAACACCCACACACTCACACAAGGTATGCATGGTACAAAGAAAGCAAAAGGGACACTTGTCAAGTTCCTCCTCATGTTGCCCTCATGGTGTGCCTGAAGCCTATTGGTTGGACACCCAAGGGATCCAATAATAATTTAGGAGATTTAATTAATTGATTTAGCATCTTTCTAGCCCTCTCTCTCAAAGGGGAAAGGGGGACACTTGTCTCAAAGATACCCTTGCTGCTTGTAATGCCTCCTGCTTGTGATTGGCTAGGCCTGGAGGGGTCCAATGAGCTTCAAGCATGAGCTACAAGGGGGGGTCAACCCAAGCAAGCTAGGGGGTTGCTTAGGGGGTATACTCACCCACACACACTCTCATTGTGTGCTATGCAAAGTGCAAGAGCTCCCTCTCCTTCTTCAAGCAAGTAGAGGTTGAGAGCCTACACCAACACTCTTGGATATGGAGTGCAAATCCAACCAAGAGCCATGCTTCAATGCTTAAGCTTGCCATCTCCTTATTCTTCATTACTATGCTATTATGTATGGTAGCAACAAGAGTTATGATAAGTGAGGAACTAATTCTTTCTCCTACGAAATGTTTCTTCTTCCTCTTCCCTACCCTCATTCCCTGCTAGGTCTCTCCACCTCGAAGGTGTTTGAGGTCTTGGGATAGTTAAATCTTTCTTCAAGTTTATGTTATGTTTGTGATGCATGAAGCTTTCCATCTTCATTGCATCACCTAGGTCACAAGGAACACAAAGATTGTATTGTAACAAGTCTCTCTTAATGGGAGAAATCATAATACAAATGCCTATTGGAGGGGGAACCAGCTCCACATAAATCCGGACCTCAACTGTTGTCATGTTCTCTAAATTCTCTCTCTTGCAAAAGTATTGTTCACGCCAAGTTAACTAATTTCTATGATTATGTTGCTATCTTCACTTATGTTCACCCGCTATGCTCACAAAGTCATTTATCAAAAGTACTCTCATTAATTTCCGCTACTCTCAAATTAAGTAGGCCAATTTCATTACATCTTTGATCACCTTACTAATGTCTTAATCAAGTTTACCTTTGAAAAAAATGTTCTTTTGTGTATAAGTAGTATCTTAGTACAACAACATACACATCCTAAACACAGACACTTCCTAGGCAAATGGGTTGGTGGGGATGTTGGCTTTAAACTATTGCTACAACCGGAAGCATGGCTGCCCTGCAACATACTGGAAAATAGCGGATAACAAGACATAAACGACTAAATCTACGTACGTGCCGACCCGCATAGCACATAACCACGACGTATGAAAACAGAGAGAGATAGAGAGCGAGATAGAGTGAACGAGAACGTGCAAGCGCACCTCCTAGAGCGGAGTGCTACGCCGGCACGGCGAGAGAGAAGAGAGGAGAGGTGAGAAGAGCAACGCAGACACTGGGTGCAATCTCCCCCCGTGCAAGAGTGACCATTTCCCTCTTGCACGTATTTAATTTATAGATTCTTGAATGGTCAAGGTGAGTACAAACTGGCCGGCCGGACATAATTGGCCAAAGCTCACAAAGAGCACTTGAATAATCAAATATACATAAAATGTAACATCTTTCTGCATAATCCATTATCTGCTGATGCTCTTGCCATCTATCAGCTGCAATAGATAATAAAATATCAATTCTATAACATACCTCTCCGTTGGAAAGCAACTGTCCTCAGTTGCGAAGATAAAAATCTGCAAACAATACTTGTTAAAAACAATGATGAGTATGTTGTGTCAAAAACATCACATAATAAAAGAAAAATTTATGAAACTTAACAACCTTAGCTTATCCCTGCCGTCATCCACATACTACCTATTCTAGTGTCTCATACCACTAGAATACGTACTATATGTCATACCCTGATGAATCAGGATATCATTGGTCACACTCATCATCAATCTCATAATGTCAAGTCGCATCACATAAACACTGCCATAATAGTCACCAGATACCAAATCCCAAACCAATTCCAATTCCACAATATAAGTCCAAATCCAAATCACTTTCATTATGTACCCGGGTAACAAAATCATACCAATTACAGTGGCGGCCAGCCACTGCAGCATGATTTTGTGATCGATGTTGCCTCGACTGGCGAATCTACACCAAGAAGACGTGCTACCTAGATCGGCGAATCTGCACTAATGCTGCCTATATCGGCGGATCTGCATTTACCATTGTGAATAGATCTGCAAATTGCTAATGTGCTGCCTAAATCGGCGGATCGGCATAGATAATTGGTGTTGCCTAAATCGGTGAATCTACACCAAGATGAGCATTTACACATTGCCTAAATCGGCAGATCTGTGTGCATGTGACCAATGGACAAGGCAAGGCCTAAAAACATAAAAAAATATACTACCTGTTTTATACCACATTGGAGTAAATTTGAGTAACAAAGTACTGACAAATTGGTATTTAACGGAAAGCACCGTGACTCATGTGAGTAGCTGCATATCTCAATGTGAAATGATTGCAATAGCAATTTCGTTTAATACAAGTATTGGCACAATGTTAGAGAATGCAGGTAATTAAAAGAGCCATGCCTTCTTTCAAGAAATAAATGGTAATCAAGCTGATAAGTAAGCTAAATGTGTTGAATTTATGTAACGTTGTTGTTCTCTGTGTAATGGTATTAAGAAATATGTGTAGGACTATGAGTATCTGAGAGAGTGATATCAATGTATAATTACTTGTGTTTTTGAGAAGATTTTTCAAAACCCAGAATGAAAATGTGGAGAGAACTTACCTGTTTGCTCTCTGTAAATCATTAGACTCTGGATGATGTACTGCATCTGAAATATGTACCAGTCTGTGCGTGGGAGGAGAGAACTGTAATTGGCCAAAGCCATTTACAATGATGAGCCTCGGATTAATCGACAAGTGAGATGGAATCAATATATTGTAGATTGTTTTTGTTTGAATAAATGGAGTTGTCCCCTTGATATCGCAAGTTGTTGTCTCTAACGTTCTTAACATTGTGAAATTTATTATTTATAATTGTTAGAGGGCATTGACTAGTTAAATAGTAGATTGGTCCATGAATAGGGAAAACAACGTAAAATTGATTTGACCTTAGTTGCTCTTTCGGACATTGCCAATCAGGCATCAAAATATGTAAAAGAATATGCATCAAGAAAATGTCTGCAACTTATACAAATTACCTATAAGAGCAAACTAATACAGTCCTTATGGGTCTAATACAATGTCTATATAGAAAAATTAAACTAAAATCAACGTCATCGTCGTCAAGTCCCGTGGATGCCCCGCATTAGGCGTCGTCGCTAAAAGTATTGCATTAGTCACGGAAGAGTTTTGTGGATGTCTGCTTCTACAAGTAGTCTCAGTTGTGTGTGTGTGTGGGGGGGGGGGGGGGGGCACTGGTGTAGAGGTTTCAGATGTAGCAAAAAGGCGAGAAATAAAATGAAATAAAATGTTACATTAAATGTCGTTGAATTACATTTGGAGTCAAAATTGATACAATTAGTGTGAATCTAATCCAATGTTTGGGTACTAAAATAAAATAGTGTAAAGTGAAAGACTAAAATTAAAAACCCTGAAAGCATCATTCTAAAAATCGTCAACAGCATTGTCGCTTTTCGTGGTTGCCCGACAGTAGGTGTTTATCTGAGAAAGCTTCCTCAATGTTTGCCGAAGATTTTCCTCAATGTTCATCGTGATTAGAAATCATATTGGGAGGCGACGAGAGATAAAGAAATGAAATGAAATTTCGTATTAAACATCTTCAAAAGGCCAAAATTATAGATAGGCCAAATTGATACAATCCATGTAAATTTAACAATCTAATCCAATGCTTGGGTAGAGATGAAAATGAAGTAATAAAAATTAAGAAAAAGGTGTCGTGAGCATCGTCAAATACCGCCTCTGTAAGTAGGCGTACTGGGAGGGGGGAGAAAGAGAGAGAAAGAAATGAAATGAAATGTTATTTTAACAGTCTTCAAAATGCTAAAATTTCCTATGAAAACAATCAGATACAATCCTTGGGGATCTACTCCAATGCCGGGGTACAAAATAAAATAAAAGATTGACGAATTAAAAGCCAACATCATAAGCGACAATGCCTAACAACGCGTTGTTGGAGAAAGTATTACACTGATTACTGAAAACTTCATCAACATCCGGCTCTGTAAGCAGTGGGGGGGATGCCATAGGTGTGTCTGCATCCAAAGCAGTAGACGAGGGGGAGGAGAAGAGGGAGTAATAAAACATTTTCTTATGGGACCTACCTCATACAATCCTTAGGGTTGTAATACTATGTCTCGGTATAAAATAAAATGAAGTAAGTAAAAAGACTTGAAACAAATCATCCTCATCGCCGTCAGAGCTGCAGCGGCGGTGTCACAGAAAATAGTGCAGCGGCGGTCGCGAAAGAGCTTCGTCAATGTTGGAGGAAGTTGCAAAGGGAGGTGTTGGCTGGGCGTTTCCGACAGGATGGCGTTGCTCTCGGGCCTGGGGTTGAAAGGGAAAACGCAGGGCCGAGCCAAGGGCTGGCCACGAGCAAAGCAGGTTGCTTTTCAGTGAGCCCTCACAAGCTACACCTCATGGAACTCCACAGAACTAGGCCATGGATACGAGCACCTGCTATACAGCGAGCTTCGTCAAGATCAGCCATGCAAGAACTTTTTCAGTTTTTGTCACCGTAGAGCTCTATCAATGTCTGCCGCTGCAGGCGGAGGGAGAGAGAGAGAGAGAGAGAGAGAGAGAGAGAGAGAGAGAGAGAGAGAGAGAGAGAGAGAGAGAGAGAGAGAGAGGAGAGAGAGAGAGAGAGAGAGAGAGAGAGAGAGAGAGACACGGATGAGAGAGATGGATGACGATTGAACTAAGGTAGGGAGAGAGAGTTCCATTTTCTTTGGTAAATGAGACTCAAGATAACTAATAGAGAGTGAGAAAGAGAGAAAGAGGTGGCCACTTGCGGCTGCATGGGAAGTTAGGTGGTGGGTGAGTGGAGAGGGTTCAGAGGTGGTGGTTGTCAAGTTGGAGGAGAAAGTGAGAGAGAATTGGACTGCGCCTGTATTGTGTGTACGAAAAAAGAGGGACGGTTGCTGCTCATTAACGGACCACAGTCGCATGCTGCATGGCAACTAGCCAAGGAGAAGTGGGGAGGGAGGGAGAGAGAGAGAGAGAGAGAGAGAGAGAGAGAGAGAGAGAGAGAGAGAGAGAGAGAGAGAGAGAGAGAGAGAGAGAGAGAGAGAGAGAGAGAGAGAGAGAGAGACGGTTGTGCTTGTCGCAAAGATTGCATGCGGTCAAGGTTGACTGGCCTCCAACAGTTGGAGCCAAAAATGATTGTGTTGTAGACATGTAGTAGTGTTAGTGTGTATACGCGCTTCACCACGGGCACTTTTCTCCCACTGGGTTTTTCCCCCTGGACATCCGGTGTGAAAGGACACCTTATCTCTTAGGGTTTCATATAAGCTTTGTAGCTCTGAGTTTGTATATATTATTATTCCAATACAGAGAGACAGACTACAGAGATCTCGTACACAAGCTCTGTGTCTTCTCCTTCTCCATCTTCTTCCTACTCTGAGTTGCTGTCTTCCTTCTGTTTCCTATTTCATCATCTTCAACATGTGTGGTTTAGGGTATGCGCCTCCATTCAGGCACACGCAGTTCTGAGTGGGTGGTTTGGGCGTCACAAGATGAGAGAAAAGCAGAGATTGGATGGGCTGGCGACTAACTGTTGGGTTGGCACGCCATGCAGGCAACTGAGAGAGTATGAGATTTTCTTCAGGTAAACAGTTTTTTTGGGAAGCAGCTTGTCTTAGCTTTGTGCTGAGATTTTGTGTAGAGTTTTGCTTGGATTGGAGAGGATATTTGTGAATCTCTTGGAGGTTCGTTTTCTCTCTTGTGTGCATCTACAGTATGGCTCAATCTACGGAGAAAGAGATTTTTGGTGCGTTTACATCCGAAGACAAATTGGATGGTACCAACTATTCTCTTTGGTCTTTTATGGCCAAAAATGTTTTGGTTGGTAAAGGATTGTGGGATTATGTATCTGGAGATGAAGTTCGTCCAGGTAGCATTGCACCTGCCACGCCTGGTCGTGGTGCAGCTATTGGTGCAGGACCCTCACAAGTCACTCGAGAGCAAAAGAGATGGGATACTAAAGATGCACAGGCTATGGCTGTGATTGCCTTAACCATAAAGAGGACAATCACACCACATATCAGATCTTGCAGAACTTCTGAGTATGCTTGGAACACTCTGCAAGCTATGTTTGGAGGAAGAAATGCTGCCAGAATAGAGTTTTTGAAGAAACAACTTGACAAAATACAGATGGACGAAAGTGACGATATTGTCGAGCATCTTACAAAAATCAGGGATCTTAAAGAGCAATTGCTTAGCATTGATGAAGTGATTCCAGAGAAGGACTTGGTTTCCAAAACACTCAATTCACTACCACCATCTTATTTGACTTTTCAGACTTCTTTGACTCTGTCTTTGCGAGCTAATCCTGACCCTCTTCATTTTGAAGAGTTAGTGGCTTTGCTATTGCACGAGGATCAATCACGTAAGAACAAGTCTTTATAGGTGGATGGTATGGATCATGCTCTTGTTGTACAGAACAAAAACAGGGGTAAAGAGAGTGCTCATCACTCCAAGTCTAGTGCAGGACAATCTTCAGAGAAGTCTAAAGGTGAGTCCGACAAGTCCAAGAAGAAAGGTAAATGTCACTACTGCAAGAAACCTGGTCACTACATTAGTGAGTGTAAAAAGCGAATTGATAAAGAAAAGAAGAAAGAGTCAAGTTTGGTTGTTTCAGCTTCTGGTGATTCTTCTACAGCTAAAGAAGAGTCTGCAAACTTTGTGCAGGATTCTTATGCTTTTGTAGTATGTTCAAATTTTTCTGCTTACAGTGTTGACAAGACACAAATGATTTGGTACTTTGATAGTGGTGCATCCAGGCATATTACTTCAAGGAAGGATTTGTTTTGTTCATTGGATGCAGCTCCAGCAGGAAAGAAGGTGACATGTGCAAATAATTCTTCTTATCCAATCAAAGGCGTTGGTAAGATTTTGATTACCATTTCAGATGGTTCAGATTTATGCTTGCCAGATGTCTTATATGTTCCAGGGATCAAGAAGAATTTGTTGTCTGTATCCTCTCTTGCAAAAAATGGTCTTCGGGTCATTTTTGACGATGACAGATGTGTTGTACGAGATCGAGAGAATGGTTATTCTCTTATCACTACAGGTACGCTGGAAAATGGACTATTTGTGCTAGATCGTTATGAAAAGCAGATTCAGGTATGTATTGCAGAAACAAAGACTCAGGCCTATGCAGGATGTTGAGTTGTGGCATGCTAGATTTGGGCATGTTGGTTATGGCAGTTTGATGACTTTACAACGTCATAATATGGTGCATGATTTGTCTTTATTGGAGATGCCACCAAGACATGTATGTGAAGGTTGCGTTCTTGGAAAGATGCACAGATTTGCATTTTCGCAGGATGGTTCAGTTAGAGGGACACGAAAGTTGCAGCTTGTACACAGTGATGTATGTGGTCCTATGAGGACACCATCTTTGGGAAACAGCCTTTATTTTGTGACCTTCATTGATGACTTTTCCAGGTTTTGTTGGGTGCATCCACTCAAAGCAAAGTCAGATGTGTTTGCAGTTTTTCAACATTATGTCGCCATGGTTGAAAATGAAACAGGTTGCAAAGTACAGACTCTTCGTACCGATCGAGGAGGTGAATACATGTCAGGTGCATTTAAGGATTTTTTGGAAAGAAAGGCATTAAACACCAATGCACTATGCCATACACACCACAACAGAATGGTGTTGCAGAAAGGAAGAACGGGTCTTTAATGGAGACGGCTAGATGTATGCTCAAGGCTAAGAGTTTGCCTCATAAGCTATGGATGGAGGCAGTTGCTTGTGCAGCACATGTTTTGAACAGGTGTCCTACTCGTGCCTTGAAGACCATTACTGCATATGAAGCTTGGTATGACAAAAAACCTTCAGTTAGTTATCTTCGTGTTTTTGGTTGTATTGCTTATGCTCACATCCCTCAGCAGTTACGTGGGAAGCTTGATGATAAGGCAATCAAATGTATATTTGTGGGGTACAGTAGTGGAAGTAAAGGTTATAGACTTTACAATCCTGCTACAAACAAGATTTTTGAAAGTCGTGATGTAATTTTTGCAGAAACTACTGCTCAACCTATGGTTGCTTTTGATGTACCTCATATGCAGACACATGATGTATTTGAAGGTTTGCTTCCTTCTTTTGTGGAGAATCAAGAATCACAACAGGTTGATAATCTTGATCAATCTTTTGATCAGCATGTGACACCTCATGATGTAGAGGAAATTGTGCGTGAAGAGCAAGAAGTTCTCAGGGAAGAAAGAACCTTGCCTAAATGGGTTCAGAAAACTTTGCAAGATAGCAAGTTGGATGCACCGTTGCCACGAAAAACACGTGTTGGTACTACTTTTGGCAGAGAGCAAGTAGATTTGGCTTGCTTTAGCACTCTTTGTGATGCAGATGAGCCTGATTCATTTGAACAAGCTTTAGAGTGTGTTCAGTGGAAAGATGCTATGCAGCAAGAAATTGATTCTATTCATAAGAATCATACATGGGATCTAGTGGACTTGCCTACAGGTAAAAAGCCTATTGGTACAAAGCGGGTGTTTAAGGTAAAAAGGAAACAAGATGGTACTGTTGACAGGTACAAAGCAAGGCTTGTGGCAAAAGGCTATGCGCAACAGAAAGGCATAGATTATGATGAAACCTTTGCTCCTACTTCTCGTGCGTCCACAGTTAGATCACTAGTTGCAATTGCTGCTCATCATGGTTGGAAAATGCATCATTTGCAGGAAGAAGTTTATGTAATTCAACCAAGTGGTTTTGTTGTAAAAGGTATGTAGATTGCGTAAAGCTATGTATGGTCTCAAACAGGCTCCAAGAGCATGGTATGAGAAGATACATACTTATTTGATTGGCCAGGGATTTCAGAATAGTCCAGCAGAAAGTACTTTGTATGTCAAAAAGAGAGATGGAGTTCTCATTATGCTAACACTTTATGTGGATGATATGCTTCTTACAGGCAATAATGCAAATGAAATTGAAGCGTTTAAAGATGCTTTGAGAAAAACCTTTGAGATGTCTGATCTTGGTTTGCTACATTATTACTTGGGTATTTAGTTTGTGCAATCAGAGGATGGCATATACATGTTGCAGGCAAAATATTTGCATAAAATTTTGGACAAGTTTGGTATGCAAAATTGTAAGCCAATCTCTACACCCGTAGAAACTGGATCAAAGTTGAGCATGCACGATGCTGGAGAACCTTTTGATGTACATACTTATGCAGCAGCCGTTGGTTGCTTGATATATTTGGCAGGCAACACTCATCCAGACATTCAATTTGGGGTTTCACAAGCAAGCAGATTTATGCACAGCCCAGGTATGCATCATTGGCAGGCTGTGAAGCGCATACTTCGTTACCTTTCAGGTACCCCTAATCTTGCCATGTTCTTTCCAAGGGGGGATATGTATGGAAAGCACAATTCTATGCAGCTTCTTGGTTACAGCGATTCAGATTGGGCTGGTGATTTTGACACACGACATTCCACAAGTGGCAATTGTTTTTTCTTGGGAAATGCATGTATATCTTGGCTAAGCAAGAAGCAACCCACAGTGGCTACATCAACTTGTGAAGCTGAGTACAGGGAAACTTTCACGGCAACAGTTGATTGTGTATGGATACGCAGGTTATTGGCAGATCTTTGTGAGTGTCAACAAGCACCCACTACCATTTTCACTGATAGTCAGAGTGCTATGGCAGTTGCAAGGAATCCAGTATTTCATGCAAGAACAAAGCACATAGAGGTTCACCACTATGTCAGGGAAAGGCTACATGCAGGGGAGATCACACTAACTTACTGTCCTACACAGGATAACATTGCAGATCTATTTACGAAGGCGTTATCACGAGAAAAGTTTGAAGCTTTTCGAAAAGCTTTGGGCTTACTCTCATACACATGATGATCTGCTACCTTGTACGGATTCACACTATCACTACAGGGGGGATTTGTAGACATGTAGTAGTGTTAGTGTGTATACGCGCTTCACCAGGGGCACTTTTCTCCCACTGGGTTTTTCCCCTTTGACATCCGGTGTGAAAGGACACCTTATCTCTTAGGGTTTCATATAAGCTTTGTAGCTCTGAGTTTGTATATATTATTATTCCAATACAGAGAGACAGACTACAGAGATCTCGTACACAAGCTTTGTGTCTTCTCCTTCTCCATCTTCTTCCTACTCTGACTTACTGTCTTCCTTCTGTTTCCTGTTTCATCATCTTCAACATGTGTGGTTTAGGGTATGCGCCTCCATTCAGGCACACGCAGTTCTGAGTGGGTGGTTTGGGCGTCACAAGATGAGAGAAAAGCAGAGATTGGATGGGCTGGCGACTAACTGTTGGGTTGGCACGCCATGCAGGCAACTGAGAGAGTATGAGATTATTGAGGTTGAGATTTGAGCTGGCACCAGAAAGCAACGGCTCACGTGCTCCGGGATGGTCAGTTTTGGTGGCCACTCGAGTTGATTTTCCTGTAGGGTATCTGATAACGATATAAGCGGCCTGCTGGTTCAATAACAGATAGTAACTGGTGGTTGATTGCGTACTGCGGGCGATAAGGAACAACTTAGAGCCGAAAATAGTGGCGCTCCACACAAGGGTTGGTGAGTGTCAAATGCGTTAGCTGTAATGAAATTGCATGGCGGCTCGAAGGTGAGTGACTGGGAATGATAGCATGCATGGGGGTGGAGGTTTTAATGGTGGTTGTAAGCAAGAGTCAAGAGAACTGTCTGTGTGGTGTGCCGCCAATTGGCGAGAGAGAGAGAGAGAAAGAGAGTTGCGAGACTCTGCTGTGGTTGGTAGCAAACGGTAGTTGCACCTATGTAGCCAATGAGGGGTAAAGAGAGAAAAAGAGTGAGGGGCTGGCTGCAGGCGGCCGAGAACTGAGAGAGAGACAAGGGCCACCATTATTGATGGAGAAAAGAAGAGGGGAGAACTCCTATCACAGGAACAGAATAATAGAGATAGACAGCAAAAACAGAGGAAGAAATCTTTGTATTGATAGTGTTTGATACAACAGAGGAGAAAAATTTATGGGCGCACTCCGTTGTACGGAGCTCGAACCTCCCGACCATCCCCGAGCTTCAATTCGCTTGCATGCAGCGTCTCACTCGCACTCGCAACAGATAGAGAAAGAGATCTTTGTATTGATGGATTTTTGCAGAGTTTTGATACAACAGAGGAACAATAAAATATATGGGCGCACTCCGTTGTACGGAGCTCGAACCTCCCGACCATCCCCGAGCTTCAGTCCGCTTGCATGCAGCGTCTCACTCTCACTCGCACTCACACTCTCACTCGCACTCGCACTCGCAGAAGAGGAGATCTGTGAATGATCCCTAAAACGCACCACCCGTCGTGCTTTTATCCTTCTTTTCCTCGAAAAGCCTGCACGATTTTCGCACCAAGTATACCTGCGAGAATAATATAAGAACGTGATCGCTAAGTGATCCGTGAAGGTTAGATTTTTATCATGACACTTTGCACAGATCCTATTTCACACATTGATTTCTGCATCGCCTACAAAATAGCCAAAAGAACATACTCGTGCAACCAATTCAACATGATAATCAAAGTAAACAAAAATAATTGTGTACCTTCATAATCTCAATTGCAATAGTCTACCACGAAGAAACAAATCCACTTCTTGGTTGATAGCAGGGAGAGTTGTATGTTGTTGTATGTCAGTCTGTCCCTGTGTATACTACACTCCTGCTGCCTTCTGTTTGTCTTCATCATAACTTTTACAAACAAACTCAGAACAGAGCAATCCAGGTACTCAAAACAATGGGAATAGATCTGGTCTACAAGGCAACGTGGACAGAATTGCGAAAAACGTCTTTCTTTGGCTGAAAACGCAACTTTTAGGTCACGACTCATAAAAGCTCTATTTTTGGGTCTCCACTACTTTTACAACTTATTTTAAGCCTACCCATGCATTTTAAGCTAAAACACATAAATATAAAACATTGATATTAATAAAAATCTCAATTTTAATGTTCATAGACAGACTATCTGTTATTCATTAATCTTTAGATGACGGAACATTGACTGTAGAACCAGAATTAGTGCTAGATAGGCGTGTCAAACATCTGAGAAATAGAGACATTGTGAAAGTTTTGGTTAAGTAGCAGAACTATCCAGTAGAGGATGTATCATGGTTGATCTTAGTGTTTTGCAAAGAGAATTTCCCTCTCTTACCAACTCTGAGAACAGAGTTAATTTTGATAAGGGGAGAATGTAATAGGACTAATTTTTGAATTCCTCAAAAGTCGAAAAGAATGAAGTAAGGCATATCTTTTGTTTAGCACGATTGTTGAATAGTCTATTAAATAGAGCTTATATGAATGAGTTTGAGATATTAAGAGAGAACATATATTCTTTTTTTTAAATAATAGACTAGAGACGTATTTGATAAAGATTAATGAATAACAGATAGTCTGTCTATGAACAGTAAAATTGAGATTTTTGTTAATATCAATATTTTATATTTATGTGTTTTAGCTTAAAATGCATGGGTAGGCTTAAAATAAGTTGAAAAAGTAGTGGAGACCCAAAAATAGAGGTTTTATGGGTTGCGACCTAAAAGTTGCGTTTTCAGCCAAAGAAAGACGTTTTTTGCAATTCTGTCCACGATGCCTTGTAGAGCAAACTCATTCCCGTCGTTTTGAATACCTGGATCGCTCCGTTTTGAGTTCGTTTGTAAAAGTTATGATAAAAAAACACAGCAACAGCAGCAGTGTAGTAATACACAGGGACAGACAGACATACAACAACATACAACTCTCCCCTGCTATCAACCAAGAAGTGGATTTGGTTTCTTCATGGTAGACCTAATTGCAATTGAGATTATGAAGGTACATAATATGTTTTGTTCACTTTGATTATCATTGTTGAATTGGTTGCACGAGTATGTTCTTTTGGCTATTTTGTAGGCGATGCAGAAATCAATGTGTGAAACAGGATCTGTGCAAAGTGTCATGATAAAAATCTAACCTTCATGGATCGCTTAGCGATCACGTTCTTATATTATTCTCGCAGGTATACTTGGTGCGAAAATCGTACAGGATTTTCGAGGAAAAGAAGGATAAAAGCACGACGGGTGGTGCGTTCGGGGATCATTCACAGATCTCCTCTTCTGCGAGTGCGAGTGCGAGTGAGAGTGAGACGCTGCATGGAAGCGGACTGAAGCTCGGGGATGGTCGGGAGGTTCGAGCTCCGTACAACGGAGTGCGCCCATATATTTTATTGCTCCTCTGTTGTATCAAAACTCTGCAAAAATCCATCAATACAAAGATCTCTTTCTCTATCTGTTGCTGTAGATCTCTATTATTCGGCTCCTGTGACAAGTGGGTGCAGGGGCTACCAATTTTCTGGATGCTATTGCGAAAGTCAAAAATTATGAGAAGAAGGTGAAGTATGAGAGCCGCAACCCTACTCCAAGAAAAAGTATACCTACCGGGAATAGAACGCAGAATAGGCCTTTCCAGACAAACACTGAGTTTTCCCAAAGGAATTTTACAAATAATCAGAGAAGACCACCCAATAATTTTTCAAATCAGAATCAGAATTTCAATCGAAATCAGAGTGCAAGTCAGAATGCTGTAAACAACCGCAATCAAAATTTGGGTCAGAATGATGCAAATTAGAACCAAAGAAGACGACAACCGCTGCGGTGGCAACATGATCCTGCTTTTCTAGAACGAGCAAGGAGATTTGGGTTATGTTTCCGTTGCGGTGAGCAAGGTCACAAGACGTTCGAATGCCCAAATAAGGAGATCGATCTGGCAGTTCTTGCACGAATGGAAGCCAATATGAATGCGATGGACACCACGATTGAGGAAGCGAGCGAGGAAGGTAAGTGCTCTGAAATTCCTATGAAATGTATGACAACGTCTGTTAATCATTTAAGGGCATCCGTTATAAGAATTCGGGGTAAGATAGGAACAAGCTTGCGCAGACTTTGAAATTGAATTCTAATTTCCACATTAGGAGACCTGTAGAATTGGCCAATGGGAAGAAACATTATACACAAGGTCATATTCAAAACTTACCTTTTTTGCTAAACAAAGAGAAACATTCAGGAGAATTTTATGTTATTGGCATGGGTGAACGGGATGTAATTTTGGGAATGGATTGGTTGGCTGCGAATCATGCATTGATTGATTGTGAGAGGGGTGAGTTGGTTTTTAAAAATAGAGATGGTCATCCGATTAAAGCTGAGGAGAGGAATACTAAATCACTTCTGATTTGTGCCATGAAACTTTTGAGGGGGGTGAGACAAGGGTGTGAGACGTTTCTTGTGTTTGCTAACGAGATTAAAGAGGATTCTGGGAATAAACAGAAAGAGGCAAATCCAGAATTTGTAGAGGATCTTTTACATGAATTTAAGGATGTGTTTCCGGACGATCTTCCTGGTATGCCTCCGCCTAGAGCGGTAGACCATGCCATAGATCTATATCCAAGAGCAACACCTTATTCAAGGGCTCCATACAGGTTCAATATTGATGAGCTTAAAGAGCTCAAGATACAACTTGGTGATCTTTTGACAAAGGCTTTCATTAAACCTAGTGTATCTCCTTGGGGTAGTCCTGTGTTATTCCAAAAGAAAAAGGATGATACATATAGGTTATGCATTGACTACATGGGATTAAACAAACAGACCATTAAGAACAAATATCCTCTTCCTCACATAGATGAACTGCTTAGTCATTTGAGTGGTGCCACAATATTTTCAAAGGTCGACATTCGTTCTGGCTACCATCAAATCCGCATTAAGGTCGACGACATTCCAAAGACTGCTTTTCGTACACGTTATGGGCATTATGAATTTACAGTTCTTGCTTTTGGTTTGACTAATGCACCAGCAACCTTCATGTGCTTAATGAATAATATTTTTCACCCGTATCTTGATGACTTCATTCTGGTATTCTTGGATGATATTTTTGTGTATTCTAAGAATGAAGGATATCATGCATTGCACTTAAAGAAAACATTTGAGGTTTTGCGTGAACATAAATTGTATGCCAAAGCAAGTAAGTGTTCTTTTGCAAAGGATCAGATTCTGTATTTGGGAAGAGTGATTTCTAAAGAGGGGATTCACATTGACCTTGACAAAGTTAAGACTATTGTGGAGTGGCCAACACCAAAGTCATTAAGGGATGTGAGAAGCTTTATGGGTCTAGCACAATATGAGAGAGCACACATAAAAGATTTCTCTAAGATAGCGAGTCCTTTGACGGAATTGACCAAGAAAGACAAGGGTTTTGTGTGGACTTCTACCTGTGAGACTGCTTTTGAGACCTTGAAGGCTAAAATAACAGAAAATTGTGTTTGAAAGTTCCTGAGATGGGCAAACCATTTGTTGTGTCAGGTGATGCTAGTGTGAACAACTAGGGTGTGTGTTTGACACAAGAAGGAAGAGTGGCTGCATATGAGTCTAGAAAATTAAGACGACATGAATTGAACTATGCAACCCATGATCTAGAATTTCTTGCTTATGTTCATGCATTGAAACATTGGCGTCATCTTTTGCTTGGTGTCAAATTTGAATTGCATACTGATCATCAAAGTTTGAAGTATATTTTCACTCAACCATTGTTAAACAATAGACAAAGGAGATGGATTGAATTGCTGGCTGAGTATGATTTTGACTTGAAGTATTTGTGTGGGAAAGAAAATAAAGTTGCAGATGCATTGAGTCGTAGGCCCATGTGTAATTTGTTGACTGTTGTGCGATCCAATTTGATTGATGAGATACATGCCGAAGTTGAAATTGATTCTTTTTACATGCCTATTTTGAAATTCTTGCGTGAGAATATTGGTGAGATGTATGAGAACAGGTATCACTTGTATAAGGGAAATCTGTATTATTATGACCGCTTGTGTATTCCTGCAGATTCTTCTTTTAAGAGTCAAATTCTGGATGAGTGTCATAACTCACCTTTTTCTGGTCATCCTGGATTGAATAAGACATATGAAAAGATTAAAAGTTCATTCTTTTGGCCACGTATGAAATTGGATGTTAAGAATTATGTGCGTGAATGCTTTCAATGTCAACAAGTTAAAATTGAACATAAGAGGATGCCTGGTGACCTTCAACCCTTAGACATTCCTTTACAGAAGTAGGAGTCTATCTTCATGGACTTTATCATTAGACTTCCTACTACTCTCGGAGGGTATGACTCGATCTTTGTGGTGGTAGATAGACTCACAAAACAGGCTCACTTCTTTCCCGTGAAAATAACTGATACTGCTTTGACCATTGTACGCTTGTTTGTGAAATAACTGATACTGTTTTGACCACTTTGATTGATACACCAAGTGCAAGACCTTCTTTGATTAGAGTTGATCTTCCAAGGATAGCGTACAAGAATGGCTAGTCTTCCTCTAGGAGAAAGTGTAGGCTTGGGCTTATGTTAATGGCTAGGTACAATTAGGCATTACTACTCACTCCCTCAAGAATTCCTCTCATCAATGGCTTGAATGCTTGAGTTCCTTTTCAAGGAAGAAGAGGTCCCCTTTTATAGGTGAAGGGAACCCCCAAGGGTTTACACAAGAAGAGAGGAGCCAATGTGAATAGGAATTGGAAAAGTTGGAAATGAGCTGTCCCTGCATGATGTGGGCAGACTGGGGTCCAGTATTTTGATCATATCTCCTCAACTGTGGCTCCAAATAAAAAAGTAAAAATATGGGCAGAAACTTCAGCTCATTAGCTACGATTTTCATTTTAAAATCATTTTCCAATTCGGATTGGCACCTTGTGTAAAAAATTCATCAAAATAGGGTCCATTTCTCGTAGCAAAAGTCTTCCAATGGTCCCCTTAGCCTAGACTTTCATTTAATTCCAAAGGACACCTCATGCCATATGAAAGCATGACATTGCTCCTTGACAAAGTTTTGTAATCATGCTTGCAATAATGCATTAAAATAAGTGTATCTTTGAAATCATGCCACCTAGTGTCCCACTAGGATTTGATTCCCTCCTAGTAGCTATTTAAAAAGAAATATAAGAAAAGTATAAAAAATACATAGAATATATATATATTGGAGTTTACCCTAGATATAGGATCTAGCTAGGGTGTGAGATGATAATGAGATAGTAGAAATAAAGAATCAATGATTTTTTCCCCAAGTTAAAGAGGCGGAGCTATTGAGCTTTTCCCATAGTATTTTTTGATGGTAAGGTAAGGATAGGTTACCCTTGAGAAAAATAAATGGATGAGATAGAAGGCTTATTATTATACTTAAATATGCATATGTACATTATAGGAAAGATACTTATGTATTTAAAAAATTACAAGATAACTCTTGTAGGATGCGTTCCCACTATGTACGTGTCACAACACGACATCCACCCCCTCTAAACCTGCACATCCTCTGGCATGTGCCAACCTCATGGTAGCTTGTGAAAGCAACTGTATCCCTTGTCATCCCATGACCTCCTCCAGGATCATATGGGTAACTCAAAAACTTGTATTGTACTAAGCATTGAGATTCTCCGCATCTTTTAATTCCTCTCGGATCAGAAGGAATTGTTATATACATCTGTCTCCAAAACATCTGTAACAAATCTCCATTATGCGCAAAATCTTCACGACGTATAGATATAAGTTCCTTATCCTCCTCTTTAGAAAACACTTCCACGCTTCCTATAATATACTTGAAAGATTTTTGAAACTGCACTTTAACCTTCTCACCAACCTCTAAATCCATATGTACCTCTTTCGCATAGAAGTCTGAATCTGCATCTTCATTCTCAAAAGAATCCTCTAGATAGCCTTTCTCAACATCGAGAGACACCTCAGAAATATGCATGGTAAACCTCTCATCAATTCTCTCACCTTTTACCAAATACCTCTTCAGCTTTACATCATGAAACTTTGCATACCTCTCAAATATGGTGTTTAATTCCCTCTCCAAATCATCCTGGTAGGTATGCTCCCGGTCACTTGTAACCGACTGCTCAAAAACCTCCTTGGAGTTAGTCTCTGACACAATATCTTCACCCCTTCTTCCTTTTTGACCCAGCGCTAAATTATCTTCAACTGAATCATGTCTCCACTTATATAGGGAGAACACTTCTTCATTACATGACTCTGGTGTCAACATAGAGCTAGCATCCTCTTCTTGCTTCAAGGAATCACCATGTATACCCTTCCTATCCATAGCAGATAGATGCTCACAAACTTGCTTGCAATTTATACCCTGTGACACAAGACCTAAATCCCTTTTATGCCTCAGATATTGTTTGCATACCTGCAGGCAACCCTGTATAGTAGGCACTTTATGGAAAGCATCTTTAATTGCATCTTCACACAGATAAGAAATATCACCCCAATCACAGACCATATCCCAAGAGGTTTCTTGCTCTTCTACTCTATCCTCTGATGTCACTTCAACCTGTATAGCATAACCAAACACTTCTCTATCTTTGATTTGTGAATCTTGAAGATTCATAGCTTCATCCGCAGAACCCCAATCCTCATGCAGAGAATCTACATCTGTCATTCCTTCCTCTACTATGGAATTTTGAAAGCTTGTTGCATCTAGCTCTAAATAAGGCACAATTTCATGAGTCATCTGCATCACATCTGCTACCCCATATATACAAGACATACATATTACTCTGTCAATGCACTCCTCTTCTTCCACCTCGTCTAGCTGAGGTACTTCACAATCCGCAATGCTACTAGCAGAGCTATACTCACAAAGGAAGATATTTTTAGTCACCCCCTCTAAATTAGAACTTTCGCAGCTAGGCATATCCATTTGGGTAGTACCACATGCATCAAACTCACATAGGAAAGCATTGATAATGACTTCTTCATCCTGGTATATGTCTTTAGCATAGGCATTCGGCTCTTCTAAACTTGGTAAAAGTTCCTAGATCTGCTCAAAAGTAGATTGTAGCACATCACTAATATAGACGTCTTCCACCTGTTTTCCCTTCACATCCTCTGTCAACCATAGCATCCTCATCATTGTATATACACTCATGTGCATATTCAAACGAATCAAAAGGAGCTTTTTGAATCCGGTCTTCTTCTTCAATCCATTTGCATCTGTCTGCAAGCTCTTTCATTTCAGCATATAGCCGCTCCACTTTGCTAGCCATCTTTATGTACTCTCACCCTGGCTTGTTCAAGTCGGGTTCACCAAAAATATGTCGAGAAATTAGCGGTCTTGCCGGGAAAGCACCGGGCTTATGGAAAGAAGTGCAATCAAAGAAGACCCACTCTTTCACTCTTGCACTCACTCACACACAAAGAAAGAACACAAAAGAGAATGTCAAAACAACACAAAGATGAAAACATCAAGGCTATGGTCATATCGTATCATGGGTAGTATGAAAGGGTTAATAGATGAGTTAATGGCATTCAATCTTGGCTGACCAAATAGGCTACGAATTGTTCTTTGGAATTGTAGCTTTGTGCTTACCGTAGTATATATATTTTGTCTAGTGATTGGGATTAATTGTGTGTACAAATCCTCTTGGTTCATAGCAAGATAACTACGCTTACATCAAAAGAAAAATTATAGTCTATGAGAGGTAGTATGATGGGATCCGGTGATAGAAGTATTTCATTGAGCCTTTCTGGGCCAAAGAGAAACACTATACGTTGCTGAAAGTGTATTTTACGGCTAATCCATACGTTAATTCTAATAGATTCTACAGAGTGAAAGCGATAGAAATTATCATCATGTGGGTTATTCATCTAGGATAGTATGTGAGAAATGTAGATGTGAGAGAAGTGAAGAGATGAATTTCCCTCCCCCCCAAGCCCTATTCTTGCCCGTAGGCAATAAGGATACTGCGGGGAGAGATGTACCTGTAGCAAAGAGAACCTAAAATTTGTAGAGAGGATGAATTACTAAGAGTGAGAGAGATAGATTTGGTTAAGGAGATAATATTAGATATATATATATATGTTGGATTAGAGATTAAAAAAAAAACAACAAGAAATCAAGAAAACATCAATGTAGAACACATCTTACTTGACAAACCCTTTGGCACCATTATCGATGGAGAGAAAAGAAGAGGGGAGAACTCCACTTAGATTGATACGCCAAGTGCAAGACCTTCTTTGATTAGAGTTGATCTTCCAAGGATAGTGTACAAGAATGGCTAGTCTTCCTCTAGGAGAAAGTGTAGGCTTGGGCTTATGTTAATGGCTAAGTACAATTAGGCATTACTACTCACTCCCTCAAGAATTCCTCTCATCAATGGCTTGAATGCTTGAGTTCCTTTTCAAGGAAGAAGAGGTCCCATTTTATAGGTGAAGGGAACCCCCAAGGGTTTACACAAGAAGAGAGGAGCCAGTGTGAATAGGAATTGGAAAAGTTGGAAATGAGCTGTCCCTGCATGATGTGGGCAGATTGGGGTCCAGTATTTTGATCATATCTCCTCAACCGTGGCTCTAAATAAAAAAATAAAAATATGGGCAGAAACTTCAGCTCATTAGCTACGATTTTGATTTTAAAATCATTTTCCAATTCGGATTGGCACCTTGTGTAAAAAATTCATCAAAATAGGGTCCATTTCTGGCAGCAAAAGTCTTCCCGTGGTCCCCTTAGCATAGACTTTCATTTAATTCCAAAGGACACCTCATGCCATATTGAAGCATGACATTGCTCCTTGACAAAGTTTTGTAATCATGCTTGCAATAATGCATTAAATAAGTGTATCTTTGAAATCATGCCACCTAGTGTCCCACTAGGATTTGATTCCCTCCTAGTAGCTATTTAAAAAGAAATATAAGAAAAGTATAAAAAATACATAGAATATATATATATTGGAGTTTACCCTAGATATAGGATCTAGCTAGGGTGTGAGATGATAATGAGATAGTAGAAATAAAGAATCAATGATTTTTTCCCCAAGTTAAAGAGGCGGAGCTATTGAGCTTTTCCCATAGTATTTTTTGATGGTAAGGTAAGGATAGGTTACCCTTGAGAAAAATAAATGGATGAGATAGAAGGCTTATTATTATACTTAAATATGCATATGTACATTATAGGAAAGATAATTATGTATTTAAAAAATTACAAGATAACTCTTGTAGGATGCGCTCCCACTATGTACGTGTCACAACACACAACGTTAGGTTACATTAAGTTAGGTTAGGGTTATGTTATAGGCCAGGTTAGATTATAGGTTAGGTTAGAGCTAGCGTCAAATTAATAGTAGAAAAAATGCAATCGGACTTCAAAAGTGCACACAGACTGAAAGAACCTTAATATATAGTCATCAACCAATAAAGACGAGATTATTACCATGTGGTCCTAATCTCCGTGCACCACTAGACCGAGGTGTGCGGGGATCGGCTTGGCTAGAGAATGTGAGTTGTTAGAGCTAGCAGAAAATAATTGAAAAAATACAATCGGACTTCAAAAGTGCACACAGACCTCAAGAACTTTAATATATATTCATTGACCAATAAAGACGAGATTATTATCCTGTGGTCCTAATCTCCGTGCACCTCTAGACCGAGGTGTGTGGGGATCGGGCCTGGCTAGAGAATGTGAGGTTGTTAAACCTTGTAGTTATAACAACTAGTGTTAAAATTATTTGTTGCATCATTGGTAGATAAAGTATGGACGATAGGATGGTGTGTCCTTGTGCACATTGCAAGCATCAGATCTTTCGAAAATGAAAAATCTGTGACCAACACATACGCAATCACGGTCTCTTTCCAATAGAGCAAGTACAAGACCTGGATTATTGATCTCATGGTCTAGAGATTGAAGGTCAAAGTACGCAAGTAGATATTACTCCAACTTCATCCCAGAGAAGACGATTTTCAAACGAGCAGCCATCGACTGAGTCCTCCCAACCAATACCTGAAGCGGCATTTCAAGAAGTAGAGATGGAGTAGATGTGGGACGCGTTCTTTGACATGGATTCCAACATAGAAGGCAACAACATTGAACGCAGTATTGTGGACCAAAATCAGCCATCCCGTTCATATCGACGGCATGATAGCAACGATGAGGAGGGCGAGATGATGCAAAGTCTTGCACGCATGTCGCTCTACACTGGTGCAAAAATCTCAGTTCTTCGTACCGCATTGGCAATGCTTAATTTGCAGTCTGTCTACGGTTGGTCTGATGCCTCAGTCAACACAGAGCTTTTCAGATAAACATATTTATCCTAAGCATGGTAAAGTGCAAATTACAGTTCATATGAAGTGATCAAAGGGCTGACTTGTTCATGTAACGTCAGGTTGCTGAATAAGAAAATCTTACCAGAAGGGAATCACATGTCCCCTACCCGTCCAGTCGCTAAAAAGCTTCTTACCAATTTATTATCAGAAAATACATGCATGTCCTAATGATTGTATACTTTTTCGCAATGAGTATGCAAACTTGGAACAGTGTCCCAATTGTGGATCAAATAGGTACAGGGAGGATAAACAGGGAAAATTTATCCCAGCAAAGGTCCTTCGACACTTTCCTATCATTCCAAGAATAAAGAGCATGTTCAGGTGAAAGTCCATAGCCGCTTTGATGACATGGCACTCGAATACTAGATTGACAGATGATGTTATGCGGGTAACTGCTAACTCTCATGCATGGAAGCACATAGAGGAAAGTTGGCCTACATTTAAGAACGAGCCACAATGTATCCGCTTTGGTATGGCAATGGACGGAGTAAACCCATTTGGATTACGGAGTTCATCATGGAGCACATGGCCTATTTGTCTGGTTAATTATAATCTTCCACAATGGCTCGCTATCCATAAGGACCATTTGTTGTTGTCATTGATCATCCCAGGAAAGTACAAAGCAAAGAACATGGACGTCTATCTGGAACCACTTATAGAAGAGCTCCAAGTCTTGTGGACAGGAATCGATGTGGCTGATATGTTCCAATCAATCGGACGACGGAATGTACATGTGCAAGGCATTCTCATGTGGACCATACACGATTGGCCAGGGTCCGGTGAGTGCTCAGGTAAGTGCCTTTAAAACCCTCACATGCATGTGATTCATGGCTATGTCAATGCTTTTAAATATTAATATGTGATGTTTCAGGCTTGAGTTACTCCGGCAATCATGCATGTCCAAAATGTGTGTCCTCGACTTGGCTTCCTCCGCTCTGATCATTTGAGCAAGACAGTTTACGAGGAGCATGGTAGATTTTTGCCTGAAGGACATAGCTACATGGACCAAACATATGCAAACATGATATGCATCCACTGAAAGCGAGCAATTGAAAAAATATGTGGCTGGAGAGGAGATTGGATGCCACCTGGAATGAAAAGACTTTCTACTTTCCATGATCTCCCGTATTGGAGTGACCTGCTGATTAATGATTTGCTCGACCCAATACACATCTTCAAGAATGTGGGGAGATCATCTGGAAGACCATCACTGGAAAAAGGGAGCGCAAGGACCAAAGAGATGACCTGCAGGCTGTGGGTCAAATGCCATAGATGTGGCTTCGACTTAAACCCAATGGAAAGCGGTGAAGAAAACTATATCCTCATTCAAGACTCCCACAGGGTGCATGCGATGTTTGAAAATGGCTGTTACGAGAGATGACAATCTCATTGGTCTTAAGTCCCATGATTGGCACAAACTTTTACAGTTCATCTTACCAATTTCCATAAAGGATTGTTTTACAGATGACATTAGAAGAACAATCTACAAAATCAGTGAGTTGGTACGCTAGATCAGTTTAAAAGAGATAAGATAAGAGAACATCGATGCAGCATGCTTGAATGCTATTGAAGCAATGTGCATGGTGGAGAAGTAAGTTCCAACAAACATTCTTACCATCCAAATTAGTTTGATTTAATAACTTTTAGTCTATTTCAAATTTGTGGATGCAGTATCACAAATATGGAGCTTTGTGGTCGCATGGGAAGCACTTCAGAGTGCAACGGATCGATGAACAAAGGGTCACTTTCGACAATGGTGTTAGGGCAAGCTTTGTCCAAGAAAGTAGTAGTGCTAGGGATGAGAATACAGAGATTGGCCAGCTTGAATACTTTGGCTACATCCAAGACATCTTGAAGATTATCTTTAGAAAGTTTGATATGTTTATCTTTGATGTCAAGTGGTTCAAAGTTATTACCAGCGGCCCTAATGCAACTATGTGCAAAGACAAGAGTGGATTGATTCAAGTGAACTCTAGGCAGGTGTGGACAGATGTGTGGGATACATTCGTACTTCCGCAGCATTGTGAACAAGTTGTGTTCATACACGATCCACTATGGACAGAAGTTGATGAGAATGATCTCTCTAAACCCTGCTAGCTCTATGTTGTTCAAGTTGCTCCACGTAGCAAGCAAGTGTTTAAAGGATTGGATGTTGAGCTCAAAGAGGTGATTCATGAACAAAGCGTAGGACTGACTCCAACTTTAAGTTTAGATCTTGAGGTGGATGTCAGCATTGAGCAATTGTCTGAACCTAGAGATGAGGTGTCAAATAGTGAAGTTGATGCGGAGAGCGACGAAGAAGTAGATTTCCACGACGAAGATGTAGAAGTACAGATTGAGATAGACATCTTTGGTGCATCAGATTTCATAGAGGATGAGAGATTAACTAATGACTTTTTCTAGGAAACCTTTTGTATGGCTCTTTTTATTACTCTACAATACACTTTAGATTTTGGTCATTTATGTAGCAGTTTCATTGATTTGTTTCATTTGTGTAGCAGTTTCGTTGATTTGTTGTTTGTATTGATTAAGCATTTCTTACGTAAATTAACGTATTTTGTCGGTTTTGTTTGTGTATGATTAGCCATGGCAGATGACGATGAGCCCTACTCTCCTAGTTTTAGTTTTCCAATCACTCTGACCGGCATGTCACCCGAGCAGATGGGCTCGTTTTTGTCTCAGTTCACACATGAGCACATCGCCATGGCACAACACCTTTCGGGTGCAGGTGCAAGTACCTCTAGACCTACTACGATCGACCCTACGCCCGGGACTAGTGTGGTCCATACACCGAGCGGCCCCACACCTCAGTCTAGTGTGCCCCCTACCCCTAGGACTCGTATTCCCTCTACACCGATGGGTGGTTCATCCTCGAGATGACGTCGCCGTCAATCTGGAGGTGGTGGTTGCTGTGGTAGCGGTTCTACTAAAGCATCCCCATCATCAACAGAGCGCCCACCACTCTCTTCAGTAGATAGTTCATCGATGGGGACACAACGTACACCTTGGGGATCACACGAGCATGATCCTAACAAGGTGTACAGGAGCAGGGATGGGGCTGTTGTGGCAGATAGGGTGGGAAAGGAAATGCAACAGAGGATTTGACAGCTCTGTACGATTCAGTTTGGTCATACAGTGATGTAGATTTGGGAAAATCTTGATCTTGAGAGAAATAATTACATTGTGGACACCATTCAAAGAGAGTATAGGACGGTAGAGGGGTACGACAAGGTCTCGAACGCCTGGATTTTGAGCGTGGTGAAGTCCACAATGTCACACTGTCGGTCAAAGGCCAGAGACAGATTCAACAACGGCGATCCTAAGCCGGCATGGTTGGACGCAGAGGAGTGGATTGGGATTGCACGAGAGACACAAGACAATCCCAATAGATTTCAGCAGTAGAGAGATACAGCCAGAGCATGTTTGGAGTTGCTAGAGCATCACATCTTAGGAGTAGAGGCTACGATACGCTTAGACATGAGTTTGGAAGTATTATACGTATGCTTTAAATTATTGATAGTATATATGTTATTTGAAGATTTATCTAATGATTAAACCATAATTTTACAGAAAGTTTCCATGAAGCGCCTTCTGACACAGCAAGAGGAGAAGTATGGGTACAAGCATGGACTTGTGGCCCTTTTGACCCAGCTGGAGGAGGAGGGAGAGGACCTCGATTGGGAGGCATTACCATGAGGGCTTCTCACTCAGTGACCTCTTGCATATGTACAGTTTTGTAGTACTTATATTTATGGTTTATGGTTATGTTTATGGTATGGTTAAGGTTTGACAATCAACTTATGTTTATGGTTTATGGTTATGGTTGTGCAAGGTTATGGTTATGGTTATGGTTTTGCAATCGTGCTATGGTTATGGTTATGGTTGTGCAAGGTTTTGGTTATGGTTATGGTTGTGCAAGGTTGTGGTTATGGTTTTGGTTTTGGTTCAGGTGATGGTTATGGTTTTGGTTCAAGTGATGGTTATGGTTTTGCTATGATGGTATAGCAATCTAGCTATGGTTATGATTGTGCAAGGTTATGGTTATGGTTTTGGTTCAGGTGATGGTTATGGTTTTGCTATGATGGTATAGCAATTAATCGTGTGATGGTTATGGTTATGGCTATGGTATGGCACACAGGTTATGTTTATGGTTTTACATTTTCCGACTCAAGTAATAGTATTCTAACAATTTTTCTAATTGCCATACACTCGCTCTTTAGCGTCAGCTTGTAGGTGGAGTGCGGTTGCTTGTGCACTCTTCCTTTGGGCAGAGGGGGCTGTTTTCTTTTGCTGCAGTACATGCAGCATTAGTTCCCAGCCCTCTCTGCTCAAATTGTTTTTGCAGGTTTTGGTTGTTGGTACAGGTTACGGTATGACCATCGGTATGGGTCACGGAATAGGCGTCGAAATATAATTTATTAATACCAAGGTTTATACCGTTGGTTATTTCGATGCTTGTTTATAGGCCTATTCCAACGCCTGCAACACCGATAGTTATACCGACGCTACGATATCCACGCCTCTTCCCAACCTTATTTCAACGCTTTTAAGTTTAAAATTTAGCGCTATTTCCTCGGTACCTGCGCCGAATTCTGCGCGACCTCTTGTAGTGCTCCTTTTGAACTTACGTTATAAATTAACATGATTACATAGTGCATCCCCCAAGACACACATTTTGTTTGCTTACTGTCAAGTGATTGCTATTGGAGCTATATATGGCTCACTCTACTCAACTTGGTCTCACCTATATATTTGTATCTTGTCCTCAATATGAATCAGTTTTTGGGAGCGTACATGATGTGTCTCTTCTCTCTCTCTCTCTCTCTCTCTCTCTCTCTCTCTCTCTCTCTCTCTCTCTCTCTCTCTCTACATCTCAACATGGTATCATAGCGGTAACGATCACGCGCCGAGTCAAATTATGGTGAAAAAACAGTATGTGTATGTGATTCACATGTAAGATTTAGAATTGCTACAAATTTTATTTTTCAGGATTGATTCTTGTTAACTATGGTTGTTTTGTGTTAATAAGAATATGATTAGTACTTTGTGTGGTGTTTATTGATAATCAATATGGTGAATCATTGATTACATTTTCTTGTTGATTTTTATTTTGACACCCTGACCTTCGTCTAAATTTTTGAGGGTCTTCTACTCAAAATTTAGAGAAACGGAAAAAGCGCAATGAACCACAACTGAATGAAAATTTCCATCTAAAACTTGTTCGTCTCCTTGAGCTCTTTGATTTGAGTTATAGGTTTGCGTCAACCGGAGTTTGCAGCAGAAAGTTATGTTGTTTTTACTGCTTTCGTCCTCGTGCGTCTTCGTGAAGTGTCTGTGATCATTTTTCTAATTTTGGCATCAACTTTTTTGAGCAAATTTATCTTTTTGCTATTCATATTGTGGCCGTCAATCTTGCATCTCACATCACTCAATTTTGAGGACTCTCTTATTAATAATGTCTCCTTTTTTCTGCTTTTTTGGGTGACGTTGGTGCAACCAAAGTTGGTCGCAGCTGGGAGATGGTATATGCTAGGTAGAGGTAGCAGTCGAGTGCAGTGTAGAAGGATAGGGTAGGTGCCAAGGCCCTTGGCATCCAAAGGGTAGCGGTAATGTATGCTTAAAGCGGCTTTTTAGGCCAAAAGTGATGCGGGATGGTTTAGATGGGATGGAAAATCAAGATGTCCGAAATGCCAAGTCTGTGTCCTAGAATGTAGTGTTTATTGTGCTCTAGAAGCCGGTCTAGACGGCTCGTCAAACGAAGCCCCGATGTGCAAGTTACTGAAGTTTAAAGATAAAGTGTGTAGCAGATTGTCGATGGATAGGGCAGCTGAGGACAGGTGGCCCAGGCTGATGTTAGTATATACATGTGTAGTGCTCGAGTTACGGAGCATGCCTGTTTTTTAGAAATACAAATTGGAGCTCTGGATAGCAAGTTACGACCATCAGAAGATTTTCAGGGGGCCGGTTTTGAGCCCACTTGACTGCATGGGAGGATGTGCCATCTGGCACCATTTCGGCCTCGCCAAGATTCTTGATGGTAGTGTGTATCATGTGGAGCTAGCACAAATCAATAGTTCGTCAAACGGACACTTGGTCAGCAGGATACGGCAAGATCAAATTAGGGGCATTTGGCGGGGGAGTGCATGCGGATGATTTTCTCAATTTTGATGGCCTCAAAAAGCCAGCTCAGAAGGATTGGAGTGCGGGGATATTTTCCCATTCTCGGGACCGACACGGTAAAGGTTCGGCATGGCTTGGTGGCCCAAGGTTCTGACCATCGAGCGATACATGGGATCACGGGGAAGGTGTTCCCAAAAAAGCATTGTATGAAGGTGTTATTTTTGAATATTTTCAAGGCATGGAGGCTCAGTGGCCGAAGGAGTGCCACGTGGCTCAGCAGATAATCCCATATGCGGGATGGGATGCCGGCCGGGGAGTGTATACAGGCCAAGAGGCCACCCATTTGAGGGTATGCTGTTGAGAGGGAGCTGTCCCTGCAGGCGAGCGATAGCCGATGGAAGTTGGCCTTGTGCCAGCGGCGCTCTGGGCACGTCATGGCGATTTTAGCTAGTGGCGGGCGACGCTGTGGCACGGACCCGCATGTGAGGGAAGATCGGTTCTCGGCATGCTGACGCGGTGAAGCGCCCAACGGGGCTGGGTTCACACACCGCCAAGGGTTTTTGAAAGAAGAGGCAAGGAACCATTAGGAATATTGCTAATGGTCCCGTGCATAGGGAGGAGGTTTCCCGCGGTAGGGAGGGAAAGAGAGAAGAAAGAGAGAGAATGAGCTCAAGGGCGACCGGGAGATCTAAAGCCAAGGTGGGTGTCCCGTGGTGTTCGAGTGGAGGGCCGCCATGTGCATAAGGTAAAAAGAAAACCAAGGCAAGGGAAAAAATGAAGGCCAAGGCCAAATAGGAGTAAATAGAGAGAGGAAAAAAAAAGGGGGCAAAGGAGAAGTCAGATAGAGAGAGAGGGAGAGTCAAAATCAAGTCAATAGAGTAGTGCAAGCTTGAGGCCCCAAAGCGGGTAAAAAAATGAAGGTAAAAGAAAATAAAAAAAATGCCTATGGGGCAATAGCGACATCACTGATACCCCCCTCAAGTGCAAAGAGAAAGAAAAGAGCAGATAGAGCAAGGTCGTGCCCCCTTCTCAAAAATACCAAAAATGGGTGCCAAGTGGACCACTTAAATTGTAAATTCCCAAATTGAAGGCCCCCCCTATAAAAGTAAAAAATTAATCAAATAAGTAGCGTTTTTCTTGGCCTTTTGGATGCTGTTTGAAGCCTGCAAAGTGGAGTTCTCTAGCAAGCTAGCCCCTTTGTAGATTTTGCTTGAAAATGGCCATGGTGATGGCAGTGCAAGCCGGTGTACATGTTTTTTTGAAGTGCAATCAAGCCACAATTGCCTCCCGTGCTGTTGTTTCCCCTTCCCCCCTTCTCTTTCTCCTGCTTTCATGTTTCTCCTCGGTGCCGACTGTGTGGAAGTGTGTGCCCTCCTGGACCGACGGTGTTTTGAGTGAGAGAGTGAGATTGAGTAGCTGTGTGTGTGTGTAAGGGTGGAGACAGGAAGTGGTAGTAGGTTTACCTTGTGTGATGAATTTGTGGAGTGTGTGAGTAGTGGAAATTGAGCAGGTGGTGGTCTGCTAGTGTAAAGTGTTTTATTTGAAGTGTTTTTTGAGAGGATATGGGTGTTGTGGATACCCTGAGTTATAGAGAGGCCCTTGTGTTTGTGCCGGGCGTGTTCCCCCATTCCCCCTCTCCATCTTCTGGTGCCCCCATGGAGGAGCACATTGATTGCTCCCAGTTAATCGAAAAGAAGCAATTTTTTGTGTTGGAAGTCATGGCAACTAGAAGCTATGGACCGATTTTCACAGGAGAAGAGAGCCCTGATGAGTGGATTCAGATTTTGAGCTCTATATTCTATCATTGCGTATGCCGAACGAGGATAGCAAAATGTAGACTTTTCCTTTGGTCATGCATGGTAGAGCTAAAGCATGGTACGAAGCGTTGGAAGGTGAGCCGAAGCAAGCATGGACGGCTCTACGGGCGAGGTTTCTTCACGACTTTTGCAAGGATACTTCCCCAGTCGAGATGGATGCAAAGCTGAAGGTGTTTAAGCAAGATGTAAGTGAAGAATTCAATTTGTTTTTGGGTCATTTTGATGAGTGTTGGGCAGAATTAGCGGCAGCCATGCAATTGGCTAATGGGGACTACTTCAAGCTAGACAAGTTCATGGCATGTCTACACCCCAAGGTTAGAGAGAAGGTTGATTTTGAGAGCCCAGAGAATTACAATGGTGCGTTAGCCATTGCATGGTCGAAGAGCAGAAAGATAAAGAAGAAGATAGAGCAGGCGTGTCAAGCTACGAGACGATGGCCCATGTTCAACCGCAGGTATGAGGGAAGCTACACACGAAGAAAATCATGGAAACCGACGTGTAGCTGTTGTGCCGCAAAATTGGGTGCGCACTGTCCAAGATTTTTTTGAGAAAATGCAGAAGTTGCGACTCAGTGTCATGGATAGAGGAAAGACAAGAGGAGCAAGGGACAGGGCAAGGCCACTACCTGGTAGGTGTTATAATTGTGGAGAAGAAGGGAATCATGCACCTGATTGTCCTCAACCATAGAGAGAGAGAGAGGAGGTATGTACCCGCTTTTTGGTAGAGGTCGAGGTCAAGGGCAATACAATGGTCCAAGAGAGCAAGCGGTGGAGAATCTTGTGCAGCCAGCTACGCAAAGTTCATGTAGCTGAGCATCCAAAGTAGGTGCCAAAGCAGATTCATCCGCTAGAGCCACCTTTGCTGACAGCACTTAGCAGCCAGCTCCGCAAAATGGAGGTGAGGTCCCAAGAGTAAACATCATAGGGGTGGATAGAGGAGGGGTCGAAGTTTTGCCAATAAGAGAGCAAGAGTGAGAGGGAGACATAGATAGAAGGGAAAATAGAGCTCACAAAGGCAAAGAGAAGGTGTGCGAAGGTAGAGAGCAGCCTGAGCCTAGCAAAAGAAGGAGGCATCGCAAAATCACGCAAGCAGATTTCCAGCTAGGGCGTGGCTATACAGTACAATATGGTGAGTGACGTTCAGAATCAAAAGGCAAATATTACTTTTGGTCAGCTGTTAGCTTTAAATCCAAAGTTAAGTAGGCAGTGGTCTACAAGTGTTAGCACCAGGCTGCCAAGAGCTAAGGGAAATGTGCAAGCAGTGCAAAACATGGCTTTGAGGGTAGGTAGCCCCACTGACGTTCTTCTGTTGGTGGATGCAATTATAGAGAAGAGAATGCAGGTACAAGCCTACATAGACGGTGGAGCACAGGTTCGTGTCATGACGGAAGCAACCACGAAAGAGACGGGAGTCAAGGAAGTAGTCAAGTCAAATGTGCGCATGAGGATGGCCAACCATATCAAAGCCAGGTGTCTGGGTGTGGCACAGGATTTGAAGGTCAAGGTGATGGGCATAGAGTGCTTGATAGCCTTTTTCATGATGAAGGCAGGTAGAAAATGCTGCTATCCAATCATTTTGGGTAGGCTGTGGCTTTGGCGATAGGACTAAGCAGGATAGGGAGAGAAAAGTGTTCCTTTGCTTGACAAAGAGAGGAAGGCAGATAAATTATGCTTGTTTGAAGACATCCAAGGAGAGCAGTTCTCGTCCTATGGTAGTTAAAGATGAGGAGACACGATGAGCTATGAGTACGAGACACAGACAGGCTATGATAAAGGCTATACTAGCACAGAGGAAGAGGAGAGTGAAGACGGCATGTTAAAGACAGATGGAGACTTATTCGGAGTCACCATAGACGACTCCCCGCCTAAAGAAGAAGGTATGCAGCCTCAAGCTCATGGTTTAAGCATAGAGGAGGTTTCAAGCATGTTAAGTGAAGACTTAACCAAGGGTGAAAAGGAAGGCTATGTTCAACTGTGTGAGTCCTATCCAAATTTATTTGCGACAGAGGACAAGCATTTGCGGGGTGCAAAAGGGGTGGAGCACAAGATTGTTCTTAAGGATGGACATAAGCCTAGAGCACAGAAGATGAGAAGATTAGGGGAAATCCAAAAGGAGGCCCTTTGGCAGGAGATCAATAAGCTACTGGATTCAGGCATCATATATCTTGTGAAAGAGTCAAAGTGGGTCTCCGAGTGGTCATAACCCCTAAGAAGAATGGGAAATGGAGAGCATTGTCGACTACAAGCCATTGAATGCTGCGACCAAGAGGAATCACTATCCTTTACCATTTCAAGATGAAATCCTAAACCAGGTGGCTAGGCATGAAAGATACTCAAATGAGGTGGGATCCTTCCCTAAACATTCATGCACTAACTATCCTTGATCCTTGAGTTGATGATTAGTGGTAGCATGGAAAAATTGTACATTCTTTACTCTCTCTCTCTCTCTCTCTCTCTCTCTCTCTCTCTCTCTCTCTCTCCTCTCTCTCTCTCTCTCTCTCTCTCTCAGTGTTAGAAAAAAACGGGGTCTAGTGTATTTCAACTGGTTCAAATTATAAAATCCCCATTAGATTTTGAGCTTGCCTTTAAGAAGCTTCAAATCTTGACCTAAAAACCAGGAGAATTTCAAGTTTCCCCTTATTTTGTTCGGTTAGGAAAAATGTATGTTTCTTCTTTTGTGTGTGTGTGTGTGTGTGTGTGTGTGTGTGTGTGTGTGTGTGTGTGTGTGTGTGTGTGTGTGTGTATGCCTCAATCGCACTATCTACCCTCTGTTTTCTGACGTGACTCACCGACTTGGTTTCTTCTCCCCTTGCGTACTGACATAGCATCGCAATGAACCTATTATATCCATTGACCTGTGATGTACCGACTGACTTGCTGTTTAATACGCCGATTGACTTGCCATCTTGGAAACTCCCTGGATTACACTACTATCACCATTCCAATCTTTAGAGGGATTTGCCACTTCTTCTCTCATACTAGTCCTTACAAGAAGTTTTGGACAAATTCTCACAATAATTCCCACATTGTAACTTACCTCAACATCATGAGCTCCTGTGAGAGAGGCACACACACCTAGCTAGGTGCGATTGGGGGTAGGGGACCCCACCGGGCCGGTGGGGGGGCCGGTGCTCCCCTGCCCCAAATCATACCTAACTAGGTATGCGGTGCCTCTCGAAGAGAAGCTCATGATGTTATGCATTGTATGAAAAACACTGGGAAAGACTCGTTTTCCTACATGAGAAAAATTCTAAATCTTCTTATGTTAGGATGCTCTTACTAATCATGCCATTGTTCAATAGCATTGTGTCCCTTCTAACTTAGTATTTTTTTTGTTGATTTATTGGTTTTCTACCAATTGAATAGTAGATGGTAGTGAGCTAGCTATGAAATAAAGAGGTGGTAGCTGCTGCTAGCTACCACGCCAAGACCAAACCTTTCATATATATAAAGGTGAGGGATTCCTATCCCTCACTTAGTCTTGGGATGCTTGTTGATTTTTATTCATTTTTTCAAGCTAGAAAGAGTGAGTATGAGAGTGTGAGCTTTGTGGCGGTGTTATGTTATACCGATCATTGATAATTATAGAGTTTACTCCGCCTTGTAACCCTTGGGAATTGTTTCAGGGTGCATCAATTTCACAGGCTCATTAGTATTTCTCTAAACTTTACTTGGATGTCATTATGTTTCTCATCACCTTGTGAAGGTTTCCTGATAGTGATACCCCTATTTCAATAAAAGGACCTTGCTAGGCTTGGTTCACCTTTGCTAGAATTGTTGATTGGAAGTGTTCACCTCTTGGTGATTGGATTTTCATATCTTGTCTTTTTTAATGTTTCTTTGCCTTGACATTCATTGAAAGCAATGTTTTTAAGGATAATTTACATAATGACGAGTGGGTCGCCGTACTTCAGACTTAGATGCTCCTTTAAGGAGTTGGCTCGCGAAGAAAACCCATAAATAGTTGATTCTTCACATACTAATTTTGATATGGATGCTTCAATACTGTTATGAATTTTTGCTCATTCTCTATCTAGCTACAGCCTTAGGTTGTGAGAAATCACTTGTGATGATCTTGTAACTATCGAAATTCTCTCTTACCACCCTACTCTACTAGACTCTTTGACCTTACCTCCACTTGTGAACTTTGAAGTATTGCTAATTGTTGGCTGCATTGTTTGAATATTACAACACTTGGATTGATTTGTGTCTTTGTTCTTGATATAAAAAAAGGAAAGTCAATGGTTGACATTTCATCTAGAAAATATGAATGGCTAGCTATTTTTTGGTATATTATAGGGAGTACTTGATCTTTTTTTGAGTTAAAAATTTGGTTTGAGAACAACATGATAATAAAATGATCATTAGCTTCCTAGTTGAATTTTGGCTATTCCTTTGTAGCTTGAAGATTCTCCTTGTCCTATAAGAATTAGCCTACCACATAAACTTTGGATCTCCAAAACTATTGATATGTCTAACTAGTAGGAAAGTTTTGTTTTTGTAGTAGCCTAGGCATGCATTTATGTTCACAAAAGAAGATGGGGAGGCTTGTATCCTTGCTATTGCAGATCTATGTCCTCATTTGATTTGAATGACTAGCTAGTTGTTAAACCTCGCATAAAATAGCAGATATTCTCCACTAAAACTTTCTTGGGTTTGCTTCAATCTTTTACATACTAATATTTTTGCTCACTTTATAGTGCACAATGGGTTTGAGAAAAACGTGATGATTATGCTGATCATTACATTGGTCTTCAAATGCTTAAACTGATTTTTTAACTCTTAGCCCAAAACATTTGGTTTAGACCAAGTTTGTCTTTAGTTCTATAGCTGACTGGTGAGGGTACTCGTGTGCAAGAAGTCAGCTAAAAGATTGGATGCTTGTATTTTCAATCTTGATTTGTTAACCTCCTCCTTGTTAACTGATCCTATGGATAATTGAACAAAGCATTGCTTGTTGTGGCTCCTATGCCAAATTAGGTTGATTTTTGACAAAGAGATGATAGATAGAAAGGTCCTAATACTTACATACTCCTGGAATAGGCTCTCTCTTGGTGTGATTGACTTTTATCCTTCGAGTTTCTTGCTTCTTATTGGGTTGTTTCAACTTGCTCAGAATATTACCTTTTTGTTTTGAATATATTTCTCATTTGCTACACTAGATTGAAAAAATTATAATGATTTAAAATTGTAGTACCCTTTATGGATTCAAGTGACTTTTTCAATGGACTCCGATTTTGAGAAAACTCTAACCTTAAAGAATATTTTGATGTATCCTCCTCAAGCTCCTAGTCTGAAAATACTAACACTTGTTATGATTGATGGATGTTCCTAGCTTAAGATAGGTCTTATTGGATTGATTAGATCTCGCATATAACTCTAGACTATGTAGTGTAAATGGATCTGGTTTTGAGAAGATCTTAAAATTGTAGTACCCTTTATGGATTCTTCAGAATTTTTAGATGAACTCTAACCTTAGACTCTAACCTTTAAGGATATTTTGATCTATCTTCAAGCTCCTAATCTAAAAAGACTAACATTCGTTCTTATTGGTGTATACTCCTAGCTTAAGATAAGTCTTATTTGCGTGATGAGATCTGGTTGTATATAAATTTAGAGTAAGTAGGGCTAATGGATCTAATTTTGAGAAGATTCTTGCTAATGTTAATTCTTTACATAAGGTTGTAAGTTGGTTGTGATTTGGATTTAAAACATCAAGAACGTGTGTAATTTAAATCTAAGACACTTGGACTCTATCGTGAGTTCCATAAATAAGCTTTATGCTTCTTTCAATGGCTTGCCCCTAGCTATTCTTTGTTGAAGTAAATTTTGAATGGTTCAGGAATGGATCTCATTGGGTTTTCATTGTATTAAGGGTGGTGGAAGTGTATTCCAAACAAAAGAATACCTTTAAAGTAAAATGAAAATGTTTTGGTTATTTTAAAGTAAAAGAGGAAAAGCAGGTGCTTGCAAGGCACCCATTATCCTCAATACTACACTATTGGTCATCAACCACATTAAGTGGCATTGACGGCAGAATACAAAAGAGGTTTCCCAATACATTGTATGGTACCTTTGTAATGTTTGAGCTGCCAATACACCTTGTGGGAACGAATCTCTATGGAGGAATTTATATAATTCAACTTTTGTAACCTAAACCCATTTTTTTTGGAATTAATTAAATCGATTTTATCACTGTGCGTGGAGTCGGAGAGAGAGAGAGAGAGAGAAGAGAGAGAGAGAGAGAGAGAGAGAGAGAGATATTTGATCTCTTCACTACGTGCGCTACAGAAGGCTCATTATTGAAACTACACCACCACTGCGTTAGCAAATGCAAGGGCTTCCCTCCGATGCCAACAGTGTAGGATTTCGACTACGACGAGCAAAGAGCGTCTACAAGCTTCCGGGTGAGTTCTCTTGCAAAGCGAGTGTCCATTTGGGGACTTTTGGGCGAGCCCTAGCTGCTAATTTGGTCTGGCCTTTGCCTTATTGGACCTCCCCAAGTCAAGCCAATAGGTATTAAGCAGCATAAGTGATAGCCTTATGACATGTGTCCCCCTTTCCCCTTTTGTGAGAGCTTTAGGTAATTAAATAATTAAACTAAACTCTCATTGGACCCCTTTGTCTCCTGGCCAATAGAAATCAGGCAAGCCATGGGGCTTCTGAATGCTCATTGGACCCTTTGGGAGACTGCCCAATAGTCTTCTAGGAGACTTAATTCTCATTGGTTTCTTTTATTAAATGTTTTTAAATTAATTAAACTACATTTACTCTAGCTTAATTCTCATTGGTCCACTTCAAGGGTCTTCCAATAGGAATTGGGCACACCTTGTGGGGAGCTGACATGTGTCCCTCATTCCCTTTGTGTAAAGGGAGCCTGTGTGTGTGTGTGTGGCTTTCTCTCTCATACCCTACCTTTGGGGCTAGCCCCCTCCCATGTAGGGATGTGCAAAGACTTTCAGGGCACACACAAAGCATCCAATTTTCCCTAGGGTTGACCTTTGGACACAACCTTTGAATTTTGGAACCTTAGCATTTTGGAAGTCTTAATGGGTTGAACCTTAGGGTCTTTTTAGCCCATTGTTGCACATGGCTCTTTTGCAGACGCCCCCCCCCTTTGGATCCCTATTTTCCCTCCTTTGGATCCCTACTGTGGCCGGTCTGCTAGCTTAACCAATATTCTAGCTTTTTCTCCCTTAGCACTTCCCCACATTAAATGATCAGATTAATATGAGAAAATCATTTAGGAGAATTAGATATTGATTATTATGACATTACCTCTCTCTTGAAATCATAGTCGTCCTTGACTATGGTGTAGAGAAGATAAAGCATATTCATGAGTCCTTTTCTTAGCGGGTAGAGGATCCCTATGTTACCCTACGACATCATTCCATAATGGATGACTAGTCCATTTGGCGCTTGAGAGCCTGAGGCTGCCGCAAGCATGTCTGCACAGTAGTCCTATCAGTCTTCCATAGTAGAGTGAGAAGCTCTACTTGGTGTTTGGGAGACGTCGTCTCCGCAAACTTGATCTAAGCATGCATACTACTTCATTTTTGTGCACAAATAAAGAAAAAGAGAGTCTTATAAGACAAAAATTTTGTTCATTTTTAACATTTTGTACATTTGCTTACTCTTGGGAAGTATTGTAAGCATTGACAAGGTTTAGGTTATCCTTTAATTGTATGCCTTGCATCCATCTAGCATCTTCGAAAGGATAATTCTTAAACTTAATAAGATATCGTCGGATAGTCTTACCACCTCTTAATACCTTGTCTTCATGTCGGAGAATGGACTCGGGCTGCAGCACCTCCTCTTGGTCCTCGATCTCCGGTGGGTCTTCAATAGTTGGTTCTTGAGGTGGCTCTCCTTTGTAAGGCTTTAATAGGCTCACATGAAAAGCATTGTGTATGAGCCAATGATTGGACAACTTCAGTTGATAGGCCATCTCATTGATTGGCCTAAGAATCTGGAAGGGACCATAGTACCTTTTTGCTAGTTTAGCATAGTACTTTTGGTGGCCCGTAGGATTCTTGCCCGTCGTGTGCCTTAATCGAGCCTTGGGAAACTTTAACAAGACCCAATCGTTTTCTTTAAAGGCTTGGGCTCTTCTGTGCTTGTCAGCAGCAGCCTTTTGCCTTTGCTGTGAGATAGAGATAGCATCCTTAATCTTTTTGGAAAGATTCTTGTAGGTCTCGGCTATACTCATCTGCAGCGAAGATCTTCCCATGTACCTTAAGTAGCAAGGGACTTTTTGATCTTCCCTCAATTACCTCGAAAGGTGATTTTCCTATGGAAGTATGTACAGTGTTATTGTAAGATACTCTACTAAGGGTATGTACTTCTCCCATTGGATCTTTGATCTACTTCCGTTACATAGGCTTTTTGTAGATCGAGGAATGGTTAAATTAGCTATTTCGACTTTGGCCATCAGTTTGTGGATGATAGGCCGAAGAGAAGTTTAGCCTTGTTCCTAAATTCTCAAAGAGACCCTTCCAGAAATTACTGGTCATTCTAGGATCTCTATCCGACACTATGGACATTGGCAAGCCATGGTACTTGAAAATTTGTGAAATGAAGAGGGTTGCCATTTGATGGGCTTTGATAGTCTTTTTGACAGGTATAAAATGAGCTTGTTTACTGAACCTGTCTACTATCGTCCATATCCCCGTATTCCCATGGATAGACTTAGGCAATCCAAAGATAAAATCCATGGATATGCTCTCCCAAGGTGAATTAGGGATTGGCAAGGGTTGAAGCAATCCAGGTTGCTTCCCTCTATCAAATTTTGTCTTTTGACATACCACACATTTGGAAACATACTCTTGTATGTTCACTTTCATGGTAGGCCAATAGAAATATGTTTCAATTCCCTTTAAGGTAGACTGAATCCCTCTATGCCCCGCATATGGGGGAGCATGAGATTCATACATTACTTTCTCACGTAGTGAGTTAGTAACGCATAGTCTATTGCCATAGAGAAGATAACCATCTTGTAAAGTAAATGGTTCTTCTTTCTTCCCTAGTACAAGGGCTGAAATCACATCTCTAAAATCGGGATCAATAGCATACTCATCTATCATTGAAGATAGATCATTGTGAGTTGCTATGGAAACCGCATTCACTCTCGGTCGTCTTGAGAGTGCATCGGCTACTTGATTATGCTTGCTAGCAATGTGAGCAATATGAAAATGAAATTGCGAAAGGAAATTTGCCCACTTCATTTGTTTGTCGGAGAGCTTGGTCTGCGTCATGAAGTACTTAAGACTTTGGTGATCCGTTTGCAGAATGAAAGGAGTCCCCAATAAATAGTGCTTCCATGAGTCTAAGGCATGTAGAACTGCAAGGAGTTCTTTTTCGTATATGCCTAGAGCTTGCTCAACAGGGTCGAGCCTTCGACTCTCATAGCCTATGGCGTGCCCTTCTTGGAGCAAAACAGCCCCAACGCAATCACCACAAGCATCACATTGGACCTCAAATGGTTTTGAGAGATCCGGTAGTGTAAGCACAGGTTGAGAGATAAGCTTTTCGAAAGCATTGTTCTCCTTAGCAGACCATGTATACCTAACACTTTTCTTTGTTAGGTCATGTAATGGTCCCGCAATTTGTGAGAACTTTTCTATGAAGCGTCTATAGTTTGCACACATACCTATAAAGCTTCTTAATTCATGAAGATTCCTTGGTTTAGGCCATCCTTTTATTACCTGTAACTTGGATGGATCCATTTGGATGCCATCTTGAGAGATAATGTGACCTAAATACTGAATCTCTTGCAAGAAAAATTCACTTTTCTTTCGATTAACATAAAGTTTATTCTCTCTTTAAACTTTAAATATTACCTGGAGGTGTTGTGTGTCCTCCAATGAATTAGAGTAGATGATAATATGATCAAAGAACACTCCAGTGAAGGTTCGATGAGGCCTGAACAGCTTCTCCATCAAGCGGTTGAATGTGGCTAGTGCATTGGTCAAGCCAAAAGGCATGACAATGTATTCGTAAAGACCAAATGTAGTACGAAATGCGGTCTTTACAATGTCTTGATCAACTATCCTTATTTGATGATAGCCACTTTTTAGGTCAATCCTACTGAAGTAGGTCGATCCTTGTAGCTTATCAAATAGGTCTTCTACCCGTGGAACGGGAAACCTATTCTTGATAGTGATCCTATGTAGTGCTCTATAGTCGACACACATACGATATGTGCCGTCTTTCTTTTGCACTAATAGCACAGGTGAGCAAAATGGAGATGAGCTAGGCCTAACCATGCCCTTCTCAACTAACTTATGCACTTGCCGCATAATCTCCTCTTGTTGAGCTTGAGAAACTCTATAAGGAGGTTTGTTAGGCGGTGAACTTCCTGGAAGAAGTTCAATTGCATGGTCATCATTACCTCGTTTAGGAGGTAGCTCACAAGGGATGTCGTCAATAAAAACATCTTGAAACCCCTTGAGAAAATTGGATAACTCTAATTCCTTTTGGTTGCTTTTATTTTCTTTTGCTAAAGTATTAGGTTCATTTTGAGAATCTTAACAAAAATCATGTACACGGAAATAGAGCTCTTTATTGACTTGTTGAAAGCTGGTGTATGTACAATGGGATGGTGTTACCCATCTCCTTAGCATCTATATACATGTCTTTTTCCCTGAACTTAAAGGAGATTCTCCTTTCAAGAAATTTAACATCGGCAGCCAGGCGGTCAAACCATGGTGCCCCTAGGATTACATCCTCATGCTTGAGAGGAGAGATAAAGAAGTCCTCTTTGTCCACATAGCCTTGGACATGAAGCCTCAATTTCCCGATTAAGGGAGTGACTGAAGCTTCTTGCCCCTTGAAGGCACTGTCTGCGGGTAGGATATCTCCCATCTCGTAGGATTGTATGCCTAGCTTGGTGGCTAACTCCATAGATATGAAATTGTGAGTAGAACCACGGTCAAAGAGAATAAAAGCATCATGTTCTCTTACCTTTCCCCAAGCATGGCATAGAGGAGATCCTTTGTGGTGAGTTTGGTGAATCTCCTCCTCTTGGATTTCAACCAAAGAAGCTCTAGGAGGATCTTGGTGGTTGTTCTTTTGGGGACAAGAGCGGTACGCATGCCCTTGTTCGCCGCCCTTGAAACACCGGTTATCCTTACGATAACGCTCAAGCTCTTCAAGAGAGAGTTTATTCTTTCCTTTGTAAACTCCCTTCTCTTTAGCTTTGTTGGAATTGCCCTTAGGAGACTTTTGGACATTTTCCTTCCCCTTAGGCTCATTGGAACCCTTGTTTTTCTGGGGGCTTATTATTTCTTTTACCCCCCGTTTGGAAATTGATTCGAGAGGCCACCATAGTATGGTGTATTACCGCCGATATGGTACGTGGCCTTTGGGAGTTGACATACTCCGCCATTTCTTTGGTTAAGCCCGCACAAAATTGGTGCTTTTGCTCTCCAAAATCCAACTTTTTGAAGACAGTGGCTTTGAGTTGTAGGTCCCAAAACTTGTCTACATATTTGTGGATGGATTCATTGGGAGAGAGCTTTAAGCTTCGCCATTCGGTGAGTACTTTGTCTTTGGCATCGGTGGCCAAAAACTGCTTCATAATTGAAGCTCTTAAAGCCTTCCATGGTCGTGGAGCTTCACCGTTGGCTCGTAGGCTAGACCACCATTGTCTGGCGGACTTTTGAAAGTGCATAGCTACATGGCGTAGCTTAGAGGACTCCGTGAAGCCCTCATCTCCAAACGCCGCATCGAATTGCTGGATAAAGGCCAAGACTTTGTCCGTAGCACCGAAGGTGCCATCATAGGTAAGGAAAGAGATGCTCTTCCCTCCCTCTTTGAATTTCTTCAGCTTGGACGACCTCTTCCATGCGGCATAGGATTTCCTATGGCCTCTTCTTTTGATGGTTCAAAGTTGCACCATCACTTTCTTCAGAAAGTTGAAGAATTTGAAGAAGGTGGAGAAGAGGGTGACCTCTTTCTCGCCTTTTTCTTGTCTTGATCTTTGTCGTCTTCACCATAGCTTTCATAAGAGGAAGAGGATGAAGAAGATGGAGAAGAGGGTGTCCTCTTTCTCGCCTTTTTCTTCTCTTGCTTTTTATCATCCCTCTTTGAATTTGGTGTGGAGAAGAGTACGATGGTCTTCTCCGCTTTGGTGGTGATGGAGAGCGTTTAGCCCGCCGTCTTCGTGGAGCCATCTCCGCCAGGTGGCGGGAGACTCGCTTCTTTCTCGTTCCTTCGGTGGAGGCTCTTGAGTTCTCCTTTGGTAAGGAGATGCATCATCAAGAAGTAAATTCTTGAGCCCTTCATATGATTCTCTTCTTCTTCCCGAATCGGAGAGAGACCTCTTTTGGTAGTCTCACAAGGAGGCTTCCTAGGTGTTCTCTCGTCATGGTGATGAGCTTGGAGAATCCCGTGAGCACGGAGCTGCCGTTGCACTTCACTTTGAGAGATGGATTGCCCATGGCTTGTTGAAGCCTAGAAACAAGATAGTTAACAAGCATTGAAGCATCATTAGTAGCTTGCTCATGAGCAAAATCAAGTTATCAACATAACGTCACTCCTCTTTACTATTGTCGGCCATTCTAACAACTTTTAGGTGTAAACTGTTTAGGGTATACTTTGGCACTTCAAGCCCTAGTTGCTACTCCTCTTTACCCCTTTAGAAAAAGCAATCAAGCTACTGTACCCGCGGCTCGACTACCATTAATTGCAAGGAATAGAAGAGAGGGTCTTTCGACACCAAAACAGCACCGGCTCCTGTCAAGCTTCTAATAGCTCAATAGTGGTTAAGCCGTAGGCAAGCCCCGTAGGACTCCACTATTAAGACCATAGCTCTTGACGGTGATGCCCTGTTAACTGCACAAAGGCAGACGCACTGCAAGGCTCAAAAATCCCTATTCTACTTACTCACAGGCAATTAATAATACCAACCATTTGTAGCTAGCTTGAGGACCTCCCTTCTTGAGCAAGAAAAGAGAAACCTTGAGCTCTGATACCAATGTAACATTTAATGGCCTAATAACTTATGTGTAGCGGAAATTAGCATGAACATAGTGGGCATTTCATTAGAATAGATTCCTAATGAGAATTACAAGAGTGCTTGGGTGGAGAGAGCAACAAAAAGCATAACACCTAGTTAGATAGCATCGACAATACTTTCAAAAGAGAGAGAAATTAAGCTATTGACAACAGTTGAGGACCGGATTTGCATGGAGCCGGTCCCCCCTCCAAAAGGCTTTGTATTATGGCTTCTCCCATCAAGAGAGACATTGTACAATACAATTCTTGTGTTCCTTCAAGACTAGCTAGTGCAATGAAGATGGAAGCTTCATACACCAAGCAAAACACTTAATCAAACACAACTTGAATTATCCCCGTTCTCAGACCCAAGACCTCACACACCTTCGAAGATGGTGAGAGCTAGCAGGGTATGAGAGTAGATTGAGAGGAAGAAGGAGTATCTTACGAGAAAGATGTACATCTCCTCACATAATCACTCATATTAGCATAGCTTAGCTTAGTAATTAGCTTGGTAGAGGAGATGAGCATGCATTGAAGCTTGGCTCTTGGTTGGATTTGCATCCACATGCCAAGAGAGTGTTGATGTAGGCTTCTATCTCACAAGCTTGGAGTAGGTGATGAGCTCTCCATTAAAGCTTGGGAGGAGATAGAGTATTCTTCGTTCACACATGGTCAAGTGTGAGTGTGTGTGTGTCAATGCCAAGCAAAAATCAGCCCCCTCTCTCTCTTGGGCGAGCCCTAGCTGCTAATTTGGTCTGGCCTTTGCCTTATTGGACCTCCCCAAGTCAAGCCAATAGGTATTAAGCAGCATAAGTGATAGCCTTCTGACATGTGTCCCCCTTTCCCCTTTTGTGAGAGCTTTAGGTAATTAAATAATTAAACTAAACTCTCATTGGACCCCTTTGTCTCCTGGCCAATAGAAATCAGGCAAGCCATGGGGCTTCTGAATGCTCATTGGACCCTTTGGGAGACTGCCCAATAGTCTTCTAGGAGACTTAATTCTCATTGGTTTCTTTTATTAAATGTTTTTAAATTAATTAAACTACATTTACTCTAGCTTAATTCTCATTGGTCCACTTCAAGGGTCTTCGAATAGGAATTGGGCACACCTTGTGGGCATCTGGCCTAGGGAGCTGACATGTGTCCCTCATTCCCTTTGTGTAAAGGGAGCCTGTGTGTGTGTGTGTGGCTTTCTCTCTCATCCCCTACCTTTGGGGCTCGCCCCCTCCCATGTAGGGATGTGCAAAGACCTTTAGGGCACACACAAAGCATCCAATTTTCCCTAGGGTTGACCTTTGGACACAACCTTTGAATTTTGGAACCTTAGCATTTTGGAAGTCTTAATGGGTTGAACCTTAGGGTCTTTTTAGCCCATTGTTGCACATGGCTCTTTTGCAGACGCCCCCCCCCTTTGGATCCCTATTTTCCCTCCTTTGGATCCCTACTGTGGCCGGTCTGCTAGCTTAACCAATATTCTAGCTTTTTCTCCCTTAGCACTTCCCCACATTAAATGATCAGATATATATGAGAAAATCATTTAGGAGAATTAGATATTGATTATTATGACATTACCTCTCTCTTGAAATCATAGTCGTCCTCGACTATGGTGTAGAGAAGATAAAGCATATTCATGAGTCCTTTTCTTAGCGGGTAGAGGATCCCTATGTTACCCTACGACATCATTCCATAATGGATGACTAGTCCATTTGGCGCTTGAGAGCCTGAGGCTGCCGCAAGCATGTCTGCACATTAGTCCTATCAGTCTTCCATAGTAGAGTGAGAAGCTCTACTTGGTGTTTGGGAGACGTCGTCTCCGCAAACTTGATCTAAGCATGCATACTACTTCATTTTTGTGCACAAATAAAGAAAAAGAGAGTCTTATAAGACAAAAATTTTGTTCATTTTTAACATTTTGTACATTTGCTTACTCTTGGGAAGTATTGTAAGCATTGACAAGGTTTAGGTTATCCTTTAATTGTATGCCTTGCATCCATCTAGCATCTTCGAAAGGATAATTCTTAAACATAATAAGATATCATCGGATAGTCTTACCGCCTCTTAATACCTTGTCTTCATGTCGGAGAATGGACTCGGGCTGCAGCACCTCCTCTTGGTCCTCGATCTCCGGTGGGTCTTCAATAGTTGGTTCTTGAGGTGGCTCTCCTTTGTAAGGCTTTAATAGGCTCACATGAAAAGCATTGTGTATGAGCCAATGATTGGACAACTTAAGTTGATAGGCCATCTCATTGATTGGCCTAAGAAACTGGAAGGGACCATAGTACCTTTTTGCTAGTTTAGCATAGTACTTTTGGTGGCCCGTAGGATTCTTGCCCGTCGTGTGCCTTAATCGAGCCTTGGGAAACTTTAACAAGACCCAATCGTTTTCTTTAAAGGCTTGGGCTCTTCTGTGCTTGTCAGCAGCAGCCTTTTGCCTTTGCTGTGAGATAGAGATAGCATCCTTAATCTTTTGGAAAGATTCTTGTAGGTCTCGGCTATACTCATCTGCAGCGAAGATCTTCCCATGTACCTTAAGTAGCAAGGGACTTTTTGATCTTCCCTCAATTACCTCGAAAGGTGCTTTTCCTGTGGAAGTATGTACAATGTTATTGTAAGCATACTCTACTAAGGGTAAGTACTTCTCCCATTGGGATCTTTGATCTACTTCCGTTACATAGGCTTTTAGTAGATCGAGAATGGTTAGGTTAGCTATTTCACTTTGGCCATCAGTTTGTGGATGATAGGCCGAAGAGAAGTTTAGCCTTGTTCCTAAATTCTCAAGAGACCCTTCCAGAAATTACTGGTCATTCTAGGATCTCTATCCGACACTATGGACATTGGCAAGCCATGGTACTTGAAAATTTGTGAAATGAAGAGGGTTGCCATTTGATGGGCTTTGATAGTCTTTTTGACAGGTATAAAATGAGCTTGTTTACTGAACCTGTCTACTATCGTCCATATCCCCGTATTCCCATGGATAGACTTAGGCAATCCAAAGATAAAATCCATGGATATGCTCTCCCAAGGTGAATTAGGGATTGGCAAGGGTTGAAGCAATCCAGGTTGCTTCCCTCTATCAAATTTTGTCTTTTGACATACCACACATTTGGAAACATACTCTTGTATGTTCACTTTCATGGTAGGCCAATAGAAATATGTTTCAATTCCCTTTAAGGTAGACTGAATCCCTCTATGCCCCGCATATGGGGGAGCATGAGATTCATACATTACTTTCTCACGTAGTGAGTTAGTAACACATAGTCTATTGCCATAGAGAAGATAACCATCTTGTAAAGTAAATGGTTCTTCTTTCTTCCCTAGTACAAGGGCTGAAATCACATCTCTAAAATCGGGATCAATAGCATACTCATCTATCATTGAAGATAGATCATTGTGAGTTGCTATGGAAACCGCATTCACTCTCGGTCGTCTTGAGAGTGCATCGGCTACTTGATTATGCTTGCTAGCAATGTGAGCAATATGAAAATGAAATTGCGAAAGGAAATTTGCCCACCTCATTTGTTTGTCGGAGAGCTTGGTCTGCGTCATGAAGTACTTAAGACTTTGGTGATCCGTTTGCAGAATGAAAGGAGTCCCCAATAAATAGTGCTTCCATGAGTCTAAGGCATGTAGAACTGCAAGGAGTTCTTTTTCGTATATGCCTAGAGCTTGCTCAACAGGGTCGAGCCTTCGACTCTCATAGCCTATGGCGTGCCCTTCTTGGAGCAAAACAGCCCCAAGGCAATCACCACAAGCATCACATTGGACCTCAAATGGTTTTGGAGATCCGTAGTGTAAGCACAGGTTGAGGGATAAGCTTTTCTTTAAGCTTTTCGAAAGCATTGTTCTCCTTAGCAGACCATGTATACCTAACACTTTTCTTTGTTAGGTCATGTAATGGTCCCGCAATTTGTGAGAACTTTTCTATGAAGCGTCTATAGTTTGCACACATACCTATAAAGCTTCTTAATTCATGAAGATTCCTTGGTTTAGGCCATCCTTTTATTACCTCTAACTTGGATGGATCCATTTGGATGCCATCTTGAGAGATAATGTGACCTAAATATTGTGTTCCTCCAATGAATTAGAGTAGATGATAATATGATCAAAGAACACTCCAGTGAAGGTTCGATGAGGCCTGAACAGCTTCTCCATCAAGCGGTTGAATTTGGCTGGTGCATTGGTCAAGCCAAAAGGCATGACAATGTATTCGTAAAGACCAAATGTAGTACAAAATGCGGTCTTTACAATGTCTTGATCAACTATCCTTATTTGATGATAGCCACTTTTTAGGTCAATCCTACTGAAGTAGGTCGATCCTTGTAGCTTATCAAATAGGTCTTCTACCCGTGGAACGGGAAACCTATTCTTGATAGTGATCCTATGTAGTGCTCTATAGTCGACACACATACGATATGTGCCGTCTTTCTTTTGCACTAATAGCACAGGTGAGCAAAATGGAGATGAGCTAGGCCTAACCATGCCCTTCTCAACTAACTTATGCACTTGCCGCATAATCTCCTCTTGTTGAGCTTGAGAAACTCTATAAGGAGGTTTGTTAGGCGGTGAACTTCCTGGAAGAAGTTCAATTGCATGGTCATCATTACCTCGTTTAGGAGGTAGCTCACAAGGGATGTCGTCAATAAAAACATCTTGAAACCCCTTGAGAAAATTGGATAACTCTAATTCCTTTTGGTTGCTTTTATTTTCTTTTGCTAAAGTATTAGGTTCATTTTGAGAATCTTTAACAAAAATCATGTACACGGAAATAGAGCTCTTTATTGACTTGTTGAAAGCTGGTGTATGTACAATGGGGATGGTGTTACCCATCTCCTTAGCATCTATATACATGTCTTTTTCCCTGAACTTAAAGGAGATTCTCCTTTCAGGATATTTAACATCGGCAGCCAGGCGGTCAAACCATGGTGCCCCTAGGATTACATCCTCATGCTTGAGAGGAGAGATAAAGAAGTCCTCTTTGTCCACATAGCCTTGGACATGAAGCCTCAATTTCCCGATTAAGGGAGTGACTGAAGCTTCTTGCCCCTTGAAGGCATTGTCTGCGGGTAGGATATCTCCCATCTCGTAGGATTGTATGCCTAGCTTGGTGGCTAACTCCATAGATATGAAATTGTGAGTAGAACCACGGTCAAAGAGAATAAAAGCATCATGTTCTCTTAACTTTCCCCAAGCATGGCATAGAGGAGATCCTTTGTGGTGAGTTTGGTGAATCTCCTCCTCTTGGATTTCAACCAAAGAAGCTCTAGGAGGATCTTGGTGGTTGTTCTTTTGGGGACAAGCGCGGTACGCATGCCCTTGTTCACCACACTTGAAACACCGGTTATCCTTACGATAACGCTCAAGCTCTTCAGGAGAGAGTTTATTCTTTCCTTTGTAAACTCCCTTCTCTTTAGCTTTGTTGGAATTGCCCTTAGGAGACTTTTGGACATTGTCCTTCCCCTTAGGCTCATTGGAACCCTTGTTTTCTGGGGGCTTATTATTTCTTTTACCCCCCGTTTGGAAATTGATTCGAGAGGCCACCATAGTATGGTGTATTACTGCCGATATGGTACGTGGCCTTTGGAGTTGACATACTCCGCCATTTCTTCGTTAAGCCCGCACAAAATTGTTGCTTTTGCTCTCCAAAATCCATCTTTTTGAAGACAGTGGCTTGCTTGAGTTGTAGGTCCCAAAACTTGTCTACATATTTGTGGATGGATTCATTGGGAGAGAGCTTTAAGCTTCGCCATTCGGTGAATACTTTGTCTTTGGCATCGGTGGCCAAAAACTGCTTCATAATGGAAGCTCTTAAAGCCTTCCATGTTCGTGGAGCTTCACCGTTGCTCGTAGCTAGACCACCATTGTCTGGCGGACTTTTGAAAGTGCATAGCTACATGGCGTAGCTTAGAGGACTCCGTGAAGGCCCTCATCTCCAAACGCCGCATCGAATTGCTGGATAAAGGCCAAGACTTTGTCCGTAGCACCGAAGGTGCCATCATAGGTAAGGAAAGAGATGCTCTTCCCTCCCTCTTTGAATTTCTTCAGCTTGGACAACCTCTTCCATGCGGCATAGGATTTCCTATGGCCTCTTCTTTTTGATGGTTCAAAAGTGCACCATCACTTTCTTCAGAAGGTGAAGAATTTGAAGAAGGTGGAGAAGAGGGTGACCTCTTTCTCACCTTTTTGTTGTCTTGATCTTTGTCGTCTTCACCCATAGCTTTCATAAGAGGAAGAGGATGAAGAAGATGGAGAAGAGGGTGTCCTCTTTCTCGCCTTTTCTTCTCTTTCTTTTTATCATCCCTCTTTGAATTGTGGTGAGGAGAAGAATACGATGGTCTTCTCCGCTTTGGTGGTGATGGAGAGCGTTTAGCCCGCCGTCTTCGTGGAGCCATCTCCGCCGAGTGGCGGAGACTCGCTTCTTTCTCGTTCCTTCGGTGGAGGCTCTTGAGTTCTCCTTTGGTAAGGAGATGCATCATCAAGAAGTAAATTCTTGAGCCCTTAATATGGATTCTCTTCTTCTTCCCGAATCGGAGAGAGACCTCTTTTGGTAGTCTCACAAGGAGGCTTCCTAGGTGTTCTCTCGTCATGGTGATGAGCTTGGAGAATCCCGTGAGCACGGAGCTGCCGTTGCACTTCACTTTGGAGAGATGGATTGCCCATGGCTTGTTGAAGCCTAGAAACAAGATAGTTAACAAGCATTGAAGCATCATTAGTAGCTTGCTCATGAGCAAAATCAAACTTATCAACATTAATTTCACTCTCTTTACTATTGTCGGCCATTCTAACAACTTTTAGGTGTAAACTTTTTAGGTATACTTTGGCACTTCAAGCCCTAGTTGCTACTCCTCTTTACCCCTTTAGAAAAAGCACTCAAGCTATTGTACCCGCGGCTTGAATACCATTAATTGCAAGGAATAGAAGAGAGGGTCTTTCGACACCAAAACAGCACCGGCTCCTGTCAAGCTTCTAATAGCTCAATAGTGGTTAAGCCGTAGGCAAGCCCCGTAGGACTCCACTATTAAGACCATAGCTCTTGACGGTGATGCCCTGTTAACTGCACAAAGGCAGGCGCATTGCAAGGCTCCAAAATTCCTATTCTACTTACTCACAGGCAATTAATAATACCAACCATTTGTAGCTAGCTTGAGGACCTCCCTTCTTGAGCAAGAAAAGAGAAACCTTGAGCTCTGATACCAATGTAACATTTAATGGCCTAATAACTTATGTGTAGCGGAAATTAGCATGAACATAGTGGGCATTTCATTAGAATAGATTCCTAATGAGAATTACAAGAGTGCTTGGTGGAGAGAGCAACAAAAAGCATAAACCTAGTTAGATAGCATCGACAATACTTTCAAAAGAGAGAGAAATTAAGCTATTGACAACAGTTGAGGACCGGATTTGCATGGAGCGGTCCCCCCCCAAAAGGCTTTGTATTATGGTTTCTCCATCAAGAGAGACATTGTACAATACAATTCTTTGTGTTCCTTCAAGACTAGCTAGTGCAATGAAGATGAAGCTTCATACACCAAGCAAAACACTTAATCAAACACAACTTGAATTATCCCCCGTTCTCAGACCCAAGACCTCACACACCTTCGAAGATGGTGAGAGCTAGCAGGGTATGAGAGTAGATTGAGAGGAAGAAGGAGTATATCTTACGAGAAAGATGTACATCTCCTCACATAATCACTCATATTAGCATAGCATAGTTAGTAATTAGCTTGGTAGAGGAGATGAGCATGCATTGAAGCTTGCTCTTGGTTGGATTTTCATCCACATGCCAAGAGAGTGTTGATGTAGGCTTCTATCTCACAAGCTTGGAGTAGGTGATCAGCTCTCTATTAAAGCTTGGGAGGAGATAGAGTATTCTTCTTCCTTCACACATGGTCAAGGTGAGTGTGTGTGTGTCAATGCCAAGCAAAAATCACCCCCTCTCTCTCTTGGGCGAGCCCTAGCTGCTAATTTGGTCTGGCCTTTGCCTTATTGGACCTCCCCAAGTCAAGCCAATACGTATTAAGCAGCATAAGTGATAGCCTTCTGACATGTGTCCCCCCTTTCCCCTTTTGAGAAGCTTTAGGTAATTAAATAATTAAACTAAACTCTCATTGGACCCCTTTGTCTCCTGGCCAATAGAAATCAGGCAAGCCATGGGCTTCTGAATGCTCATTGGACCCTTTGGGAGACTGCCCAATAGTCTTCTAGGAGACTTAATTCTCATTGGTTTCTTTTATTAAATGTTTTTAAATTAATTAAACTACATTTACTCTAGCTTAATTCTCATTGGTCCACTTCAAGGGTCTTCCAATAGGAATTGGGCACACCTTGTGGGCATCTGGCCTAGGGAGCTGACATGTGTCCCTCATTCCCTTTGTGTAAAGGGAGCCTGTGTGTGTGTGTGTGGCTTTTCTCTCATCCCCTACCTTTGGGCTCGCCCCCCCCCATGTAGGGATGTGCAAAGACTTTTAGGCACACACAAAGCATCCAATTTTCCTATAGGTTGACTTTTGGACACAACCTTTGAATTTTGGAACCTTGGCATTTTGGAAGTCTTAATGGGCTGAACCTTAGGGTCTTTTTAGCCCATTGTTGCACATGGCTCTTTTGCAGATGGCCCCCCCCCCTTTGGATCCCTATTTTCCCTCCTTTGGATCCCTACTGTGGCCGGTCTGCTAGCTTAACCAATATTCTAGCTTTTTCTCCCTTAGCACTTCCCCACATTAAATGGTCAGTTTAATATGAGAAAATCATTTAGGAGAATTAGATATTGATTATTATGACAGAGACATTGTAGAAGTTTTAGTTAAGTGGCATCATGGGTTGAATTAGTGTTTTGCAAAGAGAATTTTTCTCTCTTTCCAACTCTGAGGACAGAGTTAATTTTGATAAGGGGAGAATGTAATAGGACTAATCTTTGAAGATCTTAAAGTCGAAAAGAATGTAGCAGGGCATATCTTTCGTTTAGCACGATTTGAAAGATTGTTGAATAGTCTATTAAATAGAGCTTCTATGAGAATGAGTTGAGATATTAAGAGAGAACATATATTCTTTTTTTTAATAATACATAAAGACGGATTTGATAAAGATTAATGAATAACAGATAGTCTGTCTATGAACAGTAAAATTGAGATTTTTATTAATATCAATGTTTTATATGTGTTTTAGTTCAAAATGCATCGGTAGGCTTAAAATAAGTTGAAAAAGTAGTGGAGACCCAAAAATAGAGCTTTTATGAGTCACGACCTAAAAGTTTTATGAGTCTTTGTTTTTAGCCAAACAAAGACGTTTTTCACAATTCTGTTCGCGTAACCTTGTAGACTAGACCTATTCCCGTCGTTTTGAGTACCTGGATTTCTCTGTTCTGAGTTCCTTTGTAAAAGTTACGATGAAAACAAACAGCAGACAGCAGCAGTGTAGTATACACAGGGACAGACAGACATACAACAATATACAACTCTCCCTGCTATCAACCAAGAAGTGGATTTGTTTCTTCATGGTAGACTATTGCAATTGAGATTATGAAGGTACATAATTATGTTTGTTTACTTTGATTATCATGTTGAATTGGTTGCACGAGTATATTCTTTTGGCTATTTTGTAGGCGATGCAGAAATCAATGTGTGAAACAGGATCTGTGCAAAGTGTCATGATAAAAATCTAACCTTCACGGATCGCTTAGCGATCACGTTCTTATATTATTCTCACAGGTATACTTGGTGCGAAAATCATGCAAGCTTTTCGAGGAAAAGAAGGATAAAAGCACGATGGGTGGTGCGTTCGGGGATCATTCACAGATCTCCATTCTGCAAGTGCGAGTGCGAGTGAGAGTGAGACGCTGCATGCAAGCGGATTGAAGCTCAGGGGTGGTCGGGAGGTTAGAGCGCCGTACAACGGAGTGCTCCCATATTCAATTGCTCCTCTGTTGTATCAAAAGTCTGCAAAGATTCATTATACAAAGATCTCTTTCTCTACCTTTTGTTGTCTAGCTCTATTATTCCGTTCCTGTGACAATATCCTTGCGGTGTATTGACTTTTGTTTCCTCCTTGACATGTATTGGTTATATGATAATAAGGGTTCTGAAAAGTTGTCATTTCGGAATAGTGCTTCATTAGTATCCAAATCAATGAATACCCTGTTAGCTTTCATCCATGACACTGCTAAGATACACGGCGTTGCTGATTTACTTGGTGGCAGTACATGGAAATTTGTAGTGTACTTGTGTGCCTGCACTGTGATTGGTATTATAATAGACCACAACGTGGTCACCTCATCACCCGATGCTACTTTCAACCGGTGTGTCTTTGGGATCGTCCTCATTGGTCCAAGTTTCTGAAAGAGCTCAAAGCTGATGACGCTCAGCAAATTCCAACATAGGTATGTAGTCTTCCCAATTGGTTTGCTTCTTACTAACGTATTCTCGTAGCATATCCTCTAGCAGTTGATTAACTCTTTTGGTTTGACGATCTATTTCTAGATGATCAGCCGTACTTAGATTAAGTTTATTTTCCAACTTTTGAAACATATCCCTCCAGAAGTTATTATTGAACTTTTGATTTGTGTCACTAACGATACTAGTTGGAAGACCGTAGAGTTATATATATGCTCTACAAATAGCCGTGCTAATTCAGGTGTCTTATTCATAGTCTTAGTGGAATGAATTGACCCATCTTTGTGAGACGGTCTATAATTACCCATATGGCATCATGGTCACGATTTGTAGTAGGTAGTCCTACTACAAAATCCATAGAGATACTCTCCCACTTGCCTTGTGGAACCTCTAAAGGATGTAAAAGCAGCCTATCTTGATGTGCTCTACCTTATTAACTTGGCACCCCTTGCAGTATTGTAACTTACAATCATAATGTTGAAGGATTTCTGCCCATCTATATAGCTTTACGGCCCTTCAAGTCCGTTTGAGTAGTAAATTATTTGATACTCTCATGGTCAAAAACTACTTCAAACTCGGCACCAATAAATAGTGTCGCCACTTTCCTAAAGCGTGAATTATGGCATAGAGCTCTCTCTCATAGACATAATAAAGACCCATAGGTCTTCCTCCTGGAGAAGTACCGCACTAGTTTCTTTATCACTATTATCGGTCCCTACCACAAATGGCTTATGTGAGTCAACGATTGCTAGGATGGGAGCAGTGGCTATAGCTACCTTGAGCTGTTCAAAACTGCATTTTTGTGCTTATTCTCAAGAAAAGGTCTTACCTTTTGCTTTAAGTTGGTCCATCATAGGGAAAACAAACTGGCATAATCACGGATATACTGTCGTTAAAATCCATCCATGCCTAAAAATATTTAAAACTCCTCAACCGTGTTGGGATGTAGCCATCAAAGAATGGCAGTGACCTTGTCAGTGTCCATCTTGATGTCACAATAAGAGATCACATGACCAAGGTAATGTATCTCTGTTACTTGCTTTGCTTCGCATACAACATGTGATCTTGTAGCTGTTCAAACACTAATTGTAAGTGTTCTATTTGTTCATCTTCACTCTTACTGTAAATGAGAATGTCATCAAGGAATACCACAATAAGTTTTCCAAGATAGGGACATAAGACACTATCCATGAGTGTCATAAATGTAGCTGGAGCATTGGTTAGACCAAAAGGCATAACCAAAATTCAAAATGCCCGAACCGTGTTCTAAGGCAATTTTGGAGATATCTTGCAAAAGGATACGCACCTGGTGGTATCCTGAATGAAGATCTATCTTTGTATAGTATCTTGCCGCATGGAGTTGATCAAAAAACTCATCCACTCGAGGCAGATGATACTCGTTCTTGATGGTTATGGCATTTAATCCGCGAAATCTATACACATGCGCATAGTACCATCTTTCTTTTTTACCAATATAATTGGTGATGCCCAAGGCGAAGTGCTAGGTCTAATGAAACCACGGGCAAGGTAGTCACCAATTGACTCTCAACCTCCTTGTATTCTCTACCACTCATACAATAAGGTGGTTTACTCACCCATTTAGTGTCTGGCAAGACATCTATGCCATGCCGAACATCACGTGTAGGGGGTAAACTCGATGGTAAATCACTTGAGAATACATCACGATACTCCGTAAGTAAGTGAGTCAGCTTTTGCCATGCAGAAGGAGAAAGTAAACTAGAGTTATGCTGGGATGGAGAATCTTGTAATTCCTGTAATGTTTGTTTTACAACAGTTGCACGTTGCTCTATAGAATTAAAATTGAGAGCACTTTGCTCGTTAGATTGTTAACACTTTGTTTATCATTAGAATTCATTGCACTTTGCATACCATTACTAGAATTTGACATGGCTCCAAAACATTCTACCAAGGTCAATCATAGACTTGACTACATTGGCTGAAGGATTTGTAGCTGCTTGCTCCAAAACAGGGGTCACAAACACAATACAGTAGCTTAAAATCTACAGATTTAAACAGAACCAAAGTGAGTCTATTAGGGATTGTGCAACTCAAATGAAACAATACATTGCGAGATTCCCAGAGCTAGAGATACCTGCAGAAAAATGACTAGTATCATTGTTTCTAGAGGGGATACTAAACAAATAACTTCATGCTATACTGTATAGCAAGAAGCATACAACCCTAGAAGAGTGTGTGTCAGATGCTATTGACTTAGGAGACAATTGTGATATTTTCAATGAGGAATGTCATAATAATCAATATCTAATTCTCCTAAATGATTTTCTCATATTAAACTGATCATTTAATGTGGGGAAGTGCCAAGGGAGAAAAAGCTAGAATATTGGTTAAGTTAGCAGACCGGCCACAGTAGGGATCCAAAGGGGGGGGCATCTGCAAAAGAGCCATGTGAAACAACGGGCTAAAAAGACCCTAAGGTTCAGCCCATTAAGACTTCCAAAATGCTAAGGTTCCAAAATTCAAAGGTTGTGTCCAAAGGTTAACCTTAGGGAAAATTGGATGCTTAGTGTGTGCCCAAAAAGTCTTTCTACATCCCTACATGGGAGGGGGCGAGCCCCAAAGCTAGGGGATGAGAGAGAAAGCCACACACACACACACAGGCTCCCTTTACACAAAGGGAATGAGGGACACATGTCAGCTCCCTAGGCCAGATGCCCACAAGGTATGCCCAATTCCTATTGGAAGACCCTTGAAGTGGACCAATGAGAATTAGGCTAGAGTAAATCTAGTTTAATTAATTTAAAAACATTTAATAAAAGAAACCAATAAGAATTAAGTGTCCTAGAAGACTATTGGGCAGTCTCCCAAGGGGTCCAATGAGCATTCAGGAGCCCCATGGCTTGCCTGATTCCTATTGGCCAGGAGGCAAAGGGGTCCAGTGAGAGTTTAGTTTAATTATTTAATTATCTAAAGCTCTCACAAAAGGGGAAAGGGGGACACATGTCAGAAGGCTATCACTTATGCTGCTTAATCCCTATTGGCTTGACCTGGGGAGGTCCAATGAGGTAAAAGACAGACTAACTTAGCAGCTAGGGCTCGCCCAAGAGAGAGAGGGGGCTGATTTTTGCTTGGCATGGACACACACACTCTCACACTTGACCATGTGTGAAGGGAAAATACTCTATCTCCTCCCAAGCTTTAATGGAGAGCTCATCACCTACTCCAAGCTTGTGAGATAGAAGCCTACATCAACACTCTCTTGGCATGTGGATGCAAATCCAACCAAGAGCCAAGCTTCAATGCATGCTCATCTTCTCTACCAAGCTAATTACTAAGCTAAGCTATGCTAATATGAGTGATTATGTGAGGAGATGTACTTCTTTCTCGTAAGATACTTCTTTTTCCTCTCAATCTACTCTCATACCCTGCTAGCTCTCACCATCTTCGAAGGTGTGTGAGGTCTTGGGTCTGAGAACGGGGATAATTCAAGTTGTGTTTGATTAAGTGTTTTGCTTGGTGTATGAAGCTTCCATCTTCATTGCACTAGCTCGTCTTGAAGGAACACAAAGAATTGTATTGTACAATGTCTCTCTTGATGGGAGAAACCATAATACAAAGCCTTTTGGAGGGGGGACCGGCTCCATGCAAATCCGGTCCTCAACTGTTGTCAATAGCTTAATTGCTCTCTCTTTTGAAAGTATTGTCGATGCTATCTAACTAGGTGTTATGCTTTTTGTTGCTCTCTCCACCCAAGCACTCTTGTAATTCTCATTAGGAATCAACTCTAATGAAATGCTCACTATGTTCATGCTAATTTCCGCTACACATAAGATTTTAGGCCATTAAATGTTACATTGGTATCAGAGCTCAAGGTTTCTCTTTTCTTGCTCAAGAAGGGAGGTCCTCAAGCTAGCTACAAATGGTTGGTATTATTAATTGCCTGTGAGTAAGTAGAATAGGGATTTTTCAGCCTTGCAGTGCACCTGCCTTTGTGCAGTTAACGGGGCATCACCGTCGAGAGCTATGGTCTTAATAGTGGAGTCCTACGGGGCTTGCCTACGGCTTAACCACTATTGAGCTATTAGAAGCTTGACAGGAGCCGGTGCTGTTTTGGTGTCGAAAGACCCTCTCTTCTATTCCTTGCAATTAATGGTATTCGAGCCGCGGGTACAGTAGCTTGAGTGCTTTTTCTAAAGGGGTAAAGAGGAGTAGCAACTAGGGCTTGAAGTGCCAAAGTACACCTAAAAAGTTTACACCTAAAAGTTGTTAGAATGGCTGACAATATTAAAGAGAGTGAAATTAATGTTGATAACTTTGATTTTGCTCATGAGCAAGCTACTAATGATGCTTCAATGCTTGTTAATTATCTTGTTTCTAGGCTTCAACAAGCCATGGGCAATCCATCTCTCCAAAGTGAAGTGCAACGGCAGCTCCGTGCTCACGGGATTCTCCAAGCTCATCACCATGACGAGAGAACACCTAGGAAGCCTCCTTGTGAGACTACCAAAAGAGGTCTCTCTCCGATTCGGGAAGAAGAAGAGAATCCATATGAAGGGCTCAAGAACTTACTTCTTGATGATGCATCTCCTTCCCAAAGGAGAACTCAAGAGCCTCCACCGAAGGAACGAGAAAGAAGCGAGTCTCCCGCCACCTCGGCGGAGATGGCTCCACGAAGACGGCGGGCTAAACGCTCTCCATCACCACCAAAGCGGAGAAGACCATCACACTCTTCTCCACGCCATAATTCAAAGAGGGATGATAAAAAGCAAGAGAAGAAAAAGGCGAGAAAGAGGACACCCTCTTCTCCATCTTCTTTATCCTCTTCCTCTTATGAAAGCTATGGTGAAGACGACAAAGATCAAGACAAGAAAAAGGCGAGAAAGAGGTCACCCTCTTCTCCACCTTCTTCAAATTCTTCATCTTCTGAAGAAAGTGATGGTGCAACTTTTGAACCATCAAAAAGAAGAGGCCATAGGAAATCCTATGCCGCATGGAAGAGGTCGTCCAAGCTGAAGAAATTCAAAGAGGGAGGGAAGAGCATCTCTTTCCTTACCTATCATGGCACCTTCGGTGCTACAGACAAAGTTTTGGCCTTTATCCAGCAATTCGATGCGGCGTTTTTGGAGATGAGGGCTTCACGGAGTCCTCTAAGCTACGCCATGTAGCTATGCACTTTCAAAAGTCCGCCAGACAATGGTGGTCTAGCCTACGAGCCAACGGTGAAGCTCCACGAACATGGAAGGCTTTAAGAGCTTCCATTATGAAGCAGTTTTTGGCCACCGATGCCAAAGACAAAGTACTCACCGAATGGCGAAGCTTAAAGCTCTCTCCCAATGAATCCATCCACAAATATGTAGACAAGTTTTGGGACCTACAACTCAAAGCCACTGTCTTCAACAAGTTGGATTTTGGAGAGAAAAAGCAACAATTTTGTGCGGGCTTAACCGAAGAAATGGCGGAGTATGTCAACTCCCAAAGGCCACGTACCATATCGGCGGTAATACACCATACTATGGTGGCCTCGCGAATTAATTTCCAAACGGGGGGTAAAAGAAATAATAAGCGCCCGGAAAACAAAGGTTCCAATGAGCCTAAGGGGAAGGACAATGTCCAAAAGTCTCCTAAGGGCAATTCCAACAAAGCTAAAGAGAAGGGAGTTTACAAAGGAAAGAATAAACTCTCTCCTGAAGAGCTTGAGCGTTATCGTAAAGATAACCGGTGTTTCAAGTGCGGCGAACAAGGGCATGCGTACCGCGCTTGTCCCCAAAAGAACAACCGCCAAGATCCTCCTAGAGCTTCTTTGGTTGAAATCCAAGAGGAGGAGATTCACCAAACTCACCACAAAGGATCTCCTCTATGCCATGCTTGGGGAAAGGTAAGAGAACATGATGCTTTTATTCTCTTTGACCCTGGTTCTACTCACAATTTCATATCTATGGAGTTAGCCACCAAGCTAGGCATACAATCCTACGAGATGGGAGATATCCTACCCGCAGACAGTGCCTTCAAGGGGCAAGAAGCTTCAGTCACTCCCTTAATCGGGAAATTGAGGCTTCATGTCCAAGGCTATGTGGACAAAGAGGATTTCTTTATCTCTCCTCTCAAGCATGAGGATGTAATCCTAGGGGCACCATGGTTTGACCGTCTGGCTGCCCATGTTAAATTTCCTGAAAGGAGAATCTCCTTTAAGTTCAGAGAAAAGGACATGTATATAGATGCTAGGGAGATGGGTAACACCATCCCCATTGTACATACACCAGCTTTCAACAAGTCAATAAAGAGCTCTATTTCCGTGTACATGATTTTTGTTAAAGATTCTCAAAATGAACCTAATGCTTTAGCAAAAGAAAATAAAAGCAACCAAAAGGAATTAGAGTTATCCAATTTTCTCCAGGGGTTTCAAGATGTCTTTATTGACGACATCCCTTCTGAGCTACCTCCTAAACGAGGTAATGACGACCATGCAATTGAACTTCTTCCAGGAAGTTCACCGCCTAACTCAATATCTAATTCTCCTAAATGATTTTCTCATATTAAACTGATCATTTAATGTGGGGAAGTGCCAAGGGAGAAAAAGCTAGAATATTGGTTAAGTTAGCAGACCGGCCACAGTAGGGATCCAAAGGAGGGAAAATAGGGATCCAAAGGGGGGGCCATCTGCAAAAGAGCCATGTGAAACAACGGGCTAAAAAGACCCTAAGGTTCAGCCCATTAAGACTTCCAAAATGCTAAGGTTCCAAAATTCAAAGGTGTGTCCAAAGGTTACTTAGGGAAAATTGGATGCTTAGTGTGTGCCCAAAGTCTTTCTACATCCTACAAGGAGGGGGCGAGCCCCAAAGCTAGGATGAGAGAGAAAGCCACACAACAACACACAGGCTCCCTTTACACAAAGGGAATGAGGGACGTACACATGTCAGTCCCTAGGCCAGATTGCCCACAAGTATGCCCAATTCTATTGGAAGACCCTTGAAGTGGACCAATGAGAATTAGGCTAGAGTAAATTAGTTTAATTAATTTAAAAACATTTAATAAAGAAACAATAAGAATTAAGTGTCCTAGAAGACTATTGGGCAGTCTCCCAAGGGGTCCAATGAGCATTCAGAGCCCCATGGCTTGCCTGATTTCCATTGGCCAGGAGGCATGGGTCCAATGAGAGTTTAGTTTAATTATTTAATTATCTAAGCTCTCACAAAAGGGAAAAGGGGGCAACATGTCAGAAGGCTATCACTATGCTGCTTAATCCTATTGGCTTGACCTGGGAGGTCCATGAGGTAAAAGACAGACTAACTTAGCAGCTAGGCTCGCCCAAGAGAGAAGGGGCTGATTTTGCTTGGCATGGACACACACACTCTCACACTTGACCATGTGTGAAGGAAAATACTCTATCTCCTCCCAAGCTTTAATGGAGAGCTCATCACCTACTCCAAGCTTGTGAGATAGAAGCCTACATCAAACTCTCTTGGCATGTGGATGCAAATCCAACCAAGAGCAAGCTTCAATGCATGCTCATCTTCTCTACCAAGCTAATTACTAAGCTAAGCTATGCTAATATGAGTGATTATGTGAGGAGATGTACTTCTTTCTCGTAAGATACTTCTTTTTCCTCTCAATATCTCTCATACCCTGCTAGCTTCTCCATCTTCGAAGGTTTGTGAGGTCTTGGTCTGAGAACGGGGATAATTCAAGTTGTGTTTGATTAAGTGTTTTGCTTGGTGTATGAAGCTTCCATCTTCATTGCATAGCTCGTCTTGAAGGAACACAAAGAATTGTATTGTACAATGTCTCTCTTGATGGGAGAAACTAATTCAAAGCCTTTGGAGGGGGACCGGCTCATGCAAATCCGGTCCTCAACTGTTGTCAATAGCTAATTGCTCTCTTTTTGAAAGTATTGTCGATGCTATCTAACTAGGTGTTATGCTTTTGTTGATTCTCCAACCAAGCACTCTTGTAATTCTCATTAGGAATCAACTCTAATGAAATCTCACTATGTTCATGCTAATTCCGCTACACATAAGATTTTAGGCCATTAAATGTTACATTGGTATCAGAGCTCAAGGTTTCTCTTTTCTTGCTCAAGAAGGGAGGTCCTCAAGCTAGCTACAAATGGTTGGTATTATTATTGCCTGTGAGTAAGTAGAATAGGGATTTTTCAGCCTTGCAGTGCACCTGCCTTTGTGCAGTTACGGGCATCACGTCGAGAGCTATGGTCTTAATAGTGAGTCCTACGGGGCTTGCCTACGGCTTAACCACTATTGAGCTATTAGAAGCTTGACAGGAGCCGGTGCTGTTTTGGTGTCGAAAGCCTCTCTTCTATTCCTTGCATTAATGGTATTCGAGCCGCGGGTACAGTAGCTTGAGTGCTTTTTCTAAAGGGGTAAAGAGGAGTAGCAACTAGGGCTTGAAGTGCCAAAGTACACCTAAAAAGTTTACACCTAAAAGTTGTTTAATGGCTGACAATATTAAGAGAAGTGAAATTATGTTGATAACTTTGATTTTGTCATGAGCAAGCTACTATGATGCTTCATGCTTGTTAATTATCTTGTTTCTAGGCTTCAACAAGCCATGGGAATCCATCTCTCCAAAGTGAAGTGCAACGGCAGCTATGCTCACGGGATTCTCCAAGCTCATCACCATGACGAGAGAACACCTAGGAAGCCTCTTGTGAGACTACCAAAGGTCTCTCTACGATTCGGGAAGAAGAAGAGAATCCATATGAAGGGCTCAAGAACTTACTTCTTGATGATGCATCTCTTCCCAAAGGAGAACTCAAGAGCCTCCACCGAAGGACGAGAAAGAAGCGAGTCTCCCGCCCACTCGGCGGAGATGGCTTCCACGAAGACGGCGGGCTAAACGCTCTCCATCACACCAAAGCGGAGAGGACCATCACACTCTTCTCCACGCCATAATTCAAAGAGGGATGATAAAATGCAAGAGAAAAAAGGCGAGAAAGAGGACACCCTCTTCTCCATCTTCTTTATCCTCTTCCTCTTATGAAAGTATGGTGAAGACGACAAAGATCAAGACAAGAAAAAGGCGAGAAAGAGGTCACCCTCTTCTCCATTCTCAAATCTTCATTTCTGAAGAAGTGGTGGGCAACTTTGAACCATCAAAAAGAAGAGGCCATAGGAAATCCTATACCGCTGGAAGAGGTCGTCCAAGCTGAAGAAATTCAAAGAGGGAGGAAGAGCATCTCTTTCCTTACCTATGATGGCACCTTCGGTGCTACAGACAAAGTTTTGGCTTTATCAGCAATTCGATCGAGTGGAGATGAGGGCTTCACGGAGTCCTCTAAGCTACGCCATGTAGTATGCACTTTCAAAAGTCCGCCTGACAATGGTGGTCTAGCTACGAGCCAACGTGTGAAGCTCCACGAACATGGAAGGCTTAAGAGCTTCCATTATGAAGCAGTTTTTGGCCACCGATGCCAAAGACAAAGTACTCACCGAATGGCGAAGCTTAAAGCTCTCTCCAATGAATCCATCCACAAATATGTAGACAAGTTTTGGGACCTACAATCAAAGCCACTGTCTTCAAAAAGCTGGATTTTGGAGAGCAAAAGCAACAATTTTACGGGCTTAACCGAAAAATGGCGGAGTATGTCCAACTCCCAAAGGCCACGTACCTATCGGCGGTAATACACCATACTATGGTGGCCTCGCGAATTAATTCCAAACTGGGGTAAAAGAAATAATAAGCCCCCGGAAAACAAAGGTTCCATGAGCTAAGGGAAAGGACAATGTCCAAAAGTTCCTAAGGGCAATTCCCAAAGCTAAAGAGAAGGGCTTTACAAAGGAAAGAATAAACCTCTCTGAAGAGCTTGAGCGTTATCGAAAGATAACCGGTGTTTCAAGTGCGGCGAACAAGGGCATGCGTACCGCGCTTGTCCCCAAAGAACAACCGCCAAGTCTCCTAGAGCTTCTTTGGTGAAATCCAAGAGGAGGAGATTCACCAAACTCACCACAAAGGATCTATCTATGCCATGCTTGGGGAAAGGTAAGAGAAATGATGCTTTTATCTCTTTGATGGTTCTAACAATTCATATCTATGGATAGCCACCAAGCTAGGCATACAATCCTAGATGGGAGATATCCTACCCGCAGACAGTGCCTTCATAGGGGCAAAAGCTTCAGTCACTCCCTTAATCGGGAAATTGAGGCTTCATGTCCAAGGCTATGTGACAAAGAGGATTTCTTTATCTCTCCTCTCAAGCATGAGGATGTAATTCATTTAGGGGCACCATGGTTTGACGTCTGGCTGCCCATGTTAAATTTCTGAAAGGAGATCTCCTTTAAGTTCAGAGAAAAGGACATGTAATAGATGCTAGGGAGATGTAACACATCCCCATTGTACATACACCAGCTTTCAAAAAGTCAATAAAGAGCTCTATTTCCGTGTACATGATTTTGGTTAAAGATTCTCAAAATGAACCTAATGCTTTAGCAAAAGAAATAAAAGAACCAAAAGGAATTAGAGTTATCCAATTTTCTCAGGGGTTTCAAGATGTCTCTTTGACGACATCCCTTCTGATCTTCTCCTAAACGAGTAATGACGACCATGCAATGAACTTTTCCAGGAAGTTCATCCGCCTAATCAATATCTAATTCTCCTAAATGATTTTCTCATATTAAACTGATCATTTAATGTGGGGAAGTGCAAGGGAGAAAAAGCTAGAATATTGGTTAAGTTAGCAGACCGGCCACAGTAGGGATCCAAAGGAGGGAAAATAGGGATCCAAAGGGGGGGCCATCTGCAAAAGAGCCATGTGAAACAACGGGCTAAAAAGACCCTAAGGTTCAGCCCATTAAGACTTCCAAAATGCTAAGGTTCCAAAATTCAAAGGTTGTGTCCAAAGGTTAACCTTAGGGAAAATTGGATGCTTAGTGTGTGCCCAAAAAGTCTTTCTACATCCCTACATGGGAGGGGGCGAGCCCCAAAGCTAGGGGATGAGAGAGAAAGCCACACACACACACACAGGCTCCCTTTACACAAAGGGAATGAGGGACGTACACATGTCAGCTCCCTAGGCCAGATGCCCACAAGGTATGCCCAATTCCTATTGGAAGACCCTTGAAGTGGACCAATGAGAATTAGGCTAGAGTAAATCTAGTTTAATTAATTTAAAAACATTTAATAAAAGAAACCAATAAGAATTAAGTGTCCTAGAAGACTATTGGGCAGTCTCCCAAGGGGTCCAATGAGCATTCAGGAGCCCCATGGCTTGCCTGATTCCTATTGGCCAGGAGGCAAAGGGGTCCAATGAGAGTTTAGTTTAATTATTTAATTATCTAAAGCTCTCACAAAAGGGGAAAGGGGGACACATGTCAGAAGGCTATCACTTATGCTGCTTAATCCCTATTGGCTTGACCTGGGGAGGTCCAATGAGGTAAAAGACAGACTAACTTAGCAGCTAGGGCTCGCCCAAGAGAGAGAGGGGGCTGATTTTTGCTTGGCATGGACACACACACTCTCACACTTGACCATGTGTGAAGGGAAAATACTCTATCTCCTCCCAAGCTTTAATGGAGAGCTCATCACCTACTCCAAGCTTGTGAGATAGAAGCCTACATCAACACTCTCTTGGCATGTGGATGCAAATCCAACCAAGAGCCAAGCTTCAATGCATGCTCATCTTCTCTACCAAGCTAATTACTAAGCTAAGCTATGCTAATATGAGTGATTATGTGAGGAGATGTACTTCTTTCTCGTAAGATACTTCTTTTTCCTCTCAATCTACTCTCATACCCTGCTAGCTCTCACCATCTTCGAAGGTTTGTGAGGTCTTGGGTCTGAGAACGTACGGGGATAATTCAAGTTGTGTTTGATTAAGTGTTTTGCTTGGTGTATGAAGCTTCCATCTTCATTGCACTAGCTCGTCTTGAAGGAACACAAAGAATTGTATTGTACAATGTCTCTCTTGATGGGAGAAACCATAATACAAAGCCTTTTGGAGGGGGGACCGGCTCCATGCAAATCCGGTCCTCAACTGTTGTCAATAGCTTAATTGCTCTCTCTTTTGAAAGTATTGTCGATGCTATCTAACTAGGTGTTATGCTTTTTGTTGCTCTCTCCACCCAAGCACTCTTGTAATTCTCATTAGGAATCAACTCTAATGAAATGCTCACTATGTTCATGCTAATTTCCGCTACACATAAGATTTTAGGCCATTAAATGTTACAAGGAAGATGTCCCTAAGAATAACCAATGCGAGAAGACAACATCCACCAAACCAACACAAGTGGGAATGGCTCCTGCAACATCACTTTCAGCCATAGAAGACATGCTCAAAAGGATGAATGACATGATGAATAGCAAGTAAAAAGCACCTATGAGAGGATCAGGACAAGGGATACCTCATCAGAGACAACCAATTAGACCGCAAAAATGGTGTGCAATCAAGGGTAAGTGGACCAACCGTGAGACCAATGAGTGCTACTATTGACCAAAGTATGAAGGGAATGTTTAGTACGTGCCTATGAGGCCACAAGGACAACCTATGTACAGATAGGAGCCTAATATGGCCCCAGCTCAAAGACCACTGATGGGTATGGAAAGACCTCAACCCGTGTTGGGTCAGCAACCTCTGTATCTGGGACATGATGCAGTACCTGTAAAGTACATGCATCCAGAGGGAGTCATAGATGAACAAGCACTAGTGCCTGTTACATCCTATGCTCAGCCTAGTCCATCTACAGTAATGGTGGACAGAGATTGGTATAATTCACATCCACCACCAATGGAAGAACCTGTGACTTATACTACACTAGAGCTAGCACCAATGTATTATGTAGCTAATCAAGTTGTAAGGCCTCCAATGGTAAGACCCATGATTAAGCCACAAATTGGGAACTGTCATAAATGTGGTGCAGATGATCATTGGAAAAATAAATGCCTAGAGCCTAACAAGAACCTCAAGCCAGTTGAAGCTTATTGCTTACAATGTTGCAAAAAGGGAGGACACTTCCCAGAAGATTGTCCAAAAAATCCTTTAAACAAGGGTAAAACAATAGTGAACTTAGTCCAAGTGATACCTAGTAGCTCTTTTGAGAGTGAACCCATTTTTCCAATCAAGGTAATCACCAAAGCCTAGGCTAAGAAAAAGAAAACATAACTCCTCTGATGATTTGGAAAATAAAAAAATTTCCTCTCAAAAGACCAAAAGAAGTAGAAACAAAAGGTATGAGATGAGAAAACGAAAACAAAGGGCTGAAAACGAAGAGAAAGCAAAGAAGCTATTCTAGGAAAAGGTGAAAGAAATTGGAAGCGAAATCAAAGAAACCACCGTGAAATCTGGAGGATCAATTTTGGTTGACAAAATTTTTGAGCCTATTAATGCAGCCTTGGAAGCTTACCAAGCGGGACTTAAATCAGGCCAAAACATGGAAAACAAATGGAAAAACTATCCTTCTCTAGACATGGAAGCAGCTAAGCTTGAAGCGTATCAAAATTTGGTAAGAATCACGCAAGAGATGCTGGAAAAACAAAAACCCAAGCTCGAGAGTATGGCAAAACCTAAGAAGCTTGTGATAAGAGCCAATAAAGAAAAATCCAAAGTGGTGGTTGAACCCCACCTTGAAACCAAAGAGCCAGAACTTATAGTGTCAGACAACAAAGATGCCTTAGATGGAATTCCATTCGCAGAAGAATCGTGGCCAAGACACTTATGTGAAAAAGTTAGAGAGATCAATGATGGGAGCCTAACTTTAAATTCAGCTCCTATAGAGGAAGTTTGGTTAGACAATCTACCTCCTGATATGGACGTGGATGTACAATCCTTGTATGGGGATTGCGGATCTGAAGCTTTGAAATGTCTAAACCATTGACCTTGAAAACACTACCCTCTTACTTGGAGATAATGAAGATGAATCCATAGTGTGTAAAACCACTCAAGTAAAAAGAGTGGAACAGACCCTAGAAGTAGACAACATCCATTCAATCATGTCTACACCCATCCAATGCACACTTGCTTTAGGAGAACTATTGAAAATCAGGCCATATTTATGGAATGATCTACAGAAAACTTTCAAGAAGGTGGGAATAACAGGGCTAATCGCAAAAGAATTGGAAAAATTGAAACACAAAATGGATACCAAAGAGATTCGATTGGTTCCAATGAGAAAAGTTGGAGAATACTACGAAGGGGAAGAAGGAAACACAACCCTTCCAATGAAATATAATGACATAGAAAACATGGCAATACTGGATAGTGGGGCAGGCATAGCCATAGCCACAAAAGTAGTATGAGAGTCCTGGGGACAGCTAGCCATTAGACAAATTCGCATGAAATTGCAATTGGCTGATGGACGTAGCGAAAGACCCTTAGGACTGCTTGAAAAGGTGATAGTTAATTCGTGTGGAACTGAATATCAACACACTTTTTCCATAGTAGACTTTGGAAATAAACTCAATTACAAAATCATATTGGGAAGACCTTTCATGCGACAAGTACAACACATCCAAGATTGGAGAAACAATTATTTGTACTTGAAGCAAGTGTGATCAATAACAAGAGTTAATTTGAAAGATCACACTTATAGAGATGTCATGAAAACTCCCATACAAGAATTTGAGTCGGTCTCTTCAACTGAAACTAAGCTTCCATCTTGGTTGAACAAAGACACTCCTATTTGGATGTACGGAGCTTCAGAAAATGGAAGCTTAAAACGAGAAGAATGTATCTTAGAAAGGGATTGCACAGACAAATCCTATGTACCTTAACCCTTTTCAGAGCATTTGTTTGATCCATTTGAGTGGACTCAAATTTTAGCGACAATGGAGGTATGTGTAAATACATCTATGCCTACTCAATTTTGCAATGAGGAAGGCTACAACATAATTCCCATCCGAATGATCTCAACCCTTCGCATTGAAGACGAAATTTTGAAACCCAAGAACTTGATGAAAGCTCAACAAGTCTTTTCAAACCTCTACTATGATGCAACAGATGAGTTAGAAGAACATCCAGCTAGCTCGGATGATTCGGGGTTGGAAAAATAACATGTAAGAGCTAAGCTACTCATGAAAGGAGGGGAGGAAAAGGATTTTGACTTTCCTAGCCAGAAACCAAGAAGACAAAAATGGTATAGAAGAAAAAGAGACACGAAAAATTTGAAAGCCAGACCTATGCCATCAATCTCCAGTAGAACACGGTTTCTAATGCAGATAGAGACACATGATTGTGTCAAGGATAAAATCACTGGTAGATATCCTTTAAACAAAAATACAAAAATGTTAAAAACAATGAGAAAAACAAGAAAGGAAACTGAAGCAAAACCTAAAAACCAGAAGAAGGTTTCAACCATGACACAAATGGAACAAAAAAAGAAATATTAAGAGTTGAAAAAAGCTCTAAAGGAGGTATATACAACTGAAATGTAAACCACTGAAGAGGATGGTAAAGATGTAACGAGTGTTCCATCCCATTACAAGAAATATACTCTCCAAGATTGGAAAATCATAATCAAACAACCTGTTAGAGAACTACGAAAATAGGGTGAGTCCTACCAGGGGCCTGAAAACGCAAAAAAGATAGATCTGGCGGAACTAGGAGAAGAGCCTAGACTAGCCTACATTGCAAATGACCTTATGGAAGAAGAAGAAGATCTTTTATTAAGCTTATTGAAGGAATACCGAGATATCTTTACTTGGTCTTATAAGGATCTCAAGGGTGTTAATCCAGAAATCTATCAATATACCATACCCATGAGAGATGATGCTAAACCAAGTAGACAAAGGCCATATACATATAATAAAACATTTGTAGAAATATCAAAGAAGAGATTGAAAAGGTAAAGGAGATCGAATTCATTTATGAAATGGAACACCTAGATTGGATGTCTTCCATTGTGGTAGTACCCAAGAAAAATGGAAAATTAGGAGTGTGTGTCAACCTCAAGAATGTGAATGCAGCTACCATTAGAGACAACTTTCCTCTTCTAACCATTGAGCATGTTTTAGAACGAGTTGCAGGAAAAGAAGCTTACAGCTTTTTAGATAGCTATTCGGGATACAATCAACTTTTTGCTGATCCCAAAGATAAGCATAGAACTGCCTTTGCAATGGAATGGGGTATTTTCGTGTATCGGGTTATGCCTTTTGGGTTAACTAATGCTCCTACCACCTTCCAAAGATTAATGAGCCATGCTTTTAAAGAATATCTTCACAGTTTCTTGGAAGTATATATGGATGATCTATGCGTACATTCATCAATCCAAGTTGATCATTTTGAACACCTCAAAAAAGTATTCGAAAAATGTAGACTTTATAGGATTTTCTTAAATTGAGAAGAGTGCACATTCATAGGTAGACAAGGAAAAATTCTTGGACATATAGTGTCTAAAAATATCATAGCTACTGACATGGATAAGATTCATGTTATTGCTGATTTGCCTAGAACAACAACAATCAAGGGGGTTCAAGTCTTATGGGACATTGTGGATATTACAGACGGTTCATTTACATGTACGATATAATTGCAAAACCTATGTACAACTTGATTACACACTTTGAATGGACTGATGAGTGTGAAGAATCCTTCATGAAGCTTAAGAAAGCTCTCACTTCAGCTCCAATATTGAAAGCACTAGATTGGAATAAGATATTCCACATACATGTAGATGCTTACAATTTTGCCATTGGGTGTATACTAGCTCTACCAGGAGACGTAAAAATTGATTTTCCTATTTCTGATATGGCAGAAAAGAACTATATCATCACCAAAAGTGAAGGACTAGGAATGTTCTATGCCGTAAAAAAGTATAGACATCACCTATTAGCTAACAAATTTGTGTTCTTTGTGGACCACCAAGCCTTATTGTATTTGGTCAACAAGCCACGCAACACAGTAAGAATAGTGAGGTGGTTCATCATTCTTCTGGAATTTGATTTCACTGTAGTTGTAAAAAAGGGCACTACACATCAAAAAGAATATCATTTGTCAAGGATTGTTTTAAGAGAACCACTTAAAGGAGTAGATGATGATCTATCAGATGCATATCTATTCTTCGTGAAAATGATACCTCGATGGTCAAAAAACATGGTATCATTGATGACCATAGCTCAAGTGGATTTGCGAATACAATTTTTTATTACAATCAGATTAATTGAGCAATTGGCTATGTTCAATCACTAGATGGAAGGCTATACAAAAGAAATCGAGATGGAATATTGCTTTTATGCATTAATCCTGAGGAGAAGACCCAATACCTAAGTCAAACACATTTTATCATAGTAGGACTTCACTTTGCGGAAGATCAAACTATGCGACGGATTTTGAGACTTGGAGCATCTTGGCCAACTATGAGGAGTGATGTTCATTCTTTTGTGAAAAATATTGTCCTCGGTGTCAAAACAAACATCCATACCTCATGTAACATTGTTCCAAATGTCACCTATTCCTAAGTGGAGAAACTACATAAAATGACCATTGGTCATAAAGGGTTCTTCATTAATAAAATATCCATTAACTTGGTTTTTTGTTGCATATTCCATAGGGCTACCCTATGTTGCTACCTATTATTTGTAATAAGTAAATGTTTTTTAGAATCAATCTCCATTATAGTTGTACATGAAATCATACTTCGCCTTACATGATACACTTGGGGTATCCTATAAAAATACGTGGAAAACAAGTTGAGTTATGAAAGTGGATTCTTTTGAGAGTGTATCAGAATATTGCTTCTTGGTAAGATGAGGAGTAGACAGTCCATGTCTATTTAAGAATTATACGAGTTATTCCTATATCTTATCTCCTGTATATTATTCGTTGACTTGCCAATTCACACAATTATTACTCCTATTCAAATCTCTCATGCTTAAATTCTTGTTGAGACGTGTCAAACATATCAAATTTGATTGTATATCATGGGATTACATGTGGATGTCTTTAAAGCGCTAGAAGGGGTACTTTTGTCAAAAAGATGATTGGCACACTACAACATCCATCAAATTGTGGAGTTTAAGAAGTTTTGGGGATCCCTCTATGTTAACCATAGATAGTTCACAAAATGCTCCATCTTTCATGAAGAACAACTCTACTTTTGGAATAAAATATGCATGTGGAAGGTAAATGTACCTAAGGACTTAAACTTAGAGTGCCAACCTTTTGTTTTCCTCTATAAGTAAGCCCAAAACACCTATCAATAGCTTGAATGATATACATTATAAGAAGCACTCCAATTTTTGGAAGAAATTGCTTGAGGAGTAAAGAGTTAACTTTTGCTCAATTAGAACATCTTGCTTGAGATAATCTACTATTTGCTGAGAAGAGAGAAATAGGCTTTTCTCAATTAGAGCGTTTTGCCTGGATAGGTTCTACTATTAGTCAAGAATTTTTCTGAAGATAGGTTCTACTAGTAGTTAAGTAGTGAGAACAATAAGTTTGCTCAGTTAGAGCATCTCACTTGAGGTAGGCTGTTACTCTTAATTTGAGATCTAAGTAGAGAAAATAGAGGTTTCTCTTGGTCGAAGGGACAATCTCCTGTGAAAATATTGACTGCAATCATTCAATTTGATTTTTGCTACAAGCACATAATTATTGTGTGGGACAGTATTTGACGTGATGCAAGTTTAGAGAGGAGAGCATTACTATTCTTATGGAGAGTTATTTCATTGATCAATGTTTTTAAGGACAAAACACCTCCTTTAAGGAAAGTAATATTGCCACAAAGACAAGGGCATGACTATGTTGGCACACGAGTCAATTGAGCGTTCAAGTTAAGTGGTCTCCTCAAGGTAGGCCAAGAGAAGGTAGGCTAGGAGGTCTGTCAGAGGAGAATGTTTGGGTGGACAAAGGCATGTGTTAGTGCTTGGTCCTCAAAGTTCTCACCTAGAAATGTTGGTATCAAGGACTAAGTCCGAGAGGGAATAGGTCCATTCGAACTACTCCCCAAGTCAAGTCATCAATCAATCAACACCTAGTGGCTATCAAAGCATGTAATCACTATATTCAAACTCAACTAGCTGTCAAGCAATATGGATGTTTCCGTTTCCTCATTGTAAATGTGACCTTCTACTAGCATAAATGGCACTATAATTAGTAGCCAACAAGAACACCAATACCCACATGGAAGTTTAACCGTAGAAGGTTCCCTTTCGATGTTCACATATCTTTATTGTTATCATGGGAGCAATGACTCTCAACGTTGGTGGAGTAAAGCGATGTGAATACATCAATAGCCAAGGAACACACACAAACATGAGGAACAAGTATTTCATTTGGCATTTTAGCTTGGCGTATGGTGGGAGATAATTGAGGTTTGGCAGGTCGGATTACGAGGACGTAATTAGGAGTATATAAAGCGGGTGCTGTAAAGGCTGGAATAGTAGTGCCCGCAAAACTGTAAGCAGCAGTGAGCACATCGAGCAGCATTTAGGGCTAGAACCCATCTTCATCATCAACAATGGCAATGGGGAGGGTGGAACTCTGCACAGGTATAAGAATATGGCACGTCTGTGTTATTATTCTACAAGTATACAAAAACCCACGTCTGTGTGCTATAGTCATATCATATGTCGTAATATTATTGATCTCCTTTCTGGCCACCGCAGTGGCGATGGTGGCGGCGCTGCTGCTAAATATCAAGGAGGGGACCTCCGTCGTGCAAGCAGCTACGCCGCTCAAGTGCAGGCTGCACGACCTCGTGCTGACCAACACTCCCGTGGCGACCGGGCTGTGCGAGTGGGAGCTCGTGAACAACTGCCCCTGTGAGGCCTTCAACATCATTGCAGCCTGCCAGGACGGCGCTGGAACCAGAAGATCATCAGCCGCTTCGCCATGGAGGTGGACGTGCCCACCTTCGGCCACTGCACTCTCCTCCCAACGTCAAAGTCCAACCCGTCTCCTCCGGCCTCCGCTACGGCCGCACCTACCCCTGCGCTGGCACTCTTCCGCTCTCCCTCGTCAATGTCGCCTTCGCCACCCCTGCCTTTGATCATAGACTGGCCGGACCACTCGCTCCATCAACATACCTCTTTGTGATCCTTGAACGGACATCCCATTCTTTCTCTCTTGGTCCAGAGTGGAAATTTCATTTGCCTACATAATTGTGAAAATCTCTCTCTCTCTTCTCTCTCTCTCTCTCTCTCTCTCTCTCTCCAACTTAAGTACTATATTACATTTTGTTACATGTTTACATCACGATGAGGAATTCCATCGTGTTATTCTGTTGAGGAACTGGCAGTGCAGTCTGCACAGTCCTCTAACAATTTATCTCGAATCATCATAGACCAAGGCAGTTGGAAACTGTAAAAGGTGTGTGTATCAAACAAAGCCGAGTTCTAGTATTTCACAAAAAGGATAACACCCAAAGTCTTAGAGAAGCAATACATAAGTCTAAACGTGTAGAACCCGTTTGAATTGTTCCAAAAAGCAAACTATATTTGGAAACTTAGTCTTCCAATGCATCATACAAATATCATACAAACATATCCACCAAGCATATATTGTAGGGAAGTTCCAAAATATGTGCTTCATTGTCTCAAGGGGGCATTTTCCATTAGACATTCTCTTTTTGGCTAACAATTCATCATACATCAGATAGCTTCTTCAACCACCAACATTGATTCTAGATTGAACTCGCAAATCTTCTTGCATCTGTTCTCTATCTAAGGCTAAGGGATCAAGTATATAGAAACTTTTGGTTGGGGAGGTCCATCAATTTGTTTGAAGTCTCTGGCAATGCTCAATCTTTGAATCTTTGATTAAATCGATTGCAAGAAGAAACTTTCAAATTGCTGACATGTGTACACAACTGTCCCCAAGTAATTTTGAGCCCATTTAGTCTGAATCTTCTCTTAGCCACCATAAAGGCAATAATATTTATGTTAGAGTAACAATTTGATTGATTGGGCTTAACCCTCTTATGCTTTTTTTCCCAAGTAAACAGCAGGTGGTTTTTTTAAACCCAAAGCTCCACCACAAGACTCATACCCTAAGGGATTACCTGTATATCTGACTCTACCATCCGAAATCAACAAAGCACATTGTTTGTCTCAAGACTTAACCAGCATATTAGTAGTATTCTTACACAATTGATGATGAGTAGCACAAAACAATTTGTCCCATGCAAACATATCCCAAACACCATGAAAGTACACAACAAGATTATACATCAATTTGTTTCAGTAAGGCTTCCCTACTAGCCAGCATGTGCATTTGCAATGAAGGATACCCAATCCTCCAAGTGAATAGGCAATGCCAAATGCTTCCAGGCGAGCCAAGCTACAACAGAAGATCCCCATAAAATCTCAGTATTTTGATTAATGTAAATCTCGCAACTGGTCAAGTATCAAAGGGAAGAAACAAAGCATATAGAGGAAATCCACATAGCCTGCACAATCCTCAACCTAACATGAATTGGCCATTTAGTACAATGCCACAAAGCCATTTTGGTTTGGATTTTATCCTCAACCCATTGTGTCAACTATTTTGCAAATACATCAACTCCTAGAGGATAAACAAGGTTCCTGAATACAGTTTCCCTAAGAATTCTCTTTTCTTGCCAAATCAAGCTATGAAAATTATTGTAAAGTTTAGGGGAGACTAGAGCCTGGAATCCACCTCCCAACCTCGCACTATAGCCCCTTCGCCCTAGCTGGATTCTTTTACCACATTGTCTATTCCGGCCCTTGGCCCAGTCCAAGACTCTCCGGCCTTGCCCTTGTCCTGACAGTACTCCCCCCTTAAAGAAGAGTTTTAGTCCTTGAAAACAAAAGTGGGAAACTTCTTCTAAAGAACACTAATGTTTTCCCAAGTGGCACCTTCGCCAGGTCAATCTTTCCACTTGATTAAAGATTATCGACACACATGATGACGTGTACGTAAATCATGATAGTCGAGAATTTTGATCAGGTTCATGCGGTAAGGTAAGAGGTTCACCGAAATCGACCTGAATCTTTTGATCAATGGCATTGTCCGCCCTATGTAACTGCTTACGTAAACGGATTACAGTAAACACCGGATGACACGAGCATGTGTAGGTAGCGATAATTTGTATGCACGATCATCCACTGGCTTGAGTATTTTGAAAGGCCCATAATATCGTGGAGATAATTTAGGTGTTGGCCCAATTTTCAGACTTTCTGAATGCTCTGGTACATGTAAAAATACTTCCTCCCCTTCCTCAAAGCTAGCTTGCCGACGTATCTCATCAGTGTACTTCTTATACCGATCCTGCGCTTGTCGGATAATCTGACGAGCGAGTTTCAGCATATCCATGTGGTCTTGGAGAAAATCCTTACCATGTTGAAGTTTTTCGGTTGCCAATACCACTGTAACAGGTGACCTAGGTTGAAAACCATACATGAGCATGAAAGGATTAAATCCAGTCGTGACATGCGTAGCACGATTGTAGGCAAACTTGAGAATAGATAAATATTCTTCACAGTCTGATTGTTTCTTGCTAACGTATGCGCGTAGCATACCCTCTAGGACTTGGTTAACTCGTTCAGTTTGACCATCCGTTTTTGGATGATTGGTTGTAGTGAGGTTTAGTTGTGTACCCAATTGTTTAAACACAACCCTCCAAAAATGACTATAAAACCTGGGATCACTATCACTGACAATGTTACTTGGCAAACCATACAACTTGTATAGGTTTTCCACAAATAACTTAGCTATTTCTGGAGTCTTAATCGTTGATTTGTTTGGAATAAAATTACATAGTTTAGTCAACCGGTCTACGACCACCCATAGTGAGTCATGACCTCATACAATGGTTGGTAAACCCACAATAAAATCCATAGATATACTTTCCCACTTACCATTGGGGATCTCCAAAGGATGTAAGAGTCCTCTTGCTTTCAGGCGCTCTACTTTGTTAACCTGACATGTTTGGCAATGCAAGACATAACCTTGAACAAAGCCATGTAAACCTCCAATAAAACTGTCGTCGTACGAGAGCATAAAATCTTTCTAATACTTGGGTGCCCTGCGCTTGGACTATCATGACATTCATAAAGAATTTGGAGTCGAATGTCTGTGTCCGTCGGTACACAAACTCTCCCCTTATGGAGTAGGTACCCATTGTCGATGGTGAAATGCTTCCATCGCTGTAGTTCATCACTCAACAGAGAAGAACTATGTATGGAGGTTAACGCTACACTACCTTCATTGGAGTGAGAAGGATCCCTCATTTTTACACGGCTCCACACTTTGGAATATGCATCATCATGCTCATATTTTCCCTTTAGAAAATCCAAAAATTCATTAAGAAGTTCCATGAACAAGAAAATTGATCCCCGGTATACGACTAAGAGAGTTCGTCAGTCACCACATTGTATCGTCCTTTATGATACCGGAGCTTGGCTTCATATTCTTGAAGAATCTCAGTCCACCTGGCTTTCCCATTCTTCAAACAAGTTTCTTGTGTAAACCATTTGATGCTTTCATGGTCAAACACAATCTCAAACTGAGCACTATACAAATAATGTCTCCATGTTTTTAAAGCAGACACTATTGCATAGAGTTCACGTTCAAAAGCAGAGTAGTTTTGCTGTGCTGCATCAAGCTTATTTCTTTAAAATGCAATTGGCCGCCCGTCTTGTAACATGACTGCTCCAACAGCACGGTCATTGGCATCCATTTCCAAAACGAATGGTTTCAAAGAATCTACAATAGCTAGTATTGGAGTTGTAGCTAATGCATCCTTGAGCATATCAAAACTATGATGTCGAACGGGTCCCCACTGAAAAGCTTTGCCTTTGCCTTTCAGTTGATCCGTCATGGGAACATCAATATTAGCATAGTTTTTAATGAACCTTTGATAAAAACCTGCAAATCCTAAAAGAAATTGTAACTCTTTCAAATTTTTAGGAGAAGGCCAATGCCAAAATTGTATCCACTTTGGATTGATCCATATGTAGCCCATTAGCTGAATTAACATGTCCAAGATAGTGAATTTCTTCTTTCAGAAAAAATCACACTTAGATTCCTTGGCATGTAATTGATTTGTTTGTAACAATTCAAACACCTGCCTCAGATGTTGTAAGTGTTCTTCTTTAGAAGCACTGTATACAAGAATGTCATTGAGAAAAACGATGACAAATTTGCCCAACTACGGCCTCAAGACACTATCCATAAGTGTCATGAAGGTTGCGGGCGCATTGGTTAAGCCAAATGGTATAACCAAAAACTCATAGTGTCCAAACCTTGTTCGGAATGCAGTTTTGGGTATATCAGCACGTCGAATACGTACTTGGTGATAACCTGACCGCAAGTCTATTTTCATAAAAATACAAGCATGAGTGAGCTTGTCGAACAACTCATCCACGCGTGGCAATGGGTACTTGTTCTTAACAGTAACCGCATTTAAGGCACGGTAATCTACGCACAAGCACATACTACCATCTTTTTTCTTCACTAATAGGATAGGAAAAGCGCATGGTGAAGAACTGGGTTGAATAAACCCTTTACTAAGATAGTCAGCAAGCTGACGTTCCACCTCAGTAGCTTGAGAGTAACTCATGCGGTAGGGTGGTTTACTGACAGGTTTACTGTCTGCAACCACATCGATGCTATGTTGCACCGATCATGTCGATGATAATCCTGGTGGCAAATCATTAGGAAAAACATCATGAAATTACTTTTATAATTTTTCTAAATCACGAGAAAACTTTGCTTGTTGGGAAGTAGCCATTGGTGGAAGAGATGAGAGAGAAGCATGCGGCGTTGAGGAATGTTCAACATATTCAATGTTAGAGAGAAAATCGGACAATGAGTAACACAATAAAACTTGATCTATTTCATTATGATAAATGAGCTATATAAGCTTAGCTGTACATATCAGTGGTGAAGAAGGTACATCCTTCTCTCCTAACAACAACACATGTCCACCATGGATTCAAACATCAAGCTGTTGTGCTCATAGCTACGCTTCAGTGATGGTCCTAGGCTATGCAACCATTCCCTACCTAGAACCACCTCTGCCCTCTGCATATTCATAACCAAAAATTCCAAGGATGTGGAGTAGCCTTGTACCTCCAACGGGACAGCTCAGACTTGAGTATCCTAGACTTCGGCATCATATCCATTCATCATTGCTACCATGTAGTGGTGGGTACTTGGAGTTTGAGGCAATTTGAGTTTTTTCACCAATCCATAATTGAAAAAATTGTGAGTAGCACCGTCATCTACCAAGATGCGCATCTTGTGCCCTTGCAGAGATCCGTGCATACGTACTAACTCATGGGATCCAAAGGTCTATTGCCACATGGAAGCTTTGAGACAGCATTCATGCACCACCTCGGTGTGTGTTACTTCCACTGTAGAGAATCGTGAGGAAGACTCAAGAGGCAGCAGTTGCACCATGTGCACTAGTTTCTCCTTGCCATGAGCAACAAATTTCCCATTGAGACAATCCGTTTTGCCATGACCGCTTCCTAAGCATTGAAAACATAATTTCTCTTTCTTAGCTTTATCAAAGTCCTCACGAGAGAGAGGACCTCTAGACCCCTTGGATTTTTTAGATGCTTCAGAATTGGCTACTATAAATTTTCTTTTATTGTGCCCGTACTGTGTGCGTAAATTACCGTGCGTATTAGCAGGCACGTGATTATGATGTGATTTATTTTCACTGGATTAATGGATCATCATCTGAATATGTGCTTTCACTATGGCTTCCTCAAGTGTTTTAGGGTCTTGAGTCTTGACGTGCTTCTTAAGCTTTGGCGTCAAACCATGGATAAACCCACATACATGCTGAAAGGTGTCTAGTCCTTCCAACTTGAGGACAAAATCCCGATAGTGAGATATATGTTCAAGTAATGAATGGGTAATTGCGCATGAAACATGTGTCAAGATTCGATCTGCCTCATTTGTAGGCAAGAATTCTTTGCGAAAACATAGTCTCAAAAGTTTGACCAACTCTGTGGTATGATATTCTTCTCCTTGATAGACATCCACCACTTGTAGGCCTTGCCTTCCAGATTTAAGCTTGTTTGCAATGATCTGACTGCATCTGGAGTACACCGTAAGGCATGAATTCCATCCCACTTTTGCTGAGAAAGACATTCACTGCATCCTTATTTCAATCTCAATCTTCTCCCTTAAAAGTCGGTGGTTTGGTGTTTTTCAACAACTCATCCACCTCCTTTGCAGTGAGAGTGTGCAAAGAATCTGGAGATGGACCATGTCCATGATCAGAAGGGCCTTGCCCCTGTGTAGCAACGTGCTCATGCATGTGTGTGGCAATAGGGCCCTTGGCCTGCTGCTACGTAAGTTGTATCACTAATGTAGATAATTTAGTGACGTTTTCATTTAAAGATGCAAAATTTCCTTCCATGACTAATATGCGTGTCTGAAGTGCACGAAATTCTTGAATATCAAGTAGTTCATATGCGTCGTCACCTACCGTAGCGTCGCGGGCACTCTTCGTGAGAGCATCCGACCGCGAGCCATCATGGATAGGATCAGGTGTTTTGATGCTCGAAATTAAAAGTCATATTAATATTTGAATCCATGGCAACACTGTGCAGTGGAAGGAATAGAAGGAAAAATACCTGGAGTCGAGAAGGTGTCCCATAGATGTAGGATGTACCGCAACCGATAATTATCAAGAAATAATCCTGTAGACGTAGAATGTACCGTCACCGGTAATTAGTTGTGCTAATTGCGTTCGTGCTCCAAGCTTGAAGCGACCGGAAAGTTTGTTGGTAGTCCAAGCTTTAGTGAACTGTAAATTCACCTGTTCAAGGGCACCAATGAGATTTGACGCAGTTGGCGGTAGGTTTCAAAGCAAATAGTTGTTTTTCTGCATTCTCATGAAGTTACCAAGAATGTATGGTGTCTTACCAAGAACCCTACTGTGGGTACCTACCCTTAAGCTTCAAAAACATTTTGTTGTCCAATAATCCTAGGGGTTTTGGGCGCATGTAGTGTCGAAAAAAGGTTGACTGCAGTGCATTGTTGGCAACGAGAACGATTAGGAGAGAGAGGTATCTTGCTCGATGTTGCTCGGGGGGGCTCGGCCCTCTGTCGGGTTCGCCTCAGCAGGCCACCGCGACCCCATCCAGCTAAAACGTGCCCGCTTTCGTCATGGTCAACCTCTGTGGTTTTCTCCCCACCAAGGTTGCCTGCATATGCCCTTGAGGGTCTTTTATTTTTTTGCTTAGCAAGTGGCCATGCCCACCTCCTTCTTTCTTTGCATGTGCATGCTTAACCAAAAGCAGTGGTCCACGACCCATCCCTCTTGCCTAGAATAACCTTGCTCTTGATACCAGTGTAAAGACTAGGGGAGACTAGAGCCTAGAACCCACCTCCCAACCTCCCACTATAGCCCCTTTGACCTAGCTGGATTCCCTTTCCACATTGCCTAGTCCGGCCCTTGGCCCAGTCCAAGACTCTCTGGCCTTGCCATCGTCTTGAAAATTATCTCTACAGATACGTCTATCAACAGAGACTTCCCCAGATTCAAATCTAAAGCAGGTACAAGAGAATAAAAATTTGAGTATGACATACATTCACCAATATTAGCATTCTCAGCATGCGAGAAAATAATATTGTCATCTTTTAACCCCAAATCAAGTACATGATAAGATCCATTCTATACGTACATAAAATATTCTGTTTGGAGCAATTGAACATAGGATGCAGCTTGGTTCTGGTACAATATTGTTTTGATATTTAATAGCATATGCTCTATTACGATCTGTGTCAAATCGACTCTTATAGGACATATGAGTGGGATGATCAGATAGTCCACAATATTCACAAGAAGAAGAAGAAGAGTCTCTAGATAAACGTGGTTGTTTAGTGGTAATATTGTGTTCTTCATCTGTTGTAGTAAGAACATTTCTTATTAGCAAATTTGAGATGAGAGAAAATATTGCCGCGACGGTCACCTCTGCGGTTTCCTCGTTGAAATGGACGCCTTCGAGCATTGAAATCACATTCGATTTGTTGTGACTCAGTATCCTCTTGTGAAATCATAGTTGTATCATGACCAGCATTACGTCATTCTTGACGTTGAGAGCATTCACTTAAAGACATGCAGGCTTGGTCGAAATCGAGACCATCTTTATTAGATAGAATAGTAAAAATGCTATCATAAGAAGAGTCCTTCACCATATCAAGAAGAAGTGTAATCAGTTGTTTTTGTGAAACAGGATCATCGACAGCACCAAGTTGATTAATAATAGATTTGAAAGACTCAATGTATCTCATCATCACAGTACTAACTTCATATTGTAAGTTGTTATGCAACCCTCTTAAATAAAGTATTTTTGTAACAGATTTCTTCTGAAAGTTTGTAATAAGGTACTTCCATATGTCATGGAAAGTAGACAGTCCATACATATAAAGCAAAAGGAATCAGTAAGAGCAGAAAGAATATACCGACATGCTTCTTTATCATATTGTTGCCAATCCGTATACGCAACATTCCAATCTTCCAATATAGTTCCTTCAGTGATAATCACAATGTCATGATCCGTATGAACAGGCTGAGGTGCACAAACACGATTTCGAAGGACAACATCAGAGAGTTCATCGCCTTCAAGAATTAGCAACATCTTTGCTTTCCAGCCTGGAAATCCTTGGCCTTGGAAAAGAGGAACAGAACAAGGAAATCCGTTGACACGAATAGTCATAGCAATATCTAGTTGCGAGAAGACGTAAAAGATAAGATCGCAGAATCTGTACACCATATATGGTGAAGGCTGCAATTGAGAAAAAGAGAAATATGATGACTGTGTTCTGTCAATGATAAAACGCAAGAAGGATGCTCAATAAACGTCAAAGATCTGAGGGACGTCACCCAAAAAACAGGGAAAAAGAGACGTTATTAATAAAAGAGTCCTCAAAATAGAGTGACGTGAGATGCAAGATTGACGGCCACAATATGAGCAACAAAAAGCTAAGATTGCTCAAAAACGTCGATGCCAAAATTACAAAAATGATCGTAGACGCTTCATGAAGACGCACGAGGAAGAAAGCTTCGTGAAGCTCAATTGCAATAAAAACAACAAAACTTTCTGCTGTAAACTCCGATCGACGCAAACCCAGAACTCAAATCAAATAGCTCGAGGAGACGAACAAGTTTAGGATGAAAAGTATCATTTAGCTGTGCTTCATTGCGCATTTTCCGTTTCTCTAAATTTTGAGTAGAAGACCCTCAAAAATTGAGACAAAGGGCACGGTGTCAAAAGACAAATCAACAAGAAAACGTAATCAATGATTCACCATATTGATTATCAATAAACACCACACAAAGTACTAATCGTATTCTTATTAACACAAAACAACCATAGTTAACAAGAATCAATCCTTAAAAATCAAATTTGTAGAAATTCTAAATCTTACATGTGAATCACATACACATACTATTTTGTCACCATAATGTGAATCGGCGCGTGATCATTACCGCTGTGATACCATGGAGAGAGAGAGAGAGAGAGAGAGAGAGAGAGAGAGAGAGAGAGAAGAGACACACCATGTAGGCTCTCAAAGACTGATTCATATTGAGGACACGATACAAATATATAGGTGAGACAAAGTTGAGTAGAGTGAGCCATATATAGATCCAATAGAAATCACTTGAGAGTAAGCAAAAAAAATGTGTGTATGTGTGTGTGCCTTAGGGATGCACTATGCAATCATGTTAGTTTATAACCTGAGTTCAAAACGAGGGGTTTTTAAAAGCAAAATATTTAGGCAATTTAATAGAGATACATTAAAATAAGGGGGTTGAATATTCAATTTTGAACCCTAAAATAAGGGGTCATTTTATTCATTCAGACATGTGAAAAGAGGGGTTTTTCTAATACCTGCATGTTATATAGGGTGATACTGAATGGTGAACCCCACGAGGTGTGTGTGTGTGTGTGAGTGTGTGTCTGTGTGTGTGTGTGTGTGTGTGTGTGTGAGAGAGAGAGAGAGAGAGAGAGAGAGAGAGAGAGAGAGATTGAGTGTGTGTATGTATGTGCATCCACCCTTACCCTGATATCATACTCAATGTTGAAACAATAGACCCATTGAGTATGCGCCTACTACCTCATCAAGTCCATGAGGGTAAAAAATTCAAGTGTGAAGCCAATCAAGTTGTTATATTAAAATTAAAGAAGAAAGACAAGCACAATCATGCTTGATAGTCTTGATATTGACCGATGATGTCTCTGTGAACATTATACTCTAGTAGAAATTTAAAGGCATTGTGATCCATTTGAGAAAAGTATGAAATATCTTCAAAGTATTTATGTGAACATGAAATTTAATATTGGATACAAATTCTAGCAAGAGGAAGTCTGATGAGTAGCTCTTATCTACTCCAACCAATCAAGTCAAATGACTCAGAAGGCTATGAATATGAACCCTCATCTGAGGCTAGTGTCCATACCAACTAGAACGTATCAAAGAAAAGGGATTTACCACCAACAATGGGCCTATGAACGACCATAAACAACACAATAGTTTAAAGCCAACATCCCCACCAACCCATTTGCCTAAGAAGTGTCTGTGTTTAGGATGTGTTGGTTATTTTACTAAGATACTACTTATACACAAAAGAACATTTTGTTCAAAGGTAAACTTGATTAAGACATTAGTAAGGTGATCAAAGAACCTATCGAACTTCTCTCACCATCCCGTTTACCAAGTATTTTTTATCTAAAAGATTAGAAATCCCATGGTACCATAATTACAATATTTTGTCTATGCAAAGTAACATCACGGCAAAGAAACCATCATGACCATAAAAGAAATAGAGAAACCATGTTGATCCTGAAAGACTATAGAAGCTAAAGAGCAAAAACCCATCAACATTTTCATGAGTGAAAAAAAGTGGTAGTTAGACCAAACATCAATCAAAGCCAACTCATCAGCCTCATCAAACTATTACAAGTACAATAATGAATGTTCCCCATTGATCAATCAAGCATCTATAGATATTTATTATTCTAATAGCATCCCTGAGATCTGCTACTATTATGAAATTCTTCCACTATTTTTACTCTACGTGTAGGTCATAGTAGCAAGCAAGAAAAAGGAAACCCATATAGAAAAGAAAGAAGAATTAGTTGTTCTATAATGTTTATTTTCCTTGATTGAGCTCTTCATACTTAATTATGCACATCACGAACAACACATCCATTGGTCTGATACAACTATAACACAACAAATACGCGGTGACCCTAAAATCCATAAAATATCATCACTCATATAAGAATCATACAAGCATACCTCCATAAGTTTCTGTATATGTTGCTCATCAAGATTAATGATTAGAGAGTAAGAGAGACAGAGAAAGACCAAGCGTGCTATATGAACCTCCAAATTGGAGTGGCACACATATCGTTGTGAGAGAGAAGAGGAGAAGAGAGTAGAAGATTATAGACACAAGTCACTATGTAAAATCTCCCCCGTACAAGAGTGAGAGTTTTGCTCTTGCAATAGGAAAGATTGCAATGCTCAAAATGATTACAAATGTCTACTTGGCCATCAAAGGACCATTGGTCATAAAGGGTTCTTCATTAATAAAATATCCATTAAATTGGTTTTTTGTTGCATATTCTATAGGGCAACCCTATGTTGCTACCTATTATTTGTAATAAGTAAATGTTTTTTAGGATCAATCTCCATTATAGTTGTACATGAAATCATACTTCGCCTTTCATGATACACTTGGGGTATCCTATAAGAATACATGGAACACAAGTTGAGTTACAAAAGTGGATTCTTTTGAGAGTCTATCAGAACATTGCTTCGTGGTAAGATGAGGAGTAGACACTCCATGTCTATTTAAGAATTATACGAGTTATTCCTATATCTTATCCTGTGTATATTATTCGTTGACTTGACAAGTCACACAAATTATTACTCCTATTCAAATCTCTCATGCTTGAATTCTTGTTGAGATGTGTCAAAGATACCAAATTTGATAGTATATCATGGGATTACATGTGTATGCTTTAAAGTGCTAGAAGGGCTACTTTTGTCAAAAAGGTGATTGGCTCACTACAACATCCATCAAATTGTAAGGTTTAAGAAGTTGTGGGGATCCCTCTATGTTAACCATAGATAGTTCACAAAATGCTCCATCTTTCATGAAGAACAACTCTAGTTTTGGAATAGAATCTCCATGTGGAAGGTAAATGTACCTAAGGACTTAGAGTGCCAACCTTTTTTTCTCTTCTATAAGTAAGCCCAAAACACCTATGCATCGCTTGAATGATATACATCGGTAAGAAGCACTCCAATTTTTGGAAGAAATTTCTTGAGAAGATAAAGAGCTAACTTTTGCCCAGCTATAACATCTTGCTAGAGATAATCTACTATTCACTGAGAAGAGACAATAGTAGGTTTTTCTCACTTAGAGCATTTTGCTTGACATACGCTGTACTATTAGTTAATGAAAGAGAGAAATAGGCTTTTCTCAGTTAGTGCGTTTTGCCTGGGATAGGTTCTACTATTAGTCAAGAGTTTTTCTGAAGATAGGTTCTACTAGTAGTTTAGTAGTGAGAAAACTAAGTTTGCTCAGTTAGACCATCTCACGTGAGGTAGGCTTTACTCTTAATTTGAGATCTAAGTAGAGAAAGTAGAGGTTTCTCTTGGTCAAAGGGGCGATCTCCTGAGAAAATATTGATTGCAATCATTCAATTTGATTTTTTCTACAAGCACATAATTCCACATATGAGTGCCAGATGTAATGGTACGTACTGCGTGGGATAGCATTTGACATGATGCAAGTTTAGAGAGGAGAGCATTAATATTCTTATGGAGAGTTATTTCATTGATCAATGTTTCTAAGGACAAAAGCTCTCCTTCAAGGGGGAGTAATATTTCCACAAAGACAAGGGCAGGACTATGTTGGCACATGAGTCAATTGATCATCGAAGTGAAGTGGTCTCCTCAAGGTAGGCCAAGAGAAGGTAGGCTACGAGGTCTGTACGAGGAGTATGGTTGGGTGGACAAAGGCATGTGTTAGTCCTTGGCCCTCAAAGTTCTCACCTAAAAATGTTGGCAAAAATGAAACTGAACAAGCTCCACCAAGGTATCAACTTGGTATCAAGGACTAAGTCCGAGAGGGAATAGGTCCATTCGAACTACTCCCCAAGTCAATTCAACTAGCTGTCATGCAATATGGACGTTTCCTTTTCCTATTGTAAATGTGACCTTTTACTAGCATAAATGGCACTATAATTAGTAGCCAACATGAACACCAATACCCACATGGAAGGTTACCCGTAGAAGGTTAGGGGATCGATGTTCACATATCTTTATAGTTATCACGGGAGCAATGACTCTCAACGTTGGTGGAGTAGAGCCATGTGAATACATGAATAGCCAAGGAACACAAACACACACATATGAGGAACAAGTATTTGATTTGGCTTTTCAGGTTTGACAGGTCGGATTACGACGACGTAATTGGGAGTATATAAAGCGGGTGCTGTGAAGGCTGGAATAGTAGTGCCCGCAAAACTGTAAGCAGCAGTGAGCACATCGAGCAGCGTTTAGGGCTAGAACCCATCTTCATCATCAACAATGGCAATGGGGAGAGCGGCACTCTGCACAGGTATAAGAATATGGCTTCCTGTCACTCAATTATGTGGGTTGATATAATTGAGTGAGTGCTTGAGTGCGTTATTATTCTACAAGTATACAAAAACTCACGTCTGTGTGCTATAGTCATATCATATGTCGTAATATTATTGATCTCCTTTTCTGGCATCCGCAGTGGCGATGGTGGCGGCGCTGCTGCTAAATATCATAGAGGGGACCTCCGTTGTGCAAGCAGCTACGCCCCGCAAGTGCAGGCTGCACGACCTCGTGCTGACCAACACTCCCGTGGCGACCGGGCTGTGCGAGTGGGAGCTCGTGAACAACTGCCCCTGTGAGGCCTTCAACATCATTGCAGCCTGCCAGGACCGGCGCTGGAACCAGAAGATCATCAGCCGCTTCGCCATGGAGGTGGACGTGCCCACCTTCGGCCACTGCACTCTCCTCCCCAACGTCAAAGTCCAACCCGCTTCCTCCGGCCTCCGCTACGGCCGCACCTACCCCTGCGCTGGCACTCTTCCGCTCTCCCTCGTCAATGTCGCCTTCGCCAACCCCTGCCTTTGATCATAGAGACTGGCCGGACGACTCGCTCCATCAACATACCTCTTTCTGATCCTTGAACGGACATTCCATTTTCACCATTCTTTCTTATCGGTGCTATTATTGGTCCAGAGTAAAAATTTCATTTGCCTACATAATTGTGAAACTCTCTCTCTCTCTCTCTCTCTCTCTAACTTAAGTACTATATTACAGTTTGTTACATGTTTACATCATGATGAGGAATTCCATCGTGTTATTCTGTTGAGGAACTGGCAGTGCTACACAATCCTCTAACAATCTATCTCGAATCATAGACCAAGGCAGTTGGAAACTGTGAAAGGTGTGTGTATCAAACAAAGCCGAGTTTCTAGTATTTCACAAAAAGGATAACACCCAAAGTCTCAAAGAAGCAATACATAAGTCTAAACGTGTAGAACCCGTTTGAATTGTTCCATAAAGCAGTCTATATTCAGAAACTTAGTCTTCCAATGCATCATACAAGTATCATACAAACATATCCACCAAGCATATATTGTAGGGAAGTTCCAAAATATGTGCTTCGTTGTCTCAAGGGGGCATTTTCCATCAGACATTCTCTTTTTGGCTAACAATTCACCATACATCAAATAGCTTCTTCAACCACCAACATTGATCTAGATTGAACTCGCAAATCTTGTTGCATCTGTTCTCTATCTAAGGCTAAGGGATCAAGTGTAGATAGAAACGTTTGGTTGGGGAGGTGCATCAATTTGTTGAAGTCTCTGGCAATGCTCAATCTCTAATCTTTGATTAAATCTTGATTGCAAAAAGAAACTTTCAAATTGTTGACATGTGTACACAACTATCCCCAAGTAATTTTGAGCCCATTTCCTAGTCTGAATCTTCTCTTAGCCACCATAAACGAAATAATATTTCTGTTAGAGTAACAATTTGATTGATTGGGCTTAACCCTCTCATGCTTTTTTTCCCAAGTAAACAGCGGGTGGTTTTTTAAACCCAAAGCTCCAACAACAAGACTCATACCCTAAGGGATTACCTGTATATCTAACTCTACCATCCCAAATCAACAAAGCACATAGATTTTTTCAAGACTTAACCAGCATATTAGCAGTATTCCCACACAATTGAACATGAGTAGCACAAAACAATTTGTCCCATGCAAACATATCCCAAACACCATGAAAGTACATAACAAAATTATCCATCAATTTGTTTCAGTAAGGTTTCCCTACTAGCAAGCACGTGCATTTGCAAATGAAGGATACCCAATCCTCCCAAGTGAATAGGCAAGGCCAAATGCTTCCAGGCGAGCCAAGCTACAACAAAAGATCCCCATAAAATCTCACTATTTTTGATGTAAATCTCGCAACTGGTCAAGTATCAAAGGGAAGATAACAAAACATATAGAGGAAATCCAAATAGCCTGCACAATCCTTCACCTAACATGAATTGACCATTTAGTACAATGCCACGAACCCATTTTCGTTTGGATTTTATCCCCCATTGTGTCAACTATTTTGGAGATACATCAACTCCTAGAGGATAACCAAGGTTCCTGAATACATTTTCCCTAAGAATTCCCTTTGCTTGCCAAATCAAGCTATGAAAATTATTGTAAAGACTAGGGGAAACTAGAGCTTGGAATCCACCTCCCAACCTCCCACTATAGCCCCTTTTCCCTAGCTGGATTCTTTTTCCACATTGCCTAGTCTGGCCCTTGGTCCAGTCCAAGACTCTATGGCCTTGCCCTTGTCCTGACATTACTCCCCCCTTAAGGAAGAGTTTTAGACCTTGAAAACAAAAGTGGGAAACTTCTTCTTAAGAACACTAATGTTTTCCCAAGTGGCACCTTCCTCAGGTCGATCTTTCCACTTGATTAAATCTTGTCGACGCACATGATGATGTGTACGTAAATCATGATCGTCGAGAATTCGTTCAGGTTCATGCGGTAGGGTAAGAGGTTGAACGAAATGGACCAAAATCTTTTGGTCAATGGCATTGTCATCCCCATGTAGTGGCTTACGTAAATGGCTTATAGTAAACACCGGATGAACACGAGCATGTGTACGTAGCGATAATTTGTGGGCACGATCATCCACTCGCTTGAGTATTTTAAAAGGCCCATAATATCGTGGAGATAATTTAGGTGTCTGCCCAATTTTCAGACTTTTTGAATGCTCTGGTACACGTAAAAATACTTCCTCCCCTTCCTCAAAGGTAACTTGCCGACGTTTCTCATCAGTGTACTTCTTATACCGATCCTGCACTTGTCGGATAATCTGACGAGCGAGTTTCAGCATATCCATGTGGTCTTGGAGAAAATCCTTAACCTGTTGGAGTTTTTCGGTTGCCAATCCCATCGTAACAGGTGACCTAGGCTGAAAACCATACATGAGCATGCAAGGACTAAATCCAGTTGTGACATGCTTAGCACTATTGTAAGAAAACTTGAGAATAGGTAAATATTCTTTCCAATCTGACTGTTTCTTGCTAACGTATGCGCGTAGCATATCCTCTAGCACTTAGTTAACTCGTTCAATTTGACCATCCGTTTCTGGATGATCGATTGTACTGAGGTTTAGTTGTGTACCCAATCATTTAAACACAACGCTCCAAAAATGACTATTAAACTAGGGATCACGATCACTGACATTGTTACTTGGCAAACCATACAACTTATATAGGTTGTCCACAAATAACTTAGCTAATTCTGGAGTCTTAATCGTTGATTTGGTTGGAATAAACTTACATAGTTTAGTCAACCGTCTACGACCACCCATACTGAGTCATGACCTCGTATAGTGGGTTGGTAAACCCACAATAAAATCCATAGTTATACTTTCCCACTTACCATTGGGGATCTCCAAAGGATGTAAGAGTCCTCTTGCTTTCAGGGGCTCTGCTTTGTTAACCTGACATTTTTGGCAATGCAAGACATAATCTTGAACAAAGCCATGTAAACCTGGCCAGTAAAACTATCGTTGTACCAGAGCATAAATCTTTCTAATACTCGGGTGCCCTGCACTTGGACTATCATGACATTCATAAAGAATTTGGTGCTGAATGTCTGTGTCCGTCGGTACACAAAATCTCCCCTTATGGAGTAGGTACCCAATGTCGATGGTGAAATGCTTCCATCGCTGTAGTTCATCAGTCAGACAGAGGAGAACTATGTTCCCCATCCTTTCTTATCGGTCCTATTATTGGTTTAGAGTGGAAATTTCATTTTCCTATATAATTGCGAAAATCTCTCTCTCTCTCTCTCTCTCTCTCTCTCTCTCTCTCTCTCTCTCTACTTAAGTACTATATTACATTTTGTTACATTTACATCATGGCGAGGAATTCCATCGTCTTATTCTGTTGAGGATTTGGCAGTGCTACACAGTTCTCTAACAATTTATCTCGAATCATACACCAAGGTAGTGTGAAACTGTGAAAGGTGTGTGTATCAAACAAAGCTGAGTTTCTAGCATTCCACAAAAAGGATAACACCCAAAGTCTGAGAAAAGCAATACATAAGTCTAAACGTGTAGAACCCGGTTGAATTGTTCCAAAAAGCAGTCTATATTTAGAAACTTAGTCTTCCAATGCATCATACAAATATCATACAAACATACCCATCAAGCATATAATGTAGGAAAGTTCCAAAATATGTGCTTCGTTGTCTCAAGATGACCACATTTGGGGCATTTTCCATCACACATTCTCTTTTTGACTAACAATTCACCCATGGGGAGAGCCCCTGTCAGGATATTCCACCATACATCAGATAGCTTCTTCAACCACCAGCTTTGATCTAGATTGAACTCGCAAACCTTGTTGCATCTGTTCTCTATTTAAGGCTAAAGGATCAAGTGTAGATAGAAACTTTTGGTTGGGGAGGTCCATCAATTTGTTGAAGTCTCTGACAATGCTCAATCTTAGAATCTTTGATTAAATCTTCATTGCAACGGATTTTTCAAATTGCTAACATGTGTACACAACTATTCCCAAGTAATTTTGAGCCCATTTATAGTCTGAATGTTCTCTTAGCCACCATAAACGAAATAATATTTCTGTTAGAGTAACAATTTGATTGATTGGGCTTAACCCTCTTATGGTTTTTTGCCCAAGAAAACAGCGGGTGGTCTTTTAAACCCAAAGCTCCAACAACAAGACTCATACCCTAAGGGATTACTTGTATATCTAACTCTACCATACCAAATCAACAAAGCACATAGACTTTTTCAAGACTTAACCAGCATATTAGCAGTCTTCCCACACAATTGAACATGAGTAGCACAAAAAAATTTGTCCCATGCAAACATATTCCAAACACCATGAAAGTACACAAAAAAATTATCCATCAATTTGTTTCAGTAAGGTTTCCGTACTAGCCAGCATGTGCATTTGCAAATGAAGGATACCCAATCCTCCCAAGTGAATAGGCAATGCCAAATGCTTCCAAGCGAGCCAGGCTACAACAGAAGATCCCCATAAAATATCACTAATGTTGATGTAAATTTTGCAATTGGTCAAGGATCAAAGGGAAGAAAATATAACATATAGAGGAAATCCCAATAGACTGCACAATCCTTAACCTAACATGAGTTGGCCATTTAGTACAACACCACGAAGCCATTTTGGTTTGGATTTTATCCTCAACCCATTGTGTCGACTAGTTTGCAGATACATTAACTGATCCTAGAGGATCACCAAGGTTCCTGAATACAGCTCCCCTAAGACTTCTCTTTTCTTGCCAAATCAAGCTATGAAAATTATCTTTGCACATACATCTATCAACAGAGACTTCCCCAGATTCAAATCTAAAGCACCTACAAGCGAATAAAAATTCAAGTATGATATATATTCACCAATATTAGCATTCTGAGTATCCGAGAAAATAATAGTGTCATCTTAAAACCCCAAATCAAGAACATGATGAGAGCTGTGACGAGACACAGGAATACAACAAGTGAATAACAAAAATTTGCAAGTACACAGAGTAGACGCAGGAAATCAGAGATGTATATTGAAATCAATTATTCCCGAGTACAAGAAGAGTGTAGCTCGTATCAACCTCCCGACCACCCTCGAGCTATCTCACTCTCAATCCGTGCACAGTTCTCAATCGCACTCTCACTCTCACTCTCAATCTCAATCACAAGGCGCCTTCACTGTAGAATAGCCTCCTTCTCCACAGGCAAAAAGTGAGGCAAAAATTGGCTATTTTCGTCCTTCTGTTAGTCTTTAGCAAAAGTGGTCCAAAATAGGTTCCGAAAAGAGACGTCCTGCATTCAAACGCATAAGAACCACAAAACGCAACCCACACTCGCAAGTTAGCAATTTTAGAAACTTTTTTTGGCCATTTTCAGTAAGCCATAACTCCCAAACGGTTCAGAATTTGACCGGGTTTGTCTCACATGAATTTGTTCGTCTCATCAAGCTCTTCGAAAGTTGTGAGACGCGAAAAATCCATATCCTGCTCAGTGTGCCCGAAAATTTACCTGCAAGTCAGCACTTTTCACAAAAACAGTCTAAAACAGCATTTTCTCACTTTTTCTCTAATCTACGGGCTGAAATGGGCATCAAAATACAAAAACACAAAGAAGCATTATTTTTCCTCGTGTCAAGGGCTACAATTGCTACATACAAAACTTTTCCAAATTTTGACCATAGTACCCTCGAAACCGGCTCCCGAGGGGTGTCCCTGGTCAAAATTTGAAACTTCACGAGAACGATTAAAATGAAATCCTATACCGTGGAAAAACACTGGAACGAACAAAATGTACTCTAAACAAAAATATTCATCAAAACTTTGCAGAATAAGTCCTATTACAAGAGCCTACCTACAGCCCTTTCAAGTTACCATTTGTTGCGTGAGCATGGAGAAAGAAGAAGAGGGGATGGGTTTTTTTAGCAAATAACAACAGGCTAAGAGGACATCCCTACCTAACAGATCTTCCCACCTTAATACCGGGATATAATCATTCATTAACCAATACCTTGGATATAGCTCTCAAACCCAACAATCGAACACAAGTAGGAATTCTATGTTCAAATCCTAGTCTCTGCATTACACTGTCAGCACAATAACTCACAAACTCTCGAGAAACATGTTTGCCTCCATTGTCACTACAAAGCTTCTTAAGGCGACGACCAGTTTCAAGTTCCGCAGCCTTGTGGAATTGTTTGAAAACAGATAAGGCCTCAGATGTTTATCTAAGTAAAAATACAATCGTATAGCATGAGAAATCATCAATGAAAGTAATGAAATAGAGATATTGTGATCTCGGACCCTAAAATCCATAGAATATCATAGCACTCGTATCAGAATTATACAAGCATACCTCAATAATTGTTTCTATATGTTGCTCATCAAGATTAATGATAATAGAGTAAGAGAGATAGAGCAAGACCAAGCGTTCTATATGAACCTCCAAGATTGGCGTGGCACACATATCGTTGTGAGAGAGAAGAGGACAAGAGAGTAGAAGATTATAGACACAAGTCACTAGGTACATCTCCCCGTACAAGAGTGAGATTTTTTCTCTTGCAATACGGAAGATTGCAATGCTCAAAATGATTACAAATGTATACTTGGACATAAAATAACCATTGATCATAAAGGTTTCTTCATTAATAAAATATCTGTTAACTTGGTTTTCGGTTGCATAGTCCATCGGACAACCCTATATTGCTACCTATTATTTGTAATAAGTAAATGTTTTTTAGGATCAATCTCCATTATAGTTTTACATGAAATCATATTTCTCCTTTCATGATACACTTGGGGTATCTTATAAGAATACATGGAACACAAGTTGAGTTACAAAAGTGGATTCTTTGGAGAATCTATCAAAATATTGCTTCTTGGTAAGATGAGGAGTAGACACTCCATGTCTATTTAAGAATTATACAAGTTATTCCTATATCTTATCTCGTGTATATTATTAGTTGACTTGACAAGTCACACAAATTATTACTCCTATTCAAATCTATAATGCTTAAAGTCTTGTTGAGATGTGTCAAAGATACCAAATTTGGTTGTATATCATGGGATTACATGTGTATGCCTTTAAAGTGCTAGAAGGGATACTTTTGTCAAAAATATGATTGGCACACTACAAATCCATCAAATTGTGGAGTTTAAGAAGTTTTGGGGATCCCTCTATGTTAACCATAGATAGTTCACAAAATGCTCCATCTTTCATGAAGAACAACTCTAGTTTTGGAATAAAATATGCATGTGGAAAGTAAATGTACCTGAGGACTTAAACTTAGAGTGCCAACCTTTTGTTTTCTTCTATAAGTAAGCCCAAAACACCTATCAATAGCTTGAATGATATAAAGCTGTAAGAAGCACTCCAATTTTTGGAAGAAATTGCTTGAGGAGATAAAGAGTTTAACTTTTGCTCATCAGAACATCTTGCTTGAGATAATCTACTATTTGCTGAGAAGAGAGAAATAGGTTTTCTGAGTTAGAGCGTTTTGCCTGGGATAGGTTCTACTATTAGTCAAGAGTTTTTTCTACTCTTAGTTTGAGATCTAAGTAGTGAAGATAGAGGTTTCTCTTGGTCAAAGGGACAATCTCCTGAGAAAATATTGACTGCAATCATTCAATTTCATTTTTCCAGAAGCACATAATTCCACATATGAGTGCAATCATTCAATTTCATTTTTTCTAGAAGCACATAATTCCACATATCAGTGCAAGATGTAATGGTAAGTACTACGTGGGACAGTATTTGATGTGATGGAAGTTTTGAGAGGAGAGCATTAATATTATTATGGAGATTTATTTCATTGATCAATGCTTTTAAGGACAAAATCCTCCTTCAAGGAAAGTAATATTGCCACAAAGACAAGGGCATGACTATGTTGGCACATGAGTCAATTGAGCATCCAAGTTAAGTGGTCTCCTTTCTTGTTTGAAGTACTAAAGCCATTGAGTGGCTGCTTTCTCGTGAACAAAGCCCACATTGGGTGAACCACGTATATCATGCTTTGTGTGTGTGTCTGTGTGTGTGTGTGTGTGTGTGTACTTTATAATATCTCATGTGTGAAAATTATCTCTCTATTTCTTCACAAAGACTCTACAATAGCTGCACTTGTATTGAATGATATAGTTGATCCAGCCTCTTTCTTCTTAGTCTCTTTTGCCTTCAACTTTGGACATTGCTTGATCAAGTGATCATTAGCTTTATAATAATGGCTAGTCATCTTCTTTTTGTCCTTATCACGAGAATTCCGAGACAAAGTGCTACCAACAGAAGCATTAGGAAAAGAAGATTTTTCACTCGCAAAAGAACCACGAGAAATCGTTACATTGTTGTTACCAACTTCTCTTTGAGCAATAATAAAAGTCTATTCAATTGCACACTGTTTAGCCCTGTTTTTTGTAAAGTGACTCTTGCAATAGCAATGTGCATAATGCATCAAAGTTGAAAACTTCAAGATTTCCTTGGGTCATAAGTCTCCAAGTACTAGCAAAAGTCCGGTTGAATTAAAAAAAGCATCAAGAACAGTCTGCAAGGGAACTGTCAAAAATGACTTCACTATGTTGCTCATTTATATCCTTGATACCAGTACGGAAAGTGTCTATTTCAGCTTCCTCGTGCATAATCTTTCACTCCATTTCTACACAAAGCATTGCAGTTTTAGCCTCATTTGTGACTTGAATAAAGACCAGCCAAAATATCCCGAGACTATTTTTTAGATTTTACTCAACAAATATGAGGAGTAATAGTGTGCTTCATAGACAATGCAATCAAAGCATGAAATTTCTTATCTTTTACATCCCAACGAGCTTGCTCAACCAGAGGCAAAACAACTTTGGTAGCAAAAACCCTGCCATCGAAAGAGCTTTGGTAGCGTCAATCCTGCAACCAAAACTCAAAACATCCTCAACATTGCCTACATCCTTAAACCTGGGACATACATCAATGCCATGCACAATATTCCAAACGCCCTTTGACACAAAAACATGTTGCGTCATATAAGCTCACATAGGGTGAATTGTCCCCATCCAATCTATCCTCAGTAGCAGCAAACATCTTGAGCACATCTATATTGTTGTGAGCCATGATAAATGTTGCACCTGATACGAAAACTTCCCAAAAAGAGGAGAAACAAAGAGGGAAAAACACAGGCTATATAGCACCAACTAAAGAAAAATGTAAGGGACCGTCTATGCAAAAAATGGGTAGAAATTTTGGACAAAAGGACAAAATAGCATGTATAGTACTCCTTGTAGTGAAAAAAGAGGGCGAAATGAGCCCGAATCAAAAATTTGAGCAGACCCACTGACGCTGCCAACGCTCTAAAAAATGAGAGGAAGTGAGCAGGTGTGTGCTGGAGTTGTTGGCGACTAAGCCTAAGAGGACACAACCTAGTCTGTTACCAATTATTGGAATTAGGATTACAGGAAAACACACACATCTTGGAGATAAAGGAAGACTAAGGCACACAACGGAGACTGTATTACTTAGTATGCAATGGAAACATAAGATAGACCTAGATTGATGGGTGTATATACAATGTATAGGGGGGGGAAACCCTCCTAGGGAGAGAAAAAATACCCTGAAGGTCCTAAGTGTGTTCAGACACATCACTACCACATGTATATGATATATAGCACCTCTTGATATGGCTAAAGTCCATCTTGGCATTAACACTTGTGCTAGCCGTAAGTTGGCAGCTATGCTAACCACAATCAATTAGCATGTTTTGTTTACAAAAAATGATAATTATTCTTATGATTGATTAGATATTGAAGAATTCATGACCTTGCGATGCCTCAATGTTATATATGGTCATCAAATGTGCATCAATTTTTGTTTTTCCTGAGTCGCAAATATACATATTAATGTTTTATATTTTAATGCCATTGTATGATTATTTTGAGGGACATAAATTAATTATTTGACAAATGAGGGAGATGATTATGATCCTACCTACAAAATGATTGACTGTGATTTGGTCAGAGTATTATAAGACAATGCTATTATAAGAAGAGTCCTTCACCGTTTCAAGAGAAGTGTAATCAATTGTTTTGTGAAATAGGATCACAGTAGCACCAAGTAGATTAATAATAGATTTGAAAGGCTCAATATATCTCGTCATGCTAGTACCAACTTCATATTGTAACTTGTTATGCAACCCTCTCAAATAAAGTACATGTGTAACAGATTTCTTTTGAAAGTTTGCAATAAGGTACTTTTATACGTCGTGGAAAGTAGGCAGTTCATACATATCAAGCAAAAGAGATTAGTAAGAGCAAAAGAAATATACCAACACGTTGCTTTATCGCGTAATTGCCAATCCGTATATGCAACATTCTAATCTTCAAATATAGTCCTTCAGTGATAAGCACGTTGTCATGATCCGTATCAACATGCTGAGGTGACAAAACACGATTTCCAAGGACAACATCAGAGAGTTCATTGCCATCAAGAATTAGCAACATCTTTGCTTCCAGCCTGGAAATCCTTGGCCTTTGAAAGGAGAACAGAACAAGGAAATCCTTGACGAGAATAGTCATAGCCATATCTGCTTGCGAGAAGACGTATAAGATAAGATCGCAAAATTTGCACACCATATATGGTGAAGGATTCAATTGAGTGAACGAGATAAATATGACGACTGTGTTTTGCAACGATAAAACCAAGAAGCATGCTCAATAAACCTCCCAAAATTTGAGGACGTCACCAAAAAACAGGAAAAGGAGATATTAATATTAATAAAAGAGTCCTCAAAATAGAGTGACGTTAGATGCAAGATTGACGGCCACAATATGAATAGAAGAAGCTAAATTTGCTCGAAAAATTTGACCCCAAAATTAGAAAAATGACCGCGGACGCTTCACAAAGACGCACGAGGATGAAAGCTGTGTCAAGCTCAATTATAGTAAAAACAACATAACTTTCAGCTGCAAACTCCGATTGACGTAAACCTAGAAGTCAAATCGAAGAGCTCAAGGAGACGAACAAGTTTTGGATGAAAAGTGTCATTGCACTATGCTCCATTGTGCTGTTTCCGTTTCTCCAAATTTTGAGCAGAAGACCCTAAAGAATTGAGACGAAGGTCAGGATATCAAAAGACAAATCAACAAGGAAACTTAATCAATGATTCACCACCTTGATCATCAATAAACACCACACATAACACTAATCATATTATTATTAACACAAAACAACCACACTTAACAAGAATCAATCCTCAAAATCTTACATGGGAATCGCATACACATACTGTTTTGTCACCATGAATTCAATCGCTGTGTGATCGTTACTGCTTTGATACCATGTTGAGATGTAGAGAGAAAGAGAGAGACGAGACAAGAGACACACCATGTACGCTCCCAAAGACTGATTCATATTGAGGACAGGATACAAATATATAGGTGAGACCAAGTTGAGTAGAGTGAGCCATATATAGCTCCAATAGCAATCACTTTAGAGTAAGAAAACAAAATGTGTGTATGTGTGTGTGTCTCGGGGGATGCACTATGCAATCATGTTAATTTATAACGTGAGTTCAAAAGGAGGGGTTTTATATTCAATTTTGGAAAAACCCCTAAAATAAGGGCTCATTTTATTCATTCAGACATGTTAAAAGAGGGGGTTTTTCTAATACTCCGCAAATGCACGTTATATAGGGGGCTACTAACGGTGAACCCCCGAGGTGTTGTGTGTGTGTGTGTGTGTGTGTGTGTGTGGAGTGTGAGAGAGAGAGAGAGAGGGAGAGAGAGAGAGATGAGAGAGAGAGAGAGATTGAGTGTGTGTGTTTGTGTGCATCCACCTTACCCTGACATCATACTCAATGTTGAAACAATAGGCCCATTGAGTTTTTCCTACTACCTCATAAAGGCCATGAGGGTAAAAAATTCAAGTGTGAAGCCAATCAAGTTGTTATATTAAAAATCAAAGAAAAAAGACCAGCACAATCATGCTTGACAGTCTTGATACTAACCGATGATGTCTCTCTGAACATTGTACTCTAGTAGAAATTTAAAGGCTTTGTGATCCATTTGAGAAGAGTATGCGATTTCTTCAAAGTCTTTATGTGAGCATGAAAATTCAATATTAGATACAAAGTCTAGCAAGAGGAAGTTTGATCAATTGCTCTTATCTAGTACAATCAATCAAGTCAAATGACTCAGAAGGTTATGAATATGAACCCTGATCTGAGGCTAGTGTCCATACCACCTAGCACCTATCAAAGAGATGGGATTTAATGGGCCTATGAGCCACCATAAACAATACAGTAGTTTAAAGCCAACATTTCCACCAACCCATTTTCCTAGGAAGTGTCTATGTTTAGGATGTGTATGTTGTACTAAGATACTACTTATACACAAAAGAAAATTTTGTTCAAAGGAAAACATGCTTAAGACATTAGGAAGGTTGTCAAAGAACTTATGAATGTTACACATGGCATACTATACGTAAAAATCATTAGACTATCTATTGTCCTAAATACCTCTTGAAGTATACAAGTATGAAAAAATCTCAAGTGTTTCCCATTCTTTTTAAGCTTGAAGTTTCCAAACCTACATTCTCAAACTATTATTCCATGATCATGAACTCGACTTACAATGTAACCTTTTGCTTTATCCAAGAGTTCAAACTTCTCTCACCATCCAATTTACCAAGGTTTTTTTGTCTAAAAAGATTAGAAATCCCATGGTACCATAAATACGATATTTTGTCTATGCAAAGTAACATCGTGGCAAAGAAACCATCATGAACATAAAAGAAGTAGAGAAACATGTAGATCCTTAAAGACTTTAGAAGCTAAACAGCAAAAACCATCAGCATTTTCATGTGTGAAAACAAGTGGTACTTAGACCAACATCAATCAAAGCCAACCCATCGCTCTCATCAAACTATTACAAAGTACAATAATGAATGTTTCCATTGATCAATCAAGCATCCATAGATATTTCTTATCCTAAAAGCATCCGTGAGATCTGCTACTATTATGAAAATTTTCCACCATTATTACTCTACGGATAGGTCATAAAAGCAAGCAAGAAAAAGGAAACTCACATAGAAGAGAAAGAAGAATTAGTTGGTCTATAATATTTATTTTCCTGGATTGAGCTCTCCATACTTAATTTTGCACATCATCAACAACACAGCCATTGCTCTGATACAACTACAACACAACCAATATGCGGTGACCCTAAAATCCATAAATAAATCATAGCACTCTATATTTTGCTCATCAAGATGAATGATTAGAGAGTAAGAGAGACAGAGCAAGACTAAGTGTGATCTATGAACCTCCAAGATTAGAGTGGCACACATATTGTTGTGAGAGAGAAGAGAGTAGAAGATTATAGACACAAGTCACTAGGTACAATCTCCCCGTACAAGAGTGAGAATTTTGCTTTGCAATAGGGAAGATTTCAATGCTCAAAATGATTACAAGTATCTGCTTGGACTAAAATGACCATTGATCATAGATATTTCTTCATTAATAAAATATCCATTAGCTTGGGTTATTGTTTCATAGTTCGATAAGGCAACCCTATGTTGCTAGCTTATTTGTAATAAGTAAATGTTTTTTAGGATCATCTCCATTATAGTTGTACATGAAATCATATTTTGCCTTTCATGATACACTTGGGGTAACCTATAAGAATACATGGAACACAAGTTGAGTTACAAAAGTGGATTCTTTTGAGAGTCTATCAAAATATTGCTTCTTGGTAAGATGAGGAGTAGACACTCCATGTCTATTTAAGAATTATACGAGTTATTCCTATATCTTATCTTGTATATATTATTCATTGACTTGACAAGCCACTCACATTATAACTCCTATTCAAATCTCTCATGCTTTAAAATTCTTGTTGAGATGTGTCAAAGATACAAATTTGGTTGTATATCATGGGATTACATGTGTATGCCTTTAAAGTGCTATAAGGGCTACTTTTGTCAAAAAGATGATTGGCACACTACAACATCCATCAAATTGTGGAGTTAAGAAGTTCTTGGGATCCCTTTATGTTAACCATAGATAGTTCACAAAATGATCCATCTTTCATGAAGAACAACTCTAGTTTTGGAATAAATATGCATGTGGAAGGTAACTGTACCTAAGGACTTAAACTTAGAGTGCCAACCTTTTGTTTTCTTTCTATAAGTAAGCCCAAAACACCTTCAATTGCTTGAATGATATCATCTGTAAGAAGCACTCCAATTTTTGGAAGAAATTTGTAATAGGATAATTTTCCAAGTTCTTTAAGTAAAAAAAGAATGTTATGGTTAGATCTTTTGTTAGATATGGTTTAAAAGATTGTTGAATAGTTTATTGAGATAGAGAGTATTACTCGAATACAAATGAGTTTGAGATGTTGTGGGTGAGAATATATTCTATTCACAATACATTAAAGTGTATTTAGTATAATTATTGAATCAAAGATCATTGGTTGTAGAATGTAAAGGAAAACACGCAGTTAAAATTGAGGTTTTTATTAATATCAATGTTTTATATTTATGTGTTTTAGCTTAAAATGCATGGGTAGGCTTATAATAAGTTGAAAGAGTAGTGGAGACCCAAAATAGGGTTTTTATGATTTGCGACCTAAAAGTTGGATTTCAACCAAAGAAAGATGTTTTTTGCAATTCTGTTTTACGTACCTTGTAGACCAGATCTGCTCCGTCATTTTGAGTGCTGGAAGTCTATGTTCTGAGTTCGTTTGATCAAATTATGACAGAAACAAATTGCCAGCACCACTATGGGTAACCTACAAGCAACAAAACAGGTTAGCTTACAAACTGATATACGTACAGGTAATATCTCTTTGGTTTGATCCAATCAAGAAGTGATTATACTCTTTTATGATGGTATAAAAATGATGTTTCGAAATTGAATATCATGTTGATTTGGTTGCACAAGTATGTCTTTTGGCTATTTTGTAGTCGATGTAGTAACCAATGTGTGAAACAGGATCTGTGCAGGTATCATGATATTGGGATTGTGAACGTGTTGCGATTTCGATTATGTCATTGTGCCTGAAGAGATCAAGATGGAGAGGTGATTGTGATTGAGATTGAGAGCGAGAGAGTGATAGAGATTCAGATTGTGCACAAGATTTAGATTGAGAGTCAAGTAGTGTAATCAGTTGTTTTTGTGAAATAGGATCACCGGCAACACCAAGTTAATTATAATAGATTTGAAAGACTCAATATATTCGTCATGGCAGTACTACTAACTTCATATTATAACTTGTTATGCAACCCTCTCAAATAAAGTATTTCTGTAACAGATTTCTTCTGAAAGTTTGCAATAAGGTACTTTCATACGTCGTGGAAAGTAGGCAGCTCATACATAACAAGCAAAAGGGAATCAGTAAGAGTAGAAATAATATACCAACACGCTGCTTTATCACGTCGTTTCCAATCCGTATACACAACATTCCAATCTTCAAATATAGGTCCGTCAGTGATAAGCACGGTGTCATGATCTGTATCAACAACAGGCTGAGGCGGACAAACACGATTTCTTAGGACAACATCAGAGAGTTCATCGCCTTCAAGAATTAGCAACATCTTTTCTTTCCAGCCTGGAAATCCTTGGCCTTGGAAAGGAGAAACAAAACAAGGAAAGCCATTGAGAGAATGGTCATAGCAATATCTAGTTGCGAGAAGAGGTATAAGATAAGATCGTAGAATCTGCACACCATATATGGTGAAGGCTGCAATTGAGAATGAGAGAAATATAACAACTGTGTTCTGTCAACGATAAAACGCAAGAAGGATGCTAAATAAACGTCCAAATATGTGAGGGACGTCACCCAAAAAAGCAGGAAAAAGGAGACGTTATTAATAAAAGAGTCCTCAAAATAGAGTGACGTAAGATGCAAGATTGACGGCCACAATATGAACAACAAAAAGCTAAATTTGCTCAAAAAAGTTGACGCCAAAATTAGAAAAATGATCGCTGATGCTTCACGAAGACGAACGAGGACTAAAGCTGCGTGAAGCTCAATTGCAGTAAAAACAACATAACTTTCTGCTTCAAACTCTGATTGACGCAAACTTAGAACCCAAATCGAAGAGCTCGAGGAGACGAACAAGTTTTGGATGAAAAGTGTTATTAAGCTGGGCTTCATTGCACTTTTTTAGTTTCTCCAAATTTTTAGTAGAAGACCCTCAAAAATTGAGACGAAGGTCAAGGTGTCAAAAGACAAATCAACAAGAAAACGTAATCAATGATTCACCATATATTGATTATCAATAAATACCACACAAAATATTAATCATATTCTTATTAACACAAAACAACCATAGTTAACAAGAATCAACCCTTAAAAATAAAATTTGTAGCAATTTTAAATCTTACATGTGAATCACATACACATACTCCTATCAAATACAATAATGAATACAAAAGTTCAATAAAGAGGTGTAAAGGCTATCGATTAGCTCGTAATCAGAAGTGTCTCCGTGAATCTGCTGTGTAGCTTGTCATCAATATGGCATCACCAAACATGTCTTAATAAATCTTTTTTTGTCACCAAGTTTGTCTTCATGAAATCAATTCTTTGATCAATCCTAGATAGATCATAGACTCAAAAAACATAGTTATGAAAATTATTAGCATTGTTAGTGAATAATTACGTTCACAATGCCATAAGAGATAGTTCGCTACGCCACTCTTTTGACGACATATATACGCACGATAACATATGGTACATAAAGTATGAACATAAAAGTACAAGATGCGTGATTACGTGTTGCAAATGACATGTGGATATACTACATAAAATGATATTTATCAACGTAGTGATATCAATGAATATCATCAAAGTATTAAAAAAACATGATCATTGTATCAATAAAAATGAATAAATCATCATGGTATCAACGAAAAGCATCATGATATCACCGAGAATAATCATTGTATCAACGAAACAACATCATGGTATCACCGAGAATAACCATGGTATCAACGAAACAACATCATGATATCATCGAGAATAATCATTGTATCAACAAAACAACATCATGGTATCACCGAGAATAAACATGGTATCAATGAAACAACATCATGGTATCATCGAGAATAACCATGGTATCAACGAAAAAACATTATGGTATCACCGAAAATAACCATGGCATCAACGAAATATTATCATGGTATCACCAAGAATAACCATGGTATCAATGAAACAAATATCATGGTATCACCGAGAATAACCATGGTATCAACGAAATATCATCATGGTATCAACGAAAATCACCATGACCAAAGTACTAACAAAACATCATCATGGTACCATCAAAAACACTATGGTATCAACGAGAGATTATCAATAAAACGACGTAAACTATATCTATAGAAGAATAATTATAGGAGAACCAATGAACGAGTATATCATATAGCAAAAAATCATGTACCAATAGTAGCTCGATAGAATTTGGACGATCATCAACGGCTCCAGTGAATCGGAACGATATGTAACTGGCTTCTACAGCAAAGTTACGTCAGTAAAAAATATATGATTGATGAAGAAAAAATATAATTGAGAAGTTTTCAATTGTGAGGAAAATCAAAAGCAAAAAGTAAATGGAAGTTGCTTTTCGGGCATGTACGCAGTCCGCAAATGATAACTCAAAATCGATGCAGAATTTGAAAAGACTTTCTTTTGCAAAGTTGTAGACCACATTGATTCTGATGCCTCCGGTGGCTAGTTTCTGCAAAATCGTTTTCAATCAGGAGAAAAATAAAAAACAAAAAGCAAAGTTGTAGACCACATCGATTCCGATGCCTCCCGCAGGTAATTTCTACAAAATTGTTTTCAATCAGGAGAAAAATAAAAAACAAAAAGCGAAGTTTCTTTTTAGGCATGTACGCAGTCTTTGAACGATAACTCAAAATCGGTGCAGAATTTGAAAAAACTTTCTTCTGCAAAGTTCTAGACCACATTGATTCTGATGCCTAGCGCGGATAGTTTCTGCAAAATCATTTTGAATCATGAGAAATTTTTTTTAAAAAAGCAAAGTTTCTTTTCAAGCATGTACGCAGTCCGCAAACGATAACTCAAAATCGGTGTAGAATTTGAAAATTTTCTTTTTCTGCAAAGTTGTGGACCACATTGATTCCAGTACCACAAGCGGGTAGTTTTTGCAACATCGTTTTTAATCAGGAGTAAAATCAAAAACAAAAAAGCAAAGTTGCTTTTCAGGCATGTACGTAGTTCGCGAAGGATAACTCAAAATCGGTGCAGAATTTGAAGAAACTTTATTTTGCAAAGTTGTAGACCACATCGATTGCGGTGCTTTTAGCGGATAGTTTCTGAAAAATCGTTTTCAATTAGGAGAAAAAATGAAAGAACCCCAAAGTGTGTAGAATACACACATGAGATGATGTATATATAGAGGGGACCTGAATGCCATATATAGAGAAGCCATATATTGAGTAGCTTCATATATAAGCTGAAAAATAGCATCAATGCAGCACGCTTAAATGCTATTGAAGCAGTGTGTATGGGGAGAAGTACTTTCCAACAAACATTCTTACCATCCAAAAGCATGTACTTGTACATGTGGTCGATGAAGTTGCAGTTGTTGGGGTGGTCCATAGCAGGTGGATGTTCTTCTTAGAGATATTTATGAAGACTTTAAAGGGGTTTATTCGTCAAAGGGCTCACCCCGAGGGTAGCATGGCCGAAGGATGGCTTGTACAAGAGTCTCTTGTCCTCATCAGTGAATTTTTGGTCTCAATTGACACAGAGATTCCCTGAATGTGGACTACTCAGGTCAACGTCAAGGTGACAGAGGACAAGTCACAGGGACAAGGAATCGTTAGGAAGATGGACATCACAATGCAAGAAAAGGCTATGAGATTTTGCCTTCTCAACTCAGACATCATGCAAAAGTGGCTAGAGAGGTACGAAGGGGAAAAGCAACAACTCTTGACAGATAGCCTGCAATTTAAGAGCAACCGTGCTACTAGAAACCTTCCTTTTCCAGATCATCTTAAAAAATTGCCTGACTTTCCAACTGGGCGGTGATTAGATGCAACAATCTTAGAGGCAAAGAGGAATGGGGTGCTGATTACTAAAGAGGAAGAGGAGATGTCAAGGGGTTGCGAATGGCATGTATATTTTCACAACTTCCTTTTCAAGCTCCACATGATCACATTGCTTTAATAACTTTTAGTCTGTTTCAATTTTGTGGCTGCAATATCAAAAATATGGAGCTTTGTGGTCGCATGGGAAACACTTCAGAGTGCAACGGATCGACGAACAAAGGGTCACTTTTGATAGTTGTGTTAGGGCAAGCTTCGTCCAAAAAAGTAGGAGTAGTGCGAGGGATGAGAACACAGAGACTAGCCAACTTGAATACTTTGGCTACATCCAAGACATCTTGAAGATTAGCTTTAGAAAATTTGATATGTTTATCTTTGATGTCAAGTGGTTCAAAGTTATTACTAGCGGCCCTAATGCAGCTACGCGTAAAGACAAGAGTGGATTGATTCAAGTGAACTCTAGGTGGATGTGGACAGATGCGTGGGATACATTTGTACTTCGGCAGCATAGTGAATAAGTTGTGTTCACACACGATCCACTATGGACAGAAAATGATGAGAATGATCTGTCTAAATCCTACAGGCTCTATGTCGTTCAAGTTGCTCCATGGAGCAAGAAAGTGTGTGAAGGATTGGATGTTGAGGTCAAAGTAGTGATTCATGAACAAAGCACAGGACATACAATAACTTTAACTTTAGATTTTGAGGTGGATGTCAACAGTGAGCAATTGTTTGAACGTAGTAGAAATGGGGTGTCAAATATTGAAGCTGATGCGGAGAGCGACGAAGAAGTAGAGTTCGATGACCAAGATGCAGAAGTACACATTGAGATACATATCTTTGGTGCATCAGATCTCATAGAAGATGAGAGATTAACTAATGATTTCTGCTTGTTATTTACATTGATTAAGTGTTTCTTCTATAAAATAATGTATTTTGTGGGTGTTATTTGTGTATGACTAGCCATGGCCGATGACGATGAGCCATCCTCTCCTAGTTTTAGTTTTCCTGTCACTCCGGCCAGCATGTCACCCGAGAAGATGGACTCGCTTTTGTCTCAGTTACACTAGAGCAGATCGCGATGGCACATCATCTTTGGACAACAGGTTCCTCTAGACCTACTATGGCCGACCCTATGCCCGGGACTAGTGTGGTCTCTACATCGAGCGACCCCACACCTCAATCGAGTGTGCCCCCTATGCCTAGGACTCGTGTGTCCCCCTACACCGATGGGTGGTTCATCCTTGAGACGAGGTACGCCTCGTTTAGGAGGTGGTGGTTGTTGTGGTAGCGGTTCTACCGATGCGTCCACACCACTGAGAAAGCGTCCACCACACTCTTCAGTAGATAGTTCACCGATTGGCACACCATGTACAACTTGGGGATCACACAAGCATGATCCTAGCAAGGTGTACAAGGGTAGGGATTGGGCTATTGTGGTGGATAGGGTGAAAAAGACCATGCAACAGAGGATTCGGCAACTTTGTACAATTCAATTTGGTCACTCTGTGATGGAGATTTGGGATAATCTTGATCTTGAAAGAATAATTACATCATCGAGGCCATTCACAGAGAGTACAGGCCGACAGAGCGGTACGATCTAGTCTCAAATCCTTGGATTTTGAGTGTGGTGAAGGCCACAATGTCACACCGTCGATCAAAGGCGAGAGAAAGGTTTAATGTCGGTAGTCCAAAGCCAGCATGGTTGGACACAGAGGAGTGGGCGGGGATTCCACGAGAGACACACAAGACAATCCCGAGAGATTTCAGCAGTAGAGAGATGCAGCTAGAGCATGTTTGGAGTCTGTTGGAGCATCACATGTTGGAGTGGAGGCTACAACACGCTTCCACATGAGTTTGTAAGTATTATACGTATGCTTTAAATTATTGAAAATAATGATTAAATCATAATTTTGCAAGAAGTTGTCGTGAAGTGCCCTCTGACACACCGAGAGGAGAAGTATGTGTATTAGCATGGACTTGTGTCCCTTTTGACCCAGCTACAGGAGGAGGGAGAGGACGTTGACTGGGAGGCACTATCACGAGGGTCTTCTTGATACAGTTTTACCCAGTCATCTTTATACAGTCTTCTTGGTACAATCTTTTTTGTAGTTGTGGTCTTCTTGATACAGTCTCACTCAGTGATTGTTTGCATATGTACAATTTTGTATTACTTATGTGTATGGTATGGCAGAGATGTTATGATTAAGGTTTGGCAATCAAGTTAAGGTTATGGTTTTCCTATGATGGTATGGAAATCATGTGATGGTTATGGTTATTAATATGATTATGGTTATGGTTATGGTTATGGTTTTGTTTGTGCAATGGTGGTATGGATCTTATGGTTATGGTGTGACAAGAAAGTTATGGTATCACAAACTGGTTATGTTTATGGTTTTGCAATTTTGGACTCATGTTTTAATTATGGTTATAAAATATTTATGCCGTTATGCCATGATCAAGCTTTTGATTTTGTGGTTATGTTATTCTTACAATTTTTCTAATTGCCATACACTTACTCTTTAGCGTTGTTAGCATGAAAACAAGAAGAAAATGAAAACCTGTATAGCCTACCACACACCACACCGTCGGAAGGAAACACCATAAAGCTGCGGAAAATACCTATGTTGAACACCTATAAAGTCGAGCGGGAAACAGTCCTAACCCAAACAATGATTGAAATTATTGAAAATCAAGATCATAAAGATGAATCTTGTGTCATGTAGACCTCTATAGAGTATCCATATGCTTGATTCGGACAACAGACGAGAGAGTTACAAGCTTTCGAAAATGGGGTATCTCTCAAAAACTCCAAAAAAACTAGTCTTTGTAAGCAAAAAGGGTGTGCAGAGAATTATAGCTATTAAAAAGGGGATTTTTTTTCTCTTATCCCCAGTATTTTTCTCTCTCTTCTTAGCTGACATAGTTCTCTCTTTGGGCACCTTTTAATTGGTCCAATTTTGGCATATTTTGGGTGAAAAAAGAGCTGTCGATCACTTTTTGACCAAGGCAAGTGGGGAAGGGAGGTGTCCGGGGACCAAAAAGGTGTCCAGGTTCCTTTTGAGGTAGTGGGAACTCACAATGGGCGCCCCCTCTCTCCCCCAACACCGAGCGAGCCCCATTAGCAGGGCAAGAGAAGCTCCATTTGCCCCTTTGATACAACCTTAGGGGTGCGCATTCCCCCCCCTTATGCCCTCCAATTTCCACTTTCTCCCCACCATGTGGGATTACTCCATTTCCTTTTGGCAGCTCCCCCCAAACATCCCAACTTCCCCAAAAATTCCAAGCCTCTCCCAAAGCATGATAGGAGTTCTTGGACAATTTTCCTCGAGGCATACCTTGCTGCTCCGGTCACCGATTGACGCACCGTAATACACGGCTCGAAGCCCATCACCTCGGCTATCTTCAAAAATATGAAACTTCATCATTTCTAATCTTAGAACCCCAACTTGGCCTAGTTTCCCTTCTCGCATGCACCCGCAATCACCTTCTAAGTTGAGACCTCCCGCTTCGGATGCTCATAACTCGTGATGTACAAGTCCGATTCACAAGCTATAAAGTACGGCTGAAAATGCTTATTAAAAAAAATATTTTGGAGTCTCAAACAACCCAAAACATCAGCATTTAATCTTGGAAAAATCATACCTTTGTACATGAATTTTCACAAGGCCACTTCCAAAACGTGCAGAGCTATGTACACATATATACATGAGGCTAGTGGGCAAGCTTTTTGGCATGACTTAGTGACTTCATGATTATCCAAAAAATTGCCTGACATATCTTGCCAACCCCCCTTGCCTGCTTAGTCATTCATGACAAGCAGAGGTCCCTAGGGTGAACAGCTGCTTCATTTCATCCCCAGAAACCTCATCTACATTTTTAGATGTCTCGACATTGTCTCTTTCTATTGACAACATTTCATCGGTCACAATTATCATGAAACATGCAAGATATTTCTTCAATCTATAACCATTGACATGATATTTATGTTGTGCACCACTCAAATCAACCAACTAATAGGTGCCATTATCAGACTTCTTGACAACAGTAAAAGGACCTTCCATTTAATTTGAAACTTCTTTTGAAAGGTATTGTCCAACTTACTATTGTCCTGCAACACCAAATCACTCTTTTCAATTTTTTAGTTCTCCACGCATTCATTGGCTTTCACCTGAGCCTTCCTTGAAACTTCTTCATAAAACTCTATCTAATTGCAAGAATTGTAAATCCAATAATCTTTTCTTCCATGCATTTGTTTGCTCTTCATCTTCCAATGAAAACAACTTGAGAGCAGGAATTTCCACTTCAATTGGCAATAAAGCTTCCTTGTCATAAACCAAGCGGTAAGGGGAAAATCCTGTGCTCGTTTTGATTGCACTTCTGTAGGCCCATAATGCGCATGGAAACTCTGAATCCCAAGTCTTCCCATGTGTTTGAGTCATCTTTGTCAAGATCTTTACTAACTCTCCATTGAACCTCTCATTGAGACCATTGCATTATGGATAATAAGGAGAACTGTACCTATGTTGTATATTGAGCTTCTCGCATAAGAAATCCTCTAAATCCTGGTCCTCTATCAGAAAGTAGTGAAAGTAGATCTCGTGGCACACCAAATTTGCAACATATGTACTCATAAAAAAATCTTCCCATCTCGTTACTGGTGATTTGTTTGACAGCTTTGGCTTCTCCCCCCGTGACAAATAATCCCCTGCTGTCAAAATGTAAGCATTTCTTTTGCTAGTCATAGGTAAGGGTCCAATAGCATCAAGACCCCATTTTAAAACACATCAAAAGCTAAAATTGTCTTCTGCAACTCAGGCTTCAAAGTTCTCTTTCCCATCCTCTAACAAGGCCAACATGACTTGCACCGATGATTAACATCTCGTTAAATACTCGGCCAGATATAACCTTCTTGCAAGACCTTATGCAACATGATATTCATAGCAAAATGGCCTCCACAAGATCCCTCATGATTTTCTTCCATAATTTTGTACATCTCCTCCTTCCAAGGCACATGACGCAAAACCAAATCATTTCCTTTCATGTAAAGCACATAATCAAGCATTTTATATTTCTTGGCTTTTTTATAAACGCATACTTTTTAGAACACAATAAACCTTCAGATAGAACACCTATCAATAGAAAATCCACTTCCTTTGATAAGATTTCCCTCCCATGATATAAAGGGGCATCTGCCTTTACCACAAACACACAAGTGATCATCTCTTGGGCATGCGCAACATCATGAGATTCTTCATTTAGAGACCTCTCAATATGATGCAAACTCCATGCTTCAAGCTTTTTGAGCAACGCCTTCACTTTGAAGCATAAATTTTTCGGTTTGGGGTTTTTATTCTTCCACACTCCTAACACTTGCTTCACAACCAACAAAGCATCTCCTTTGATTTGCAAGCGTCTAATTCCCAATTGTAAGCAAATATGAAAACCACCTTCAAAAGCCATGTATTCTACTTCATTGTTACTCTCTGCATCAAGTTTCAGCCTTTGCTTCCTCATAAGCTAAATTCCTTGTGCATCATAAATAACAATCTGTCATAATAATCAATATCTAATTCTCCTAAATGATTTTCTCATATTAAACTAATCATTTAATGTGGGGAAGTTCCAGGGGAGAAAAGGCTAGAATATTGGTTAAGCTAGCAGACGGCCACAGTAGGGATCCAAAGGAGGGAAAATAGGGATCCAAAGGGGGGGGCCATCTGCAAAAGAGCCATGTGCAACAATGGGCTAAAAAGACCCTAAGGTTCAACCCATTAAGACTTCCAAAAGGCTAAGGTTCCAAAATTCAAAGGTTATGTCCAAAGGGTTAAAGCTTAGGGGGAATTGGATGCTTTGTGTGCTCTCCAAAGTCAACACATATCCCTACATGGGAGGGGGCGAGCCCTTCTTCTAGGGGATGAGAGAGAAAGCCACACACACACACACACAGGATCCCTTTACACAAAGGGAATGAGGGACACATGTCATCTCCCTAGGCCAGATGCCCACAAGGTGTGCCCAATTTGTATTGGATGACCCTTGAAGTGGACCAATGAGAATTAAGCTAGAGTAAATCTAGTTTAATAATTTAAAAACATTTAATAAAAGAAACCAATGAGAATTAAGTCTCCTAGAAGACTATTGGGCAGTCTCACAAGGGATCCAATGAGTATTCAAGAGCCCAATGGCTTGCCTGATTCCTATTGGCCAGGAGGAAAAGGGGTCCAATGAGAGTTTAGTTTAATTATTTAATTACCTAAAGCTCTCACAAAAGGGGAAAGGGGGACACATGTCAGAAGGCTATCACTTATGCTGCTTAATAGTCATTGGCTTGACTTGGGGAGAGCCAATGAGGGCTCAACAAGAGCAAATAGCAAGAGGGCTCGCCCAAGAGAGAAAGGGGGCTGATTTTTTCAAGGCATTATCAAACACACACACTCACACAATCTCATGTGTGAAGAAAGAGAAGACTATCTCTTCCCAAGCTTTAATGGAGAGCTCATCACGTACTCCAAGCTTGTGAGATAGAAGCCTACATCAACACACTCTTGGCATGTGGATGCAAATCCAACCAAGAGCCAAGCTTCACTGCATGCTCATCTCCTCTACCAAGCTAATTACTAAGCTAAGCTATGCTAATATGAGTGATTATGTGAGGAGATGTACATCTTTCTCGTAAGATACTCCTTCTTCCTCTCAACCTACTCTCATACCCTGCTAGCTCTCACCATCTTCGAAGGTGTGTGAGGTCTTGGGTCTGAGAACGGGGATAATTAAAGTTGTGTTTGTTAAGTGTTTTGCTTAGTGCATGAAGCTTTGATCTTCATTGCACTAGCTAGTCTTGAAGGAACACAAAGAATTGTATTGTACAATGTCTCTCTTGATGGGAGAAACCATAATACAAAGCCTTTTGGAGGGGGGACCGGCTCCATGCAAATCCGGTCCTCAACTGTTGTCATTAGCTTAATTTCTTTCTCTTTTGAAAGTATTGTCGATGCTATCTAACTAGGTGTTATGATTTTTGTTGCTCTCTCCACCCAAGCACTCTTGTAATTCTCATTAGGAATCTATTCTAATGAAATGCCCACTATGTTCATGCTCATTTCCGCTACACACAAGTTATTAGGCCATTAAATGTTACATTGGTATCAGAGCTCAAGGTTTCTCTTTTCTTGCTCAAGAAGGGAGGTCCTCAAGCTTGCTACAAATGGTTGGTATTATTAATTTCCTGTGAGTAAGTAGAATAGGGATTTTTCAACCTTGCAGTGCGCCTGCCTTCGTGCAGTTAACGGGGCATCACCGTCGAGAGCTATAGTCTTAATAGTGGAGTCCTACGGGGCTTGCCTATGGCTTAACCACTATTGAGCTATTAGAAGCTTGACAGGAGCCGGTGTTGGTGTCGAAAGACCCTCTGTTCTATTCCTTGTAATTAATGGTATTCAAGCCGCGGGTATAGTAGCTTGAGTGCTTTTTCTAAAGTGGTAAAGAGGAGTAGCAACTAGGGCTTGAAGTGCCAAAGTACACCTAAAAGTTGTTAGAATGGCTGACAATAGTAAAGAGAGTGAAATTAATGTGTGATAACTTTGATTTTGCTCATGAGCAAGCTACTAATGATGCTTCAATGCTTGTTAACTATCTTGTTTCTAGGATTTAACAAGCCATGGGCAATCCATCTCTCCAAAGTGAAGTGCAATGGGATTCTCCAAGCTCATCACCATGACGAGAGAACACCTAGGAAGCCTCCTTGTGAGACTACCAAAGAGGTCTCTCTCCGATTCGGGAAGAAGAAGAGAATCCATATGAAGGGCTCAAGAATTTAATTCTTGATGATGCATCTCTTTCCCAAAGGAGAACTCAAGAGCATCCACCGAAGGAACGAGAAAGAAGCGAGTCTCCCGCCACCTCGGCGGAGATGGCTCCATGAAGACGGCGGGCTAAACGCTCTCCATCACCAACAAAGCGGAGAAGACCATCGTATTCTTCTCCTCACCACAATTCAAAGAGGGATGATAAAAAACAACAAGAGAAGAAAAAGGCGAGAAAGAGGACACCCTATTCTCCATCTTCTTCATCCTCTTCCTCTCATGAAAGTGATGGTGAAGACGACAAAGATCAAGACAAGAAAAAGGCGAGAAAGAGGTAACCCTCTTCTCCACCTTCTTCAAATTCTTCACCTTTTGAAGAAAGTGATGGTGCAACCTTTGAACCATAAAAAGAAGAGGCCATAGGAAATCCTATGCCGCATAAAGGAGGTCGTCCAAGCTGAAGAAATTCAAAGAGGGAGGGAAGAGCATCTCTTTCCTTACCTATGATGGTACCTTTGGTGCTACGGACAAAGTCTTGGCCTTTATCCAACAGTTCGATGCAGCGTTTGGAGATGAGGGCTTCACGGAGTCCTCTAAGCTACGCCATGTAGCTATGCACTTTCAAAAGTCCGCCAGACAATGGTGGTCTAGCCTACGAGCCAACGGTGAAGCTCCACGAACATGGAAAGCTTTAAGAGCTTCCATTATGAAGCAGTTTTTGGCCACCGATGCCAAAGACAAAGTACTCACCGAATGGCGAAGCTTAAAGCTCTCTCCCAATGAATCCATCCACAAATATGTAGACAAGTTTTGGGACCTACAACTCAAAGCCACTGTCTTCAAAAAGTTGGATTTTGGAGAGAAAAAGCAACAATTTTGTGCGGGCTTAACTGAAGAAATGGAGGAGTATGTCAACTCCCAAGGCCACGTACCATATCGGCGGTAATACACCACACTATGGTGGCTTTTCGAATCAATTTCCAAACGGGGGCTAAAAGAAATAATAAGCCCCCGGAAAACAAGGGTTCCAATGAGCCTAAGGGGAAGGACAATGTCCAAAAGTCTCCTAAGGGCAACTCCAACAAAGCTAAAGAGAAGGGAGTTTACAAAGGTAAGAATAAACTCTGTCCTGAAGAGCTTGAGCGTTATCGTAAGGATAACCGGTGTTTCAAGTGCGGCGAACAAGGGCATGCGTACCGCGCTTGTCCCAAAAGAACAACCGCCAAGATCCTCCTAGAGCTTCCTTGGTTGAAATCTAAGAGGAGGAGACTCACCAAACTCACCACAAAGGATCTCCTCTATGCCATGCTTGGGGAAAGGTAAGAGAACATGATGCTTTTATTCTCTTTGACCCTGGTTCTACTCACAATTTTATATCTATGGAGTTAGCCACCAAGCTAGGCATACAATCCTACGAGATGGGAGATGTCCTACCCGTAGACAGTGTCTTCAAGGGGCAAGAAGCTTCAGTCACTCCCTTAATTGGGAAATTGAGGCTTCATGTCCAAGGCTATGTGGACAAAGAGGACTTCTTTATCTCTCCTCTCAAGCATGAGGATGTAATCCTAGGGGTACCATGGTTTGACCGCCTGGCTGCCGATGTTAAATTCCTAAAAGGAGAATCTCCTTTAAGTTCAGGGAAAAAGACATGTATATAGATGCTAAGGAAATGGGTAACACTATCCCCATTGTACATACACGAGCTTTCAACAAGTCAATAAAGATCTCTATTTCCGTGTACATGATTTTTGTTAAAGACTCTCAAAATGAACCTAATGCTTTAGCAAAAGAAAATAAAAGTAACCAAAAGGAACTAGATTTATCCAATTTTCTCAAGGGGTTTCAAGATGTTTTTATTGACGACATCCCTTGTGAGCTACCTCCTAAAGAGGTAATGATGACCATGCAATCGAACTTCTTCCAGGAAGTTCACTGCCTAACAAACCTCCTTATAGAGTTTCTTAAGCTCAACAAGAGGAGATTATGCAGCAAGTGCATGAGTTAGTTGAGAAGGGTATGGTTAGGCCAAGCTCATCTCCATTTTGCTCACTTGTGCTATTAGTGCAAAAGAAAGACGGCACATATCGTATGTGTGTCGACTATAGAGCACTAAATAGGATCACTATCAAGAATAGGTTTCCTGTTCCATGGGTAGAAGACCTATTTGATAAGCTACAAGGATCGACCTACTTCAGTAGGATTGACCTAAAAAGTGGCTACCATCAAATAAGGATAGTTGATCAAGACATTGTAAAGACCGCATTTCGCACCACATTTGGTCTTTACCAATACATTGTCATGCCTTTTGGCTTGACCAATGCACCACCCACATTCAACCGCTTGATGGAGAAGCTGTTCAAGCCTCATCAAACCTTCACTGGAGTGTTCTTTGATGATATTATCATCTACTCTAATTTATCGGAGGAACACAAGCAACACCTCCAGGTAATATTTCAAGTTTTGAGAGAGAATAAACTTTATGTTAATCGAAAGAAAAGTGATTTTTCTTGCAAGAGATATCCAGTATTTAGGTCTTTGTATATCTCAAGATGCATCCAAATGGATCCACAAAGTTAGAGGTAATAAAAGGATGCCTAAACAAGGATCTTCATGAACTAAGAAGCTTTATAGGTATGTGTGTCATACTATAGACGCTTCATAGAAAAGTTCTCACAAATTGCGGGACCATTACATGACCTAACAAAGAAAAGCATTAGGTATACATGGTCTGCTAAGGAGAACAATGCTTTCGAAAAGCTTAAAGAAAAGCTTATCTCTCAACCTGTGCTTACACTACCGGATCTCTCAAAACCATTTGAGGTCCAATGTGATGCTTGTGGGGATTGCCTTGGAGCTCTTTTACTCCAAGAAGGGCATGCCATAGGCTATGAGAGTCGAAGGCTCGACCCTGTTGAGCAAGCTCTAGGCATATATGAAAAGGAACTCCTTGCAGTTCTACATGCCTTAGACTCATGGAAGCACTATTTATTGGGGACTCCTTTCATTCTGCGAACGGATCACCAAAGTCTTAAGTACTTCATGACGCAGACCAAGCTCTCCGACAAACAAATGAGGTGGGAAAATTTCGTTTCGCAATTTCATTTTCATATTGCTCACATTGCTAGCAAGCATAATCAAGTAGCTGATGCACTCTCAAGACGGCCGAGAGTGAATGCGGTTTCCATAGCAACTAACAATGATCTATCTACAATGATAGATGAGTACGCTATTGATCCCGATTTTAGAGATGTGATTTCAGCCCTTGCATTAGGGAAGAAAGAAGAACCATTTACCTTACAAGATGGTTATCTTCTCTATGGCAATAGACTATGCGTTACTAAGTCACTACGTGAGAAAGTAATGTATGAATCTCATGCTCCACCTTATGTGGGGCATAGAGGGATTCAGTCTACCTTAAAGGGAATTGAAACATATTTCTATTGGCCTACCATGAAAGTGAACATACAAGAGTATGTTTCTAAATGTGTGGTATGCCAAATAACAAAATTTGATAGAGGGAAGAAACTTGGATTGCTTCAACCCTTGCCAATCCCTAATGCACCATGGGAAAGCATATCCATGGAT
>NC_140953.1:75223953-75315115 GCF_014529385.1 Adiantum capillus-veneris | reverse complement strand
CCAAATCCATCTGGTAGGTATGCTCCTGGTCACTTGTAAACGACTGCTCAAAAAACCCTCCATGGAGTTAAGTCTCTGAACACAATATATTCACCCTTCTTCCTTTTTGACCCAGCGCTAAATATCTTCAACTGAATCATGTTCCACTTATATAGGGAGAACACTTCTTCATTACATGACTCTGGTGTCAACATAGAGCTAGCATCCTCTTCTTGCTTCAAGGCATCACCATGTATACCCTTCCTATCCATAGCAGATAGATGCTCACAAACTTGCTTGCAATTTATACCCTGTGACACAAGACTAAATCCCTTTTATGCCTCAGATATTGTTTGCATACCTGCAGGCAACCCTGTATAGTAGGCACTTTATGGAAAGCATCTTTATTTGCATCTTCACACAGATAAGAAAATATCACCCCATATCACAGACCATATCCCAAGAGGTTTCTTGCTCTTCTACTCTATCCTCTGATGTCACTTCAACCTGTATAGCATAACCAAACACTTCTCTATCTTTGATTTGTGAATCTTGAAGATTCATAGCTTCATCCGCAGAACCCCAATCCTCATGCAGAGAATCTACATCTGTCATTCCTTCCTCTACTATGGAATTTTGAAAGCTTGTTGCATCTAGCTCTAAATAAGGCACAATTTCATGAGTCATCTGCATCACATCTGCTACCCCATATATACAAGACATACATATTACTCTGTCAATGCACTCCTCTTCTTCCACCTCGTCTAGCTGAGGTACTTCACAATCCGCAATGCTACTAGCAGAGCTATACTCACAAAGGAAGATATTTTTAGTCACCCCCTCTAAATTAGAACTTTCGCAGCTAGGCATATCCATTTGGGTAGTACCACATGCATCAAACTCACATAGGAAAGCATTGATAATGACTTCTTCATCCTGGTATATGTCTTTAGCATAGGCATTCGGCTCTTCTAAACTTGGTAAAAGTTCCTAGATCTGCTCAAAAGTAGATTGTAGCACATCACTAATATAGACGTCTTCCACCTGTTTTCCCTTCACATCCTCTGTCAACCATAGCATCCTCATCATTGTATATACACTCATGTGCATATTCAAACGAATCAAAAGGAGCTTTTTGAATCCGGTCTTCTTCTTCAATCCATTTGCATCTGTCTGCAAGCTCTTTCATTTCAGCATATAGCCGCTCCACTTTGCTAGCCATCTTTATGTACTCTCACCCTGGCTTGTTCAAGTCGGGTTCACCAAAAATATGTCGAGAAATTAGCGGTCTTGCCGGGAAAGCACGGGCTTATGGAAAGAAGTGCAATCAAAGAAGACCCACTCTTTCACTCTTGCACTCACACACACAAAGAAAGAACACAAAAGAGAATGTCAAAACAACACAAAGATGAAAACATCAAGGCTATGGTCATATCGTATCATGGGTAGTATGAAAGGGTTAATAGATGAGTTAATGGCATTCAATCTTGGCTGACCAAATAGGCTACGAATTGTTCTTTGGAATTGTAGCTTTGTGCTTACCGTAGTATATATATTTTGTCTAGTGATTGGGATTAATTGTGTGTACAAATCCTCTTGGTTCATAGCAAGATAACTACGCTTACATCAAAAGAAAAATTATAGTCTATGAGAGGTAGTATGATGGGATCCGGTGATAGAAGTATTTCATTGAGCCTTTCTGGGCCAAAGAGAAACACTATACGTTGCTGAAAGTGTATTTTACGGCTAATCCATACGTTAATTCTAATAGATTCTACAGAGTGAAAGCGATAGAAATTATCATCATGTGGGTTATTCATCTAGGATAGTATGTGAGAAATGTAGATGTGAGAGAAGTGAAGAGATGAGAAGTTTCCCTCCCAAGCCCTATTCTTGCCCGTAGGCAATAAGGATACTGCGGGGAGAGATGTACCTGTAGCAAAGAGAACCTAAAATTTGTAGAGAGGATGAATTACTAAGAGTGAGAGAGATAGATTTGGTTAAGGAGATAATATTAGATATATATATATATGTTGGATTAGAGATTAAAAAAAAAACAACAAGAAATCAAGAAAACATCAATGTAGAACACATCTTACTTGACAAACCCTTTGGCACCATTATCGATGGAGAGAAAAGAAGAGGGGAGAACTCCACTTAGATTGATACGCCAAGTGCAAGACCTTCTTTGATTAGAGTTGATCTTCCAAGGATAGTGTACAAGAATGGCTAGTCTTCCTCTAGGAGAAAGTGTAGGCTTGGGCTTATGTTAATGGCTAAGTACAATTAGGCATTACTACTCAGTCCCTCAAGAATTCCTCTCATCAATGGCTTGAATGCTTGAGTTCCTTTTCAAGGAAGAAGAGGTCCCCTTTTATAGGTGAAGGGAACCCCCAAGGGTTTACACAAGAAGAGAGGAGCCAGTGTGAATAGGAATTGGAAAAGTTGGAAATGAGCTGTCCCTGCATGATGTGGACAGATTGGGGTCCAGTATTTTGATCATATCTCCTCAACCGTGGCTCTAAATAAAAAAATAAAAATATGGGCAGAAAATTCAGCTCATTAGCTACGATTTTGATTTTAAAATCATTTTCCAATTCGGATTGGCACCTTGTGTAAAAAATTCATCAAAATAGGGTCCATTTCTGGCAGCAAAAGTCTTCCCGTGGTCCCCTTAGCATAGACTTTCATTTAATTCCAAAGGACACCTCATGCCATATTGAAGCATGACATTGCTCCTTGACAAAGTTTTGTAATCATGCTTGCAATAATGCATTGAAATAAGTGTATCTTTGAAATCATGCCACCTAGTGTCCCACTAGGATTTGATTCCCTCCTAGTAGCTATTTAAAAAGAAATATAAGAAAAGTATAAAAAATACATAGAATATATATATATTGGAGTTTACCCTAGATATAGGATCTAGCTAGGGTGTGAGATGATAATGAGATAGTAGAAATAAAGAATCAATGATTTTTTCCCCAAGTTAAAGAGGCGGAGCTATTGAGCTTTTCCCATAGTATTTTTTGATGGTAAGGTAAGGATAGGTTACCCTTGAGAAAAATAAATGGATGAGATAGAAGGCTTATTATTATACTTAAATATGCATATGTACATTATAGGAAAGATAATTATGTATTTAAAAAATTACAAGATAACTCTTGTAGGATGCGCTCCCACTATGTACGTGTCACAACACACAACGTTAGGTTACATTAAGTTAGGTTAGGGTTATGTTATAGGCTAGGTTAGATTATAGGTTAGGTTAGAGCTAGCGTCAAATTAATAGTAGAAAAAATGCAATCGGACTTCAAAAGTGCACACAGACTGAAAGAACCTTAATATATAGTCATCAACCAATAAAGACGAGATTATTACCATGTGGTCCTAATCTCCGTGCACCACTAGACCGAGGTGTGCGGGGATCGGGCTTGGCTAGAGAATGTGAAGTTGTTAGAGCTAGCAGAAAATAATTGAAAAAATACAATCGGACTTCAAAAGTGCACACAGACCTCAAGAACTTTAATATATATTCATTGACCAATAAAGACGAGATTATTATCCTGTGGTCCTAATCTCCGTGCACCTCTAGACCGAGGTGTGTGGGGATCGGGCCTGGCTAGAGAATGTGAGGTTGTTAAACCTTGTAGTTATAACAACTAGTGTTAAAATTATTTGTTGCATCATTGGTAGATAAAGTATGGACGATAGGATGGTGTGTCCTTGTGCACATTGCAAACATCAGATCTTTCGAAAATGAAAAATCTGTGACCAACACATACGCAATCACGGTCTCTTTCCAATAGAGCAAGTACAAGACCTGGATTATTGATCTCATGGTCTAGAGATTGAAGGTCAAAGTACGCAAGTAGATATTACTCCAACTTCATCCCAGAGAAGACGATTTTCAAACGAGCAGCCATCGACTGAGTCCTCCCAACCAATACCTGAAGCGGCATTTCAAGAAGTAGAGATGGAGTAGATGTGGGACGCGTTCTTTGACATGGATTCCAACATAGAAGGCAACAACATTGAACGCAGTATTGTGGACCAAAATCAGCCATCCCGTTCATATCGACGGCATGATAGCAACGATGAGGAGGGCGAGATGATGCAAAGTCTTGCACGCATGTCGCTCTACACTGGTGCAAAAATCTCAGTTCTTCGTACCGCATTGGCAATGCTTAATTTGCAGTCTGTCTACGATTGGTCTGATGCCCCAGTCAACACAGAGCTTTTCAGATAAACATATTTATCCTAAGCATGGTAAAGTGCAAATTACAGTTCATATGAAGTGATCAAAGGGCTGACTTGTTCATGTAACGTCAGGTTGCTGAATAAGAAAATCTTACCAGAAGGGAATCACATGTCCCCTACCCGTCCAGTCGCTAAAAAGCTTCTTACCAATTTGGGCTTGGATTATCAGAAAATACATGCATGTCCTAATGATTGTATACTTTTTCGCAATGAGTATGCAAACTTGGAACAGTTTCCCAATTGTGGATCAAATAGGTACAAGGAGGATAAACAGGGAAAATTTATCCCAGCAAAGGTCCTTCGACACTTTCCTATCATTCCAAGAATAAAGAGCATGTTCAGGTGAAAGTCCATAGCCGCTTTGATGACATGGCACTCGAATACTAGATTGACAGATGATGTTATGCGGGTAACTGCTAACTCTCGTGCATGGAAGCACATAGAGGAAAGTTGGCCTACATTTAAGAACGAGCCACAATGTATCCGCTTTGGTAAAGCAATGGACGGAGTAAACCCATTTGGATTACGGAGTTCGTCATGGAGCACATGGCCTATTTGTCTGGTTAATTATAATCTTCCACCATGGCTCGCTATCCATAAGGACCATTTGTTGTTGTCATTGATCATCCCAGGAAAGTACAAAGCAAAGAACATGGACGTCTATTTGGAACCACTTATAGAAGAGCTCCAAGTCTTGTGGACAGGAATCGATGTGGATGATATGTTCCAATCAATCGGACGACGGAATGTACATGTGCAAGGCATTCTCATGTGGACCATACACGATTGGCCAGGGTCCGGTGAGTGCTCAGGTAAGTGCCTTTAAAACCCTCACATGCATGTGATTCATGGCTATGTCAATGCTTTTAAATATTAATATGTGATGTTTCAGGCTTGAGTTACTCCGGCAATCATGCATGTCCAAAATGTGGTCCTCGACTTGGCTTCCTCCGCTCTGATCATTTGAGCAAGACAGTTTACGAGGAGCATGGTAGATTTTTGCCTGAAGGACATAGCTACATGGACCAAACATATGCAAACATGATATGCATCCACTGAAAGCGAGCAATTGAAAAAATATGTGGCTGGAGAGGGGAGATTGGATGCCACCTGGAATGAAAAGACTTTCTACTTTCCATGATCTCCCGTATTGGAGTGACCTGCTGATTAATGATTTGCTCGACCCAATACACATCTTCAAGAATGTGGGGGAGATCATCTGGAAGACCATCACTGGAAAAAGGGAGCGCAAGGACCAAAGAGATGACCTGCAGGCTGTGGGTCAAATGCCATAGATGTGGCTTCGACTTAAACCCAATGGAAAGCGGTGAAGAAAACTATATCCTCATTCAAGACTCCCACAGGGTGCATGCGATGTTTGAAAATGGCTGTTACGAGAGATGACAATCTCATTGGTCTTAAGTCCCATGATTGGCACAAACTTTTACAGTTCATCTTACCAATTTTCATAAAGGATTGTTTTACAGATGACATTAGAAGAACAATCTACAAAATCAGTGAGTTGGTACGCTAGATCAGTTTAAAAGAGATAAGAGAAGAGAACATCGATGCAGCACGCTTGAATGCTATTGAAGCAATGTGCATGGTGGAGAAGTACGTTCCAACAAACATTCTTACCATCCAAATTAGTTTGATTTAATAACTTTTAGTCTATTTCAAATTTGTGGATGCAGTATCACAAATATGGAGCTTTGTGGTCGCATGGGAAGCACTTCAGAGTGCAACGGATCGATGAACAAAGGGTCACTTTCGACAATGGTGTTAGGGAAAGCTTTGTCCAAGAAAGTAGTAGTGCTGGGGATGAGAATACAGAGATTGGCCAGCTTGAATACTTTGGCTACATCCAAGACATCTTGAAGATTATCTTTAGAAAGTTTGATATGTTTATCTTTGATGTCAAGTGGTTCAAAGTTATTACCAGCGGCCCTAATGCAACTATGTGCAAAGACAAGAGTGGATTGATTCAAGTGAACTCTAGGCGGGTGTGGACAGATGTGTGGGATACATTCGTACTTCCGCAGCATTGTGAACAAGTTGTGTTCATACACGATCCACTATGGACAGAAGTTGATGAGAATGATCTCTCTAAAGCCTGCTAGCTCTATGTTGTTCAAGTTGCTCCACGTAGCAAGCAAGTGTTTAAAGGATTGGATGTTGAGCTCAAAGAGGTGATTCATGAACAAAGCGTAGGACTGACTCCAACTTTAAGTTTAGATCTTGAGGTGGATGTCAGCATTGAGCAATTGTTTGAACCTAGAGATGAGGTGTCAAATAGTGAAGTTGATGCGGAGAGCGACGAAGAAGTAGAGTTCCACAACGAAGATGTAGAAGTACAGATTGAGATAGACATCTTTGGTGCATCAGATTTCATAGAGGATGAGAGATTAACTAATGACTTTTTCTAGGAAACCTTTTGTATGGCTCTTTTTATTACTCTACAATACACTTTAGATTTTGGTCATTTATGTAGCAGTTTCATTGATTTGTTTCATTTGTGTAGCAGTTTCGTTGATTTTTTGTTTGTATTGATTAAGCATTTCTTACGTAAATTAACGTATTTTGTCGGTTTTGTTTGTGTATGATTAGCCATGGCAGATGACGATGAGCCCTACTCTCCTAGTTTTAGTTTTCCAATCACTCTGACCGGCATGTCACCCGAGCAGATGGGCTCGTTTTTGTCTCAGTTCACACATGAGCACATCGCCATGGCACAGCACCTTTCGGGTGCAGGTGCAAGTACCTCTAGACCTACTACGATCGACCCTACGCCCGGAACTAGTGTGGTCCATACACCGAGCGGCCCCACACCTCAGTCTAGTGTGCCCCCTACCCCTAGGACTCGTATTCCCTCTACACCAATGGGTGGTTCATCCTCGAGATGACGTCGCCGTCAATCTGGAGGTGGTGGTTGCTGTGGTAGCGGTTCTACTAAAGCATCCCCATCATCAACAGAGCGCCCACCACTCTCTTCAGTAGATAGTTCATCGATGGGGACACAACGTACACCTTGGGGATCACACGAGCATGATCCTAACAAGGTGTACAGGAGCAGGGATGGGGCTGTTGTGGCAGATAGGGTGGGAAAGGAAATGCAACAGAGGATTTGACAGCTCTGTACGATTCAGTTTGGTCATACAGTGATGTAGATTTGGGAAAATCTTGATCTTGAGAGAAATAATTACATTGTGGACACCATTCAAAGAGAGTATAGGACGGTAGAGGGGTACGACAAGGTCTTGAATGCCTCGATTTTGAGCGTGGTGAAGTCCACAATGTCACACTGTCGGTCAAAGGCCAGAGACAGATTCAACAACGGCGATCCTAAGCCGGCATGGTTGGACGCAGAGGAGTGGATTGGGATTGCACGAGAGACACAAGACAATCCCAATAGATTTCAGCAGTAGAGAGATACAGCCAGAGCATGTTTGGAGTCTGCTAGAGCATCACATCGTAGGAGTAGAGGCTACGATACGCTTAGACATGAGTTTGGAAGTATTATACGTATGCTTTAAACTATTGATAGTATATATGTTATTTGAAGATTTATCTAATGATTAAACCATAATTTTACAGAAAGTTTCCATGAAGCGCCTTCTGACACAGCAAGAGGAGAAGTATGGGTACAAGCATGGACTTGTGGCCCTTTTGACCCAGCTGGAGGACGAGGGAGAGGACCTCGATTGGGAGGCATTACCATGAGGGCTTCTCACTCAGTGACCTCTTGCATATGTACAGTTTTGTAGTACTTATATTTATGGTTTATGGTTATGTTTATGGTATGGTTAAGGTTTGACAATCAACTTATGTTTATGGTTTATGGTTATGGTTTTGGCAATCGTGCTATGGTTATGGTTATGGTTGTGCAAGGTTTTGGTTATGGTTATGGTTGTGCAAGGTTGTGGTTATGGTTTTGGTTTTGGTTCAGGTGATGGTTATGGTTTTGGTTATGGTTTTGGTTCAAGTGATGGTTATGGTTTTGCTATGATGGTATAGCAATCTAGCTATGGTTATGATTGTGCAAGGTTATGGTTATGGTTTTGGTTCAGGTGATGGTTATGGTTTTGCTATGATGGTATAGCAATTAATCGTGTGATGGTTATGGTTATGGCTATGGTATGGCACACAGGTTATGTTTATGGTTTTACATTTTCCGACTCAAGTAATAGTATTCTAACAATTTTTCTAATTGCCATACACTCGCTCTTTAGCGTCAGCTTGTAGGTGGAGTGCGGTTGCTTGTGCACTCTTCCTTTGGGCAGAGGGGGCTGTTTTCTTTTGCTGCAGTACATGCAGCATTAGTTCCCAGCCCTCTCTGCTCAAATTGTTTTTGCAGGTTTTGGTCGTTGGTACAGGTTACGGTATGACCATCGGTATGGGTCACGGAATAGGCGTCGAAATATAATTTATTAATACCAAGGTTTATACCGTTGGTTATTTCGATGCTTGTTTATAGGCCTATTCCAACGCCTGCAACACCGATAGTTATACCGACGCTATGATACCGACGCCTCTTCCCAACCTTATTTCAACGCTTTTAAGTTTAAAATTTAGCGCTATTTCCTCGGTACCTGCGCCGAATTCTGCGCGACCTCTTGTAGTGCTCCTTTTGAACTTACGTTATAAATTAACATGATTACATAGTGCATCCCCCAAGACACACATTTTGTTTGCTTACTGTCAAGTGATTGCTATTGGAGCTATATATGGCTCACTCTACTCAACTTGGTCTCACCTATATATTTGTATCTTGTCCTCAATATGAATCAATTTTTGGGAGCGTACATGATGTGTCTCTTCTCTCGTCTCTCCTCTCTCTCTCTCTCTCTCTCTCTCTCTCTCTCTCTACATCTCAACATGGTATCATAGCGGTAACGATCACGCGCCGAGTCAAATTATGGTGAAAAAACAGTATGTGTATGTGATTCACATGTAAGATTTAGAATTGCTACAAATTTTATTTTTCAGGATTGATTCTTGTTAACTATGGTTGTTTTGTGTTAATAAGAATATGATTAGTACTTTGTGTGGTGTTTATTGATAATCAATATGGTGAATCATTGATTACATTTTCTTGTTGATTTTTATTTTGACACCCTAACCTTCGTCTAAATTTTTGAGGGTCTTCTACTCAAAATTTAGAGAAACGGAAAAAGCGCAATGAACCACAACTGAATGAAAATTTCCATCTAAAACTTGTTCGTCTCCTTGAGCTCTTTGATTTGAGTTATAGGTTTGCGTCAACCGGAGTTTGCAGCAGAAAGTTATGTTGTTTTTACTGCTTTCGTCCTTGTGCGTCTTCGTGAAGTGTCTGTGATCATTTTTCTAATTTTGGCATCAACTTTTTTGAGCAAATTTATCTTTTTGCTATTCATATTGTGGCCGTCAATCTTGCATCTCACATCACTCAGTTTTGAGGACTCTCTTATTAATAATGTCTCCTTTTTTCTGCTTTTTTGGGTGACGTTGGTGCAACCAAAGTTGGTCGCAGCTGGGAGATGGTATATGCTAGGTAGAGGTAGCAGTCGAGTGCAGTGTAGAAGGCTAGGGTAGGTGCCAAGGCCCTTGGCATCCAAAGGGTAGCGGTAATGTATGCTTAAAGCGGCTTTTTAGGCCAAAAGTGATGCGGGATGGTTTAGATGGGATGGAAAATCAAGATGTCCGAAATACCAAGTCTGTGTCCTAGAATGTAGTGTTTATTGTGCTCTAGAAGCCGGTCTAGACGGCTCGTCAAACGAAGCCCCGATGTGCAAGTTACTAAAGTTTAAAGATAAAGTGTGTAGCAGATTCTCGATGGATAGGGCAGCTGAGGACAGGTGGCCCAGGCTGATGTTAGTATATACATGTGTAGTGCTCGAGTTACGGAGCATGCCTGTTTTTTAGAAATACAAATTGGAGCTCTGGATAGCAAGTTACGACCATCAGAAGATTTTCAGGGGGCCGGTTTTGAGCCCACTTGACTGCATGGGAGGATGTGCCATCTGGCACCATTTCGGCCTCGCCAAGATTCTTGATGGTAGTGTGTATCATGTGGAGCTAGCACAAATCAATAGTTCGTCAAACGGACACTTGGTCAGCAGGATACGGCAAGATCAAATTAGGGGCATTTGGCGGGGGAGTGCATGCGGATGATTTTCTCAATTTTGATGGCCTCAAAAAGCCAGCTCAGAAGGATTGGAGTGCGGGGATATTTTCCCATTCTCGGGACCGACACGGTAAAGGTTCGGCATGGCTTGGTGGCCCAAGGTTCTGACCATCGAGCGATACATGGGATCACGGGGAAGGTGTTCCCAAAAAAGCATTGTATGAAGGTGTTATTTTTGAATATTTTCAAGGCATGGAGGCTCAGTGGCCGAAGGAGTGCCACGTGGCTCAGCAGATAATCCCATATGCGGGATGGGATGCCGGCCGGGGAGTGTATACAGGCCAAGAGGCCACCCATTTGAGGGTATGCTGTTGAGAGGGAGCTGTCCCTGCAGGCGAGCGATAGCCGATGGAAGTTGGCCTTGTGCCAGCGGCGCTCTGGGCACGTCATGGCGATTTTAGCTAGTGGCGGGCGACGCTGTGGCACGGACCCGCATGTGAGGGAAGATCGGTTCTCGGCATGCTGACGCGGTGAAGCGCCCAAGGGGGCTGGGTTCACACACCGCCAAGGGTTTTTGAAAGAAGAGTCAAGGAACCATTAGGAATATTGCTAATGGTCCCGTGCATAGGGAGGAGGTTTCCCGCGGTAGGGAGCATAGAAAGAGAGAGAATGAGCTCAAGGGCGACCGGGAGATCTAAAGCCAAGGTGGGTGTCCCGTGGTGTTCGAGTGGAGGGCCGCCATGTGCATAAGGTAAAAAGAAAACCAAGGCAAGGGAAAAAATGAAGGCCAAGGCCAAATAGGAGTAAATAGAGAGAGGGAAAAAAAAGGGGGCAAAGGAGAAGTCAGATAGAGAGAGAGAGAATAGGAGTCAAAATCAAGTCAATAGAGTAGTGCAAGCTTGAGGCCCCAAAGCGGGTAAAAAAATGAAGGTAAAAGAAAATAAAAAAAATGCCTATGGGGCAATAGCGACATCACTGATACCCCCCTCAAGTGCAAAGAGAGAAGAAAGAGCAGATAGAGCAAGGTCGTGCCCCCTTCTCAAAAATACCAAAAATGGGTGCCAAGTGGACCACTTAAATTGTAAATTCCCAAATTGAAGGCCCCCCCTATAAAAGTAAAAAATTAATCAAATAAGTAGCGTTTTTCTTGGCCTTTTGGATGCTGTTTGAAGCCTGCAAAGTGGAGTTCTCTAGCAAGCTAGCCCCTTTGTATATTTTGCTTGAAAATGGCCATGGTGATGGCAGTGCAAGCCGGTGTACATGTTTTTTGAAGTGCAATCAAGCCACAATTGCCTCCCGTGCTGTTGTTTCCCCTTCCCCCCTTCTCTTTCTCCTGCTTTCATGTTTCTCCTCGGTGCCGACTGTGTGGAAGTGTGTGCCCTCCTGGACCGACGGTGTTTTGAGTGAGAGAGTGAGATTGAGTAGCTGTGTGTGTGTGTAAGGGTGGAGACAGGAAGTGGTAGTAGGTTTACCTTGTGTGATGAATTTGTGGAGTGTGTGAGTAGTGGAAATTGAGCAGGTGGTGGTCTGCTAGTGTAAAGTGTTTATTTGAAGGTGTTTTTTGAGAGGATATGGGTGTTGTGGATACCCTGAGTTAAAGAGAGGCCCTTGTGTTTGTGCCGGGCGTGTTCCCCCATTCCCCCTCTCCATCTTCTGGTGCCCCCATGGAGGAGCACATTGATTGCTCCCAGTTAATCGAAAAGAAGCAATTTTTTGTGTTGGAAGTCATGGCAACTAGAAGCTATGGACCGATTTTCACAGGAGAAGAGAGCCCTGATGAGTGGATTCAGATTTTGAGCTCTATATTCTATCATTGCGTATGCCGAACGAGGATAGCAAAATGTAGACTTTTCCTTTGGTCATGCATGGTAGAGCTAAAGCATGGTACGAAGCGTTGGAAGGTGAGCCGAAGCAAGCATGGACGGCTCTACGGGCGAGGTTTCTTCACGACTTTTGCAAGGATACTTCCCCAGTCGAGATGGATGCAAAGCTGAAGGTGTTTAAGCAAGATGTAAGTGAAGAATTCAATTTGTTTTTGGGTCATTTTGATGAGTGTTGGGCAGAATTAGCGGCAGCCATGCAATTGGCTAATGGGGACTACTTCAAGCTAGACAAGTTCATGGCATGTCTACACCCCAAGGTTAGAGAGAAGGTTGATTTTGAGAGCCCAGAGAATTACAATGGTGCGTTAGCCATTGCATGGTCGAAGAGGAGAAAGATAAAGAAGAAGATAGAGCAAGGCGTGTCAAGCTACGAGACGATGGCCCATGTTCAACCGCAGGTATGAGGGAAGCTACACACGAAGAAAATCATGGAAACCGACGTGTAGCTGTTGTGCCGCAAAATTGGGTGCGCACTGTCCAAGATTTTTTTGAGAAAATGCAGAAGTTGCGACTCAGTGTCATGGATAGAGGAAAGACAAGAGGAGCAAGGGACAGGGCAAGGCCACTACCTGGTAGGTGTTATAATTGTGGAGAAGAAGGGAATCATGCACCTGATTTTCCTCAACCATAGAGAGAGAGAGAGGAGGTATGTACCCGCTTTTTGGTAGAGGTCGAGGTCAAGGGCAATACAATGGTCCAAGAGAGCAAGCGGTGGAGAATCTTGTGCAGCCAGCTACGCAAAGTTCATGTAGCTGAGCATCCAAAGTAGGTGCCAAAGCAGATTCATCCGCTAGAGCCACCTTTGCTGATAGCACTTAGCAGCTAGCTCCGCAAAATGGAGGTGAGGTCCCAAGAGTAAACATCATAGGGGTGGATAAGGAGGATGTCGAAGTTTTGGCCAATAAGAGAGCAAGAGTTGAGAGGGAGACATAGATAGAAGGGAAAATAGAGCTCACAAAGGCAAAGAGAAGGTGTGCGAAGGTAGAGAGCAGCCTGAGCCTAGCAAAAGAAGGAGGCATCGCAAAATCACGCAAGCAGATTTCCAGCTAGGGCGTGGCTATACAGAGTACAATATGGTGAGTGACGTTCAGAATCAAAAGGCAAATATTACTTTTGGTCAGCTGTTAGCTTTAAATCCAAAGTTAAGTAGGCAGTGGTCTACAAGTGTTAGCACCAGGCTGCCAAGAGCTAAGGGAAATGTGCAAGCAGTGCAAAACATGGCTTTGAGGGTAGGTAGCCCCACTGACGTTCTTCTGTTGGTGGATGCAATTATAGAGAAGAGAATGCAGGTACAAGCCTACATAGACGGTGGAGCACAGGTTCGTGTCATGACGGAAGCAACCACGAAAGAGACGGGAATCAAGGAAGTAGTCAAGTCAAATGTGCGCATGAGGATGGCCAACCATATCAAAGCCAGGTGTCTGGGTGTGGCGCAGGATTTGAAGGTCAAGGTGATGGGCATAGAGTGCTTGATAGCCTTTTTCATGATGAAGGAAGGGGAAAATGCTTATCCAATCATTTTGGGTAGGCCATGGCTTTGGCGATAGGAGCTAAGCAGGATAGGGAGAGAAAAGTGTTCACTTTGCTTGACAAAGAGAGAGGCAGACAAATTATGCTTGATTTGAAGACCAAGGAGAGCAGTTCTCGTCCTATGGTAGTTAAAGATGAGGAGACACGATGAGCTATGAGTACGAGACACAGACAGGCTATGATAAAGGCTATACTAGCACAGAGGAAGAGGAGAGTGAAGACGGCATGTTAAAGACAGATGGAGACTTATTCGGAGTCACCATAGACGACTCCCCGCCTAAAGAAGAAGGTATGCAGCCTCAAGCTCATGGTTTAAGCATAGAGGAGGTTTCAAGCATGTTAAGTGAAGACTTAACCAAGGGTGAAAAGGAAGGCTATGTTCAACTGTGTGAGTCCTATCCAAATTTATTTGCGACAGAGGACAAGCATTTGCGGGGTGCAAAAGGGGTGGAGCACAAGATTGTTCTTAAGGATGGACATAAGCCTAGAGCACAGAAGATGAGAAGATTAGGGGAAATCCAAAAGGAGGCCCTTTGGCAGGAGATCAATAAGCTACTGGATTCAGGCATCATATATCTTGTGAAAGAGTCAAAGTGGGTCTCCGAGTGGTCATAACCCCTAAGAAGAATGGGAAATGGAGAGCATTTGTCGACTACAAGCCATTGAATGCTGCGACCAAGAGGAATCACTATCCTTTACCATTTCAAGATGAAATCCTAAACCAGGTGGCTAGGCATGAAAGATACTCAAATGAGGTGGGATCCTTCCCTAAACATTCATGCACTAACTATCCTTGATCCTTGAGTTGATGATTAGTGGTAGCATGGAAAAATTGTACATTCTTTACCTCTCTCTCTCTCTCTCTCTCTCTCTCTCTCTCTCTCTCTCTCTCTCTCTCTCTCTCTCTCTCTCTCTCTCTCTCTCTCTCTCTCTCTCTCAGTGTTAGAAAAAAACCGGGGTCTAGTGTATTTCAACTGGTTCAAATTATAAAATCCCGATTAGATTTTGAGCTTGCCTTTAAGAAGCTTCAAATCTTGACCTAAAAACCAGGAGAATTTCAAGTTTCCCCTTATTTTGTTCGGTTAGGAAAAATGTATGTTTCTGTGTGTGTGTGTGTGTGTGTGTGTGTGTGTGTGTGTGTGTGTATGCCTCAATCGCACTATCTACCCTCTGTTTTCTGACGTGACTCACCGACTTGGTTTCTTCTCCCCCTTGCGTACTGACATAGCATCGCAATGAACCTATTATATCCATTGACCTGTGATGTACCGACTGACTTGCTGTTTAATACGCCGATTGACTTGCCATCTTGGAAACTCCCTGGATTACACTACTATCACCATTCCAATCTTTAGAGGGATTCGCCACTTCTTCTCTCATACTAGTCCTTACAAGAAGTTTTGGACAAATTCTCACAATAATTCCCACATTGTAACTTACCTCAACATCATGAGCTCCTGTGAGAGAGGCACCACACACCTAGCTAGGTGCGATTGGGGGTAGGGGACCCCACCGGGCCGGTGGGGGGGCCGGTGCTCCCCTGCCCCAAATCATACCTAACTAGGTATGCGGTGCCTCTCGAAGAGAAGCTCATGATGTTATGCATTGTATGAAAAACACTGGGAAAGACTCCGTTTTCCTACATGAGAAAAATTCTAAATCTTCTTATGTTAGGATGCTCTTACTAATCATGCCATTGTTCAATAGCATTGTGTCCCTTCTAACTTAGTATTTTTTTTGTTGATTTATTGGTTTTCTACCAATTGAATAGTAGATGGTAGTGAGCTAGCTATGAAATAAAGAGGTGGTAGCTGCTGCTAGCTACCACGCCAAGACCAAACCTTTCATATATATAAAGGTGAGGGATTCCTATCCCTCACTTAGTCTTGGGATGCTTGTTGATTTTTATTCATTTTTTCAAGCTAGAAAGAGTGAGTATGAGAGTGTGAGCTTTGTGGCGGTGTTATGTTATACCGATCATTGATAATTATAGAGTTTACTCCGCCTTGTAACCCTTGGGAATTGTTTCAGGGTGCATCAATTTCACAGGCTCATTAGTATTTCTCTAAACTTTACTTGGATGTCATTATGTTTCTCATCACCTTGTGAAGGTTTCCTGATAGTGATACCCCTATTTCAATAAAAGGACCTTGCTAGGCTTGGTTCACCTTTGCTAGAATTGTTGATTGGAAGTGTTCACCTCTTGGTGATTGGATTTTCATATCTTGTCTTTTTTAATGTTTCTTTGCCTTGACATTCATTGAAAGCAATGTTTTTAAGGATAATTTACATAATGACGAGTGGGTCGCCGTACTTCAGACTTAGATGCTCCTTTAAGGAGTTGGCTCGCGAAGAAAACCCATAAATAGTTGATTCTTCACATACTAATTTTGATATGGATGCTTCAATACTGTTATGAATTTTTGCTCATTCTCTATCTAGCTACAGCCTTAGGTTGTGAGAAATCACTTGTGATGATCTTGTAACTATCGAAATTCTCTCTTACCACCCTACTCTACTAGACTCTTTGACCTTACCTCCACTTGTGAACTTTGAAGTATTGCTAATTGTTGGCTGCATTGTTTGAATATTACAACACTTGGATTGATTTGTGTCTTTGTTCTTGATATAAAAACAAAGGAAAGTCAATGGTTGACATTTCATCTAGAAAATATGAATGGCTAGCTATTTTTTGGTGTATTATAGGGAGTACTTGATCTTTTTTTGAGTTAAAAATTTGGTTTGAGAACAACATGATAATAAAAATGATCATTAGCTTCCTAGTTGAATTTTGGCTATTCCTTTGTAGCTTGAAGATTCTCCTTGTCCTATAAGAATTAGCCTACCACATAAACTTTGGATCTCCAAAACTATTGATATGTCTAACTAGTAGGAAAGTTTTGTTTTTGTAGTAGCCTAGGCATGCATTTATGTTCACAAAAGAAGATGGGGAGGCTTGTATCCTTGCTATTGCAGATCTATGTCCTCATTTGATTTGAATGACTAGCTAGTTGTTAAACCTCGCATAAAATAGCAGATATTCTCCACTAAAACTTTCTTGGGTTTGCTTCAATCTTTTACATACTAATATTTTTGCTCACTTTATAGTGCACAATGGGTTTGAGAAAAACGTGATGATTATGCTGATCATTACATTGGTCTTCAAATGCTTAAACTGATTTTTTAACTCTTAGCCCAAAACATTTGGTTTAGACCAAGTTTGTCTTTAGTTCTATAGCTGACTGGTGAGGGTACTCGTGTGCAAGAAGTCAGCTAAAAGATTGGATGCTTGTATTTTCAATCTTGATTTGTTAACCTCCTCCTTGTTAACTGATCCTATGGATAATTGAACAAAGCATGCGCATTGCTTGTTGTGGCTCCTATGCCAAATTAGGTTGATTTTTGACAAACAGATGATAGATAGAAAGGTCCTAATACTTACATACTCCTGGAATAGGCTCTCTCTTGGTGTGATTGACTTTTATCCTTCGAGTTTCTTGCTCTTATCTTGGGTTGTTTCAACTTGCTCAGAATATTACCTTTTTGTTTTGAAATATTTCTCATTTGCTACACTAGATTGAAAAAATTATAATGATTTTAAAATTGTAGTACCCTTTATGGATTCAAGTGACTTTTTCAATGGACTCCGATTTTGAGAAAACTCTAACCTTAAAGAATATTTTGATGTATCCTCCTCAAGCTCCTAGTCTGAAAATACTAACACTTGTTATGATTGATGGATGTTCCTAGCTTAAGATAGGTCTTATTGGATTGATTAGATCTCGCATATAACTCTAGACTATGTAGTGTAAATGGATCTGGTTTTGAGAAGATCTTAAAATTGTAGTACCCTTTATGGATTCTTCAGACTTTTTAGATGAACTCTAACCTTAGACTCTAACCTTTAAGGATATTTTGATCTATCTTCAAGCTCCTAATCTAAAAAGACTAAAATTCATTCTTATTGGTGTATATTCCTAGCTTAAGATAAGTCTTATTTGCGTGATGAGATCTGGTTGCATATAAATTTAGAGTAAGTAGGGCTAATGGATCTAATTTTGAGAAGATTCTTGCTAATGTTAATTCTTTACATAAGGTTGTAAGTTGGTTGTGATTTGGATTTAAAACATCAAGAACGTGTGTAATTTAAATCTAAGACACTTGGACTCTATCGTGAGTTCCATAAATAAGCTTTATGCTTCTTTCAATGGCTTGCCCCTAGCTATTCTTTGTTGAAGTAAATTTTGAATGGTTCAGGAATGGATCTCATTGGGTTTTCATTGTATTAAGGGTGGTGGAAGTGTATTCCAAACAAAAGAATACCTTTAAAGTAAAATGAAAATGTTTTGGTTATTTTAAAGTAAAAGAGGAAAAGCAGGTGCTTGCAAGGCACCCATTATCCTCAATACTACACTATTGGTCATCAACCACATTAAGTGGCATTGACGGCAGAATACAAAAGAGGTTTCCCAATACATTGTATGGTACCTTTGTAATGTTTGAGCTGCCAATACACCTTGTGGGAACGAATCTCTATGGAGGAATTTATATAATTCAACTTTTGTAACCTAAACCCATTTTTTTGGAATTAATTAAATCGATTTTATCACTGTGCGTGGAGTCGGAGAGAGAGAGAGAGAGAGAGAGAGAGAGAGAGAGAGAGAGAGAGAGAGAGAGAGAGAGAGAGAGAGAGAGAGAGAGAGAGAGAGAGAGATTTGATCTCTTCACTACGTGCGCTACAGAAGGCTCATTATTGAAACTACACCACCACTGCGTTAGCAAATGCAAGGGCTTCCCTCCGATGCCAACAGTGTAGGATTTCGACTACGACGAGCAAAGAGCGTCTACAAGCTTCCGGGTGAGTTCTCTTGCAAAGAGAGTGTCCATTTGGGGACTTTTGGGCGAGCCCTAGCTGCTATTTGGTCTGACCTTTGCCTTATTGGACCTCCCCAAGTCAAGCCAATAGGTATTAAGCAGCATAAGTGATAGCCTTCTGACATGTGTCCCCCTTTCCCCTTTTGTGAGAGCTTTAGGTAATTAAATAATTAAACTAAACTCTCATTGGACCCCTTTGTCTCCTGGCCAATAGAAATCAGGCAAGCCATGGGGCTTCTGAATGCTCATTGGACCCTTTGGGAGACTGCCCAATAGTCTTCTAGGAGACTTAATTCTCATTGGTTTCTTTTATTAAATGTTTTTAAATTAATTAAACTACATTTACTCTAGCTTAATTCTCATTGGTCCACTTCAAGGGTCTTCCAATAGGAATTGGGCACACCTTGTGGGCATCTGGCCTAGGGAGCTGACATGTGTCCCTCATTCCCTTTGTGTAAAGGGAGCCTGTGTGTGTGTGTGTGGCTTTCTCTCTCATCCCCTACCTTTGGGGCTAGCCCCCTCCCATGTAGGGATGTGCAAAGACTTTCAGGGCACACACAAAGCATCCAATTTTCCCTAGGGTTGACCTTTGGACACAACCTTTGAATTTTGGAACCTTAGCATTTTGGAAGTCTTAATGGGTTGAACCTTAGGGTCTTTTTAGCCCATTGTTGCACATGGCTCTTTTGCAGATGGCCCCCCCCCTTTGGATCCCTATTTTCCCTCCTTTGGATCCCTACTGTGGCCGGTCTGCTAGCTTAACCAATATTCTAGCTTTTTCTCCCTTAGCACTTCCCCACATTAAATGATCAGATTAATATGAGAAAATCATTTAGGAGAATTAGATATTGATTATTATGACATTACCTCTCTCTTGAAATCATAGTCGTCCTTGACTATGGTGTAGAGAAGATAAAGCATATTCATGAGTCCTTTTCTTAGCGGGTAGAGGATCCCTATGTTACCCTACGACATCATTCCATAATGGATGACTAGTCCATTTGGCGCTTGAGAGCCTGAGGCTGCCGCAAGCATGTCTGCACAGTAGTCCTATCAGTCTTCCATAGTAGAGTGAGAAGCTCTACTTGGTGTTTGGGAGACGTCGTCTCCGCAAACTTGATCTAAGCATGCATACTACTTCATTTTTGTGCACAAATAAAGAAAAAGAGAGTCTTATAAGACAAAAATTTTGTTCATTTTTAACATTTTGTACATTTGCTTACTCTTGGGAAGTATTGTAAGCATTGAGAAGGTTTAGGTTATCCTTTAATTGTATGCCTTGCATCCATCTAGCATCTTCGAAAGGATAATTCTTAAACTTAATAAGATATCGTCGGATAGTCTTACCGCCTCTTAATACCTTGTCTTCATGTCGGAGAATGGACTCGGGCTGCAGCACCTCCTCTTGGTCCTCGATCTCCGGTGGGTCTTCAATAGATCGTTCTTGAGGTGGCTCTCCTTTGTAAGGCTTTAATAGACTCACATGAAAAGCATTGTGTATGAGCCAATGATTGGACAACTTAAGTTGATAGGCCATCTCATTGATTGGCCTAAGAATCTGGAAGGGACCATAGTACCTTTTTGCTAGTTTAGCATAGTACTTTTGGTGGCCCGTAGGATTCTTGCCCGTCGTGTGCCTTAATCGAGCCTTGGGAAACTTTAACAAGACCCAATCGTTTTCTTTAAAGGCTTGGGCTCTTCTGTGCTTGTCCGCAGCAGCCTTTTGCCTTTGCTGTGAGATAGAGATAGCATCCTTAATCTTTTGGAAAGATTCTTGTAGGTCTCGGCTATACTCATCTGCAGCGAAGATCTTCCCATGTACCTTAAGTAGCAAGGGACTTTTTGATCTTCCCTCAATTACCTCGAAAGGTGCTTTTCCTCTGGAAGTATGTACAGTGTTATTGTAAGCATACTCTACTAAGGGTAAGTACTTCTCCCATTGGGATCTTTGATCTACTTCCGTTACATAGGCTTTTAGTAGATCGAGAATGGTTAGGTTAGCTATTTCACTTTGGCCATCAGTTTGTGGATGATAGGCCGAAGAGAAGTTTAGCCTTGTTCCTAAATTCTCAAAGAGACCCTTCCAGAAATTACTGGTCATTCTAGGATCTCTATCCGACACTATGGACATTGGCAAGCCATGGTACTTGAAAATTTGTGAAATGAAGAGGGTTGCCATTTGATGGGCTTTGATAGTCTTTTTGACAGGTATAAAATGAGCTTGTTTACTGAACCTGTCTACTATCGTCCATATCCCCGTATTCCCATGGATAGACTTAGGCAATCCAAAGATAAAATCCATGGATATGCTCTCCCAAGGTGAATTAGGGATTGGCAAGGGTTGAAGCAATCCAGGTTGCTTCCCTCTATCAAATTTTGTCTTTTGACATACCACACATTTGGAAACATACTCTTGTATGTTCACTTTCATGGTAGGCCAATAGAAATATGTTTCAATTCCCTTTAAGGTAGACTGAATCCCTCTATGCCCCGCATATGGGGGAGCATGAGATTCATACATTACTTTCTCACGTAGTGAGTTAGTAACACATAGTCTATTGCCATAGAGAAGATAACCATCTTGTAAAGTAAATGGTTCTTCTTTCTTCCCTAGTACAAGGGCTGAAATCACATCTCTAAAATCGGGATCAATAGCATACTCATCTATCATTGAAGATAGATCATTGTGAGTTGCTATGGAAACCGCATTCACTCTCGGTCGTCTTGAGAGTGCATCGGCTACTTGATTATGCTTGCTAGCAATGTGAGCAATATGAAAATGAAATTGCGAAAGGAAATTTTCCCACCTCATTTGTTTGTCAGAGAGCTTGGTCTGCGTCATGAAGTACTTAAGACTTTGGTGATCCGTTCGCAGAATGAAAGGAGTCCCCAATAAATAGTGCTTCCATGAGTCTAAGGCATGTAGAACTGCAAGGAGTTCTTTTTCGTATATGCCTAGAGCTTGCTCAACAGGGTCGAGCCTTCGACTCTCATAGCCTATGGCGTGCCCTTCTTGGAGCAAAACAGCCCCAACGCAATCACCACAAGCATCACATTGGACCTCAAATGGTTTTGAGAGATCCGGTAGTGTAAGCACAGGTTGAGAGATAAGCTTTTCGAAAGCATTGTTCTCCTTAGCAGACCATGTATACCTAACACTTTTCTTTGTTAGGTCATGTAATGGTCCCGCAATTTGTGAGAACTTTTCTATGAAGCGTCTATAGTTTGCACACATACCTATAAAGCTTCTTAATTCATGAAGATTCCTTGGTTTAGGCCATCCTTTTATTACCTGTAACTTGGATGGATCCATTTGGATGCCATCTTGAGAGATAATGTGACCTAAATACTGAATCTCTTGCAAGAAAAATTCACTTTTCTTTCGATTAACATAAAGTTTATTCTCTCTTTAAACTTTAAATATTACCTAGAGGTGTTGCTTGTGTTCCTCCAATGAATTAGAGTAGATGATAATATGATCAAAGAACACTCCAGTGAAGGTTCGATGAGGCCTGAACAGCTTCTCCATCAAGCGGTTGAATGTGGCTAGTGCATTGGTCAAGCCAAAAGGCATGACAATGTATTCGTAAAGACCAAATGTAGTACGAAATGCGGTCTTTACAATGTCTTGATCAACTATCCTTATTTGATGGTAGCCACTTTTTAGGTCAATCCTACTGAAGTAGGTCGATCCTTGTAGCTTATCAAATAGGTCTTCTACCCGTGGAACGGGAAACCTATTCTTGATAGTGATCCTATGTAGTGCTCTATAGTCGACACACATACGATATGTGCCGTCTTTCTTTTGCACTAATAGCACAGGTGAGCAAAATGGAGATGAGCTAGGCCTAACCATGCCCTTCTCAACTAACTTATGCACTTGCCGCATAATCTCCTCTTGTTGAGCTTGAGAAACTCTATAAGGAGGTTTGTTAGGCGGTGAACTTCCTGGAAGAAGTTCAATTGCATGGTCATCATTACCTCGTTTAGGAGGTAGCTCACAAGGGATGTCGTCAATAAAAACATCTTGAAACCCCTTGAGAAAATTGGATAACTCTAATTCCTTTTGGTTGCTTTTATTTTCTTTTGCTGAAGTATTAGGTTCATTTTGAGAATCTTAACAAAAATCATGTACACGGAAATAGAGCTCTTTATTGACTTGTTGAAAGCTGGTGTATGTACAATGGGATGGTGTTACCCATCTCCTTAGCATCTATATACATGTCTTTTTCCCTGAACTTAAAGGAGATTCTCCTTTCAGGAAATTTAACATCGGCAGCCAGGCGGTCAAACCATGGTGCCCCTAGGATTACATCCTCATGCTTGAGAGGAGAGATAAAGAAGTCCTCTTTGTCCACATAGCCTTGGACATGAAGCCTCAATTTCCCGATTAAGGGAGTGACTGAAGCTTCTTGCCCCTTGAAGGCACTGTCTGCGGGTAGGATATCTCCCATCTCGTAGGATTGTATGCCTAGCTTGGTGGCTAACTCCATAGATATGAAATTGTGAGTAGAACCACGGTCAAAGAGAATAAAAGCATCATGTTCTCTTACCTTTCCCCAAGCATGGCATAGAGGAGATCCTTTGTGGTGAGTTTGGTGAATCTCCTCCTCTTGGATTTCAACCAAAGAAGCTCTAGGAGGATCTTGGTGGTTGTTCTTTTGGGGACAAGAGCGGTACGCATGCCCTTGTTCGCCGCACTTGAAACACCGGTTATCCTTACGATAACGCTCAAGCTCTTCAGGAGAGAGTTTATTATTTCCTTTGTAAACTCCCTTCTCTTTAGCTTTGTTGGAATTGCCCTTAGGAGACTTTTGGACATTGTCCTTCCCCTTAGGCTCATTGGAACCCTTGTTTTCTGGGGGCTTATTATTTCTTTTACCCCCCGTTTGGAAATTGATTCGAGAGGCCACCATAGTATGGTGTATTACCGCCGATATGGTACGTGGCCTTTGGGAGTTGACATACTCCGCCATTTCTTTGGTTAAGCCCGCACAAAATTGTTGCTTTTGCTCTCCAAAATCCAACTTTTTGAAGACAGTGGCTTTGAGTTGTAGGTCCCAAAACTTGTCTACATATTTGTGGATGGATTCATTGGGAGAGAGCTTTAAGCTTCGCCATTCGGTGAGTACTTTGTCTTTGGCATCGGTGGCCAAAAACTGCTTCATAATTGAAGCTCTTAAAGCCTTCCATGGTCGTGGAGCTTCACCGTTGGCTCGTAGGCTAGACCACCATTGTCTAGGGGACTTTTGAAAGTGCATAGCTACATGGCGTAGCTTAGAGGACTCCGTGAAGCCCTCATCTCCAAACGCCGCATCGAATTGCTGGATAATGGCCAAGACTTTGTCCGTAGCACCGAAGGTGCCATCATAGGTAAGGAAAGAGATGCTCTTCCCTCCCTCTTTGAATTTCTTCAGCTTGGACGACCTCTTCCATGCGGCATAGGATTTCCTATGGCCTCTTCTTTTTGATGGTTCAAAAGTTGCACCATCACTTTCTTCAGAAGGTGAAGAATTTGAAGAAGGTGGAGAAGAGGGTGACCTCTTTCTCACCTTTTTGTTGTCTTGATCTTTGTCGTCTTCACCATAGCTTTCATAAGAGGAAGAGGATGAAGAAGATGGAGAAGAGGGTGTCCTCTTTCTCGCCTTTTTCTTCTCTTGCTTTTTATCATCCCTCTTTGAATTGTGGTGAGGAGAAGAATACGATGGTCTTCTCCGCTTTGGTGGTGATGGAGAGCGTTTAGCCCGCCGTCTTCGTGGAGCCATCTCCGCCGAGGTGGCGGGAGACTCGCTTCTTTCTCGTTCCTTCGGTGGAGGCTCTTGAGTTCTCCTTTGGTAAGGAGATGCATCATCAAGAAGTAAATTCTTGAGCCCTTCATATGGATTCTCTTCTTCTTCCCGAATCGGAGAGAGACCTCTTTTGGTAGTCTCACAAGGAGGCTTCCTAGGTGTTCTCTCGTCATGGTGATGAGCTTGGAGAATCCCGTGAGCACGGAGCTGCCGTTGCACTTCACTTTGGAGAGATGGATTGCCCATGGCTTGTTGAAGCCTAGAAACAAGATAGTTAACAAGCATTGAAGCATCATTAGTAGCTTGCTCATGAGCAAAATCAAAGTTATCAACATTAATTTCACTCTCTTTACTATTGTCGGCCATTCTAACAACTTTTAGGTGTAAACTTTTTAGGTATACTTTGGCACTTCAAGCCCTAGTTGCTACTCCTCTTTACCCCTTTAGAAAAAGCAATCAAGCTACTGTACCCGCTGCTCGAATACCATTAATTGCAAGGAATAGAAGAGAGGGTCTTTCGACACCAAAACAGCACCGGCTCCTGTCAAGCTTCTAATAGCTCAATAGTGGTTAAGCCGTAGGCAAGCCCCGTAGGACTCCACTATTAAGACCATAGCTCTTGACGGTGATGCCCTGTTAACTGCACAAAGGCAGGCGCACTGCAAGGCTCAAAAATCCCTATTCTACTTACTCACAGGCAATTAATAATACCAACCATTTGTAGCTAGCTTGAGGACCTCCCTTCTTGAGCAAGAAAAGAGAAACCTTGAGCTCTGATACCAATGTAACATTTAATGGCCTAATAACTTATGTGTAGCGGAAATTAGCATGAACATAGTGGGCATTTCATTAGAATAGATTCCTAATGAGAATTACAAGAGTGCTTGGGTGGAGAGAGCAACAAAAAGCATAACACCTAGTTAGATAGCATCGACAATACTTTCAAAAGAGAGAGAAATTAAGCTATTGACAACAGTTGAGGACCGGATTTGCATGGAGCCGGTCCCCCCTCCAAAAGGCTTTGTATTATGGTTTCTCCCATCAAGAGAGACATTGTACAATACAATTCTTTGTGTTCCTTCAAGACTAGCTAGTGCAATGAAGATGGAAGCTTCATACACCAAGCAAAACACTTAATCAAACACAACTTGAATTATCCCCGTTCTCAGACCCAAGACCTCACACACCTTCGAAGATGGTGAGAGCTAGCAGGGTATGAGAGTAGATTGAGAGGAAGAAGGAGTATCTTACGAGAAAGATGTACATCTCCTCACATAATCACTCATATTAGCATAGCTTAGCTTAGTAATTAGCTTGGTAGAGGAGATGAGCATGCATTGAAGCTTGGCTCTTGGTTGGATTTGCATCCACATGCCAAGAGAGTGTTGATGTAGGCTTCTATCTCACAAGCTTGGAGTAGGTGATGAGCTCTCCATTAAAGCTTGGGAGGAGATAGAGTATTCTTCCTTCACACATGGTCAAGTGTGAGTGTGTGTGTGTCAATGCCAAGCAAAAATCAGCCCCCTCTCTCTCTTGGGCGAGCCCTAGCTGCTAATTTGGTATGGCATTTGCCTTATTGGACCTCCCCAAGTCAAGCCAATAGGTATTAAGCAGCATAAGTGATAGCCTTCTGACATGTGTCCCCCTTTCCCCTTTTGTGAGAGCTTTAGGTAATTAAATAATTAAACTAAACTCTCATTGGACCCCTTTGTCTCCTGGCCAATAGAAATCAGGCAAGCCATGGGGCTTCTGAATGCTCATTGGACCCTTTGGGAGACTACCCAATAGTCTTCTAGGAGACTTAATTCTCATTGGTTTCTTTTATTACATGTTTTTAAATTAATTAAACTACATTTACTCTAGCTTAATTCTCATTGGTCCACTTCAAGGTTCTTCGAATAGGAATTGGGCACACCTTGTGGGCATCTGGCCTAGGGAGCTGACATGTGTCCCTCATTCCCTTTGTGTAAAGGGAGCCTGTGTGTGTGTGTGTGGCTTTCTCTCTCATCCCCTACCTTTGGGGCTCGCCCCCTCCCATGTAGGGATGTGCAAAGACTTTTAGGGCACACACAAAGCATCTAATTTTCCCTAGGGTTGACCTTTGGACACAACCTTTGAATTTTGGAACCTTAGCATTTTGGAAGTCTTAATGGGTTGAACCTTAGGGTCTTTTTAGCCCACTGTTGCACATGGCTCTTTTGCAGACGCCCCCCCCCTTTGGATCCCTATTTTCCCTCCTTTGGATCCCTACTGTGGCCGGTCTGCTAGCTTAACCAATATTCTAGCTTTTTCTCCCTTAGCACTTCCCCACATTAAATGATCAGATTAATATGAGAAAATCATTTAGGAGAATTAGATATTGATTATTATGACATTACCTCTCTCTTGAAATCATAGTCGTCCTCGACTATGGTGTAGAGAAGATAAAGCATATTCATGAGTCCTTTTCTTAGCGGGTAGAGGATCCCTATGTTACCCTACGACATCATTCCATAATGGATGACTAGTCCATTTGGCGCTTGAGAGCCTGAGGCTGCCGCAAGCATGTCTGCACAGTAGTCCTATCAGTCTTCCATAGTAGAGTGAGAAGCTCTACTTGGTGTTTGGGAGACGTCGTCTCCGCAAACTTGATCTAAGCATGCATACTACTTCATTTTTGTGCACAAATAAAGAAAAAGAGAGTCTTATAAGACAAAATTTTTGTTCATTTTTAACATTTTGTACATTTGCTTACTCTTGGGAAGTATTGTAAGCATTGACAAGGTTTAGGTTATCCTTTAATTGTATGCCTTGCATCCATCTAGCATCTTCGAAAGGATAATTCTTAAACTTAATAAGATATCATCGGATAGTCTTACCGTCTCTTAATACCTTGTCTTCATGTCGGAGAATGGACTCGGGCTGCAGCACCTCCTCTTGGTCCTCGATCTCCGGTGGGTCTTCAATAGTTGGTTCTTGAGGTGGCTCTCCTTTGTAAGGCTTTAATAGGCTCACATGAAAAGCATTGTGTATGAGCCAATGATTGGACAACTTAAGTTGATAGGCCATCTCATTGATTGGCCTAAGAATCTGGAAGGGACCATAGTACCTTTTTGCTAGTTTAGCATAGTACTTTTGGTGGCCCGTAGGATTCTTGCCCGTCGTGTGCCTTAATCGAGCCTTGGGAAACTTTAACAAGACCCAATCGTTTTCTTTAAAGGCTTGGGCTCTTCTGTGCTTGTCAGCAGCAGCCTTTTGCCTTTGCTGTGAGATAGAGATAGCATCCTTAATCTTTTGGAAAGATTCTTGTAGGTCTCGGCTATACTCATCTGCAGCGAAGATCTTCCCATGTACCTTAAGTAGCAAGGGACTTTTTGATCTTCCCTCAATTACCTCGAAAGGTGCTTTTCCTGTGGAAGTATGTACAGTGTTATTGTAAGCATACTCTACTAAGGGTAAGTACTTCTCCCATTGGGATCTTTGATCTACTTCCGTTACATAGGCTTTTAGTAGATCGAGAATGGTTAGGTTAGCTATTTCACTTTGGCCATCAGTTTGTGGATGATAGGCCGAAGAGAAGTTTAGCCTTGTTCCTAAATTCTCAAAGAGACCCTTCCAGAAATTACTGGTCATTCTAGGATCTCTATCCGACACTATGGACATTGGCAAGCCATGGTACTTGAAAATTTGTGAAATGAAGAGGGTTGCCATTTGATGGGCTTTGATAGTCTTTTTGACAGGTATAAAATGAGCTTGTTTACTGAACCTGTCTACTATCGTCCATATCCCCGTATTCCCATGGATAGACTTAGGCAATCCAAAGATAAAATCCATGGATATGCTCTCCCAAGGTGAATTAGGGATTGGCAAGGGTTGAAGCAATCCAGGTTGCTTCCCTCTATCAAATTTTGTCTTTTGACATACCACACATTTGGAAACATACTCTTGTATGTTCACTTTCATGGTAGGCCAATAGAAATATGTTTCAATTCCCTTTAAGGTAGACTGAATCCCTCTATGCCCCGCATATGGGGGAGCATGAGATTCATACATTACTTTCTCACGTAGTGAGTTAGTAACGCATAGTCTATTGCCATAGAGAAGATAACCATCTTGTAAAGTAAATGGTTCTTCTTTCTTCCCTAGTACAAGGGCTGAAATCACATCTCTAAAATCGGGATCAATAGCATACTCATCTATCATTGAAGATAGATCATTGTGAGTTGCTATGGAAACCGCATTCACTCTCGGTCGTCTTGAGAGTGCATCGGCTACTTGATTATGCTTGCTAGCAATGTGAGCAATATGAAAATGAAATTGCGAAAGGAAATTTGCCCACTTCATTTGTTTGTCGGAGAGCTTGGTCTGTGTCATGAAGTACTTAAGACTTTGGTGATCCGTTTGCAGAATGAAAGGAGTCCCCAATAAATAGTGCTTCCATGAGTCTAAGGCATGTAGAACTGCAAGGAGTTCTTTTTCGTATATGCCTAGAGCTTGCTCAACAGAGTCGAGCCTTCGACTCTCATAGCCTATGGCGTGCCCTTCTTGGAGCAAAACAGCCCCAAGGCAATCACCACAAGCATCACATTGGACCTCAAATGGTTTTGAGAGATCCGGTAGTGTAAGCACAGGTTGAGGGATAAGCTTTTCTTTAAGCTTTTCGAAAGCATTGTTCTCCTTAGCAGACCATGTATACCTAACACTTTTCTTTGTTAGGTCATGTAATCGTCCCGCAATTTGTGAGAACTTTTCTATGAAGCGTCTATAGTTTGCACACATACCTATAAAGCTTCTTAATTCATGAAGATTCCTTGGTTTAGGCCATCCTTTTATTACCTCTAACTTGGATGGATCCATTTGGATGCCATCTTTAGAGATAATGTGACCTAAATACTGAATCTCTTGCAAGAAAAATTCACTTTTCTTTCGATTAACATAAAGTTTATTCTCTCTTAAAACTTTAAATATTACCTGGAGGTGTTGCTTGTGTTCCTCCAATGAATTAGAGTAGATGATAATATGATCAAAGAACACTCCAGTGAAGGTTCGATGAGGCCTGAACAGCTTCTCCATCAAGCGGTTGAATGTGGCTGGTGCATTGGTCAAGCCAAAAGGCATGACAATGTATTCGTAAAGACCAAATGTAGTACGAAATGCGGTCTTTACAATGTCTTGATCAACTATCCTTATTTGATGAAAGCCACTTTTTAGGTCAATCCTACTGAAGTAGGTCGATCCTTGTAGCTTATCAAATAGGTCTTCTACCCGTGGAAGGGGAAACCTATTCTTGATAGTGATCCTATGTAGTGCTCTATAGTCGACACACATACGATATGTGCCGTCTTTCTTTTGCACTAATAGCACAGGTGAGCAAAATGGAGATGAGCTAGGCCTAACCATGCCCTTCTCAACTAACTTATGCACTTGCCGCATAATCTCCTCTTGTTGAGCTTGAGAAACTCTATAAGGAGGTTTGTTAGGCGGTGAACTTCCTGGAAGAAGTTCAATTGCATGGTCATCATTACCTCGTTTAGGAGGTAGCTCACAAGGGATGTCGTCAATAAAAACATCTTGAAACCCCTTGAGAAAATTGGATAACTCTAATTCCTTTTGGTTGCTTTTATTTTCTTTTGCTAAAGTATTAAGTTCATTTTGAGAATCTTTAACAAAAATCATGTACACGGAAATAGAGCTCTTTATTGACTTGTTGAAAGCTGGTGTATGTACAATGGGGATGGTGTTACCCATCTCCTTAGCATCTATATACATGTCTTTTTCCCTGAACTTAAAGGAGATTCTCCTTTCAGGAAATTTAACATCGGCAGCCAGGCGGTCAAACCATGGTGCCCCTAGGATTACATCCTCATGCTTGAGAGGAGAGATAAAGAAGTCCTCTTTGTCCACATAGCCTTGGACATGAAGCCTCAATTTCCCGATTAAGGGAGTGACTGAAGCTTCTTGCCCCTTGAAGGCACTGTCTGCGGGTAGGATATCTCCCATCTCGTAGGATTGTATGCCTAGCTTGGTGGCTAACTCCAAAGATATGAAATTGTGAGTAGAACCACGGTCAAAGAGAATAAAAGCATCATGTTCTCTTACCTTTCCCCAAGCATGGCATAGAGGAGATCCTTTGTGGTGAGTTTGGTGAATCTCCTCCTCTTGGATTTCAACCAAAGAAGCTCTAGGAGGATCTTGGTGGTTGTTCTTTTGGGGACAAGCGCGGTACGCATGCCCTTGTTCACCGCACTTGAAACACCGGTTATCCTTATGATAACGCTCAAGCTCTTCAAGAGAGAGTTTATTCTTTCCTTTGTAAACTCCCTTCTCTTTAGCTTTGTTGGAATTGCCCTTAGGAGACTTTTGGACATTGTCCTTCCCCATAGGCTCATTGGAACCCTTGTTTTCTGGGGGCTTATTATTTCTTTTACCCCCCGTTTGGAAATTGATTCGAGAGGCCACCATAGTATGGTGTATTACCGCCGATATGTACGTGGCCTTTGGGAGTTGACATACTCCGCCATTTCTTCGGTTAAGCCCGCAAAAAATTGTTGCTTTTGCTCTCCAAAATCCAACTTTTTGAAGACAGTGGCTTTGAGTTGTAGGTCCCAAAACTTGTCTACATATTTGTGGATGGATTCATTGGGAGAGAGCTTTAAGCTTCGCCATTCGGTGAGTACTTTGTCTTTGGCATCGGTGGCCAAAAACTGCTTCATAATGGAAGCTCTTAAAGCCTTCCATGTTCGTGGAGCTTCACCGTTGGCTCGTAGGCTAGACCACCATTGTCTGGCGGACTTTTGAAAGTGCATAGCTACATGGCGTAGCTTAGAGGACTCCGTGAAGGCCTCATGTCCAAACGCCGCATCGAATTGCTGGATAAAGGCCAAGACTTTGTCCGTAGCACCGAAGGTGCCATCATAGGTAAGGAAAGAGATGCTCTTCCCTCCCTCTTTGAATTTCTTCAGCTTGGACGACCTCTTCCATGTGGCATAGGATTTCCTATGGCCTCTTCTTTTTGATGGTTCAAAAGTTGCACCATCACTTTCTTCAGAAGGTGAAGAATTTGAAGAAGGTGGAGAAGAGGGTGACCTCTTTCTCACCTTTTTGTTGTCTTGATCTTTGTCGTCTTCACCATAGCTTTCATAAGAGGAAGAGGATGAAGAAGATGGAGAAGAGGGTGTCCTCTTTCTCGCCTTTTTCTTCTCTTGCTTTTTATCATCCCTCTTTGAATTGTGGTGAGGAGAAGAATACGATGGTCTTCTCCGCTTTGGTGGTGATGGAGAGCGTTTAGCCCGCCGTCTTCGTGGAGCCATCTCCGCCGAGGTGGCGGGAGACTCGCTTCTTTCTCGTTCCTTCGGTGGAGGCTCTTGAGTTCTCCTTTGGTAAGGAGATGCATCATCAAGAAGTAAATTCTTGAGCCCTTCATATGGATTCTCTTCTTCTTCCCGAATCGGAGAGAGACCTCTTTTGGTAGTCTCACAAGGAGGCTTCCTAGGTGTTCTCTCGTCATGGTGATGAGCTTGGAGAATCCCGTGAGCACGGAGCTGCCGTTGCACTTCACTTTGGAGAGATGGATTGCCCATGGCTTGTTGAAGCCTAGAAACAAGATAGTTAACAAGCATTGAAGCATCATTAGTAGCTTGCTCATGAGCAAAATCAAAGTTATCAACATTAATTTCACTCTCTTTACTATTGTCGGCCATTCTAACAACTTTTAGGTGTAAACTTTTTAGGTATACTTTGGCACTTCAAGCCCTAGTTGCTACTCCTCTTTACCCCTTTAGAAAAAGCAATCAAGCTACTGTACCCGCGGCTCGAATACCATTAATTGCAAGGAATAGAAGAGAGGGTCTTTCGACACCAAAACAGCACCGGCTCCTGTCAAGCTTCTAATAGCTCAATAGTGGTTAAGCCGTAGGCAAGCCCCGTAGGACTCCACTATTAAGACCATAGCTCTTGACGGTGATGCCCTGTTAACTGCACAAAGGCAGGCGCACTGCAAGGCTCAAAAATCCCTATTCTACTTACTCACAGGCAATTAATAATACCAACCATTTGTAGCTAGCTTGAGGACCTCCCTTCTTGAGCAAGAAAAGAGAAACCTTGAGCTCTGATACCAATGTAACATTTAATGGCCTAATAACTTATGTGTAGCGGAAATTAGCATGAACATAGTGGGCATTTCATTAGAATAGATTCCTAATGAGAATTACAAGAGTGCTTGGGTGGAGAGAGCAACAAAAAGCATAACACCTAGTTAGATAGCATCGACAATACTTTCAAAAGAGAGAGAAATTAAGCTATTGACAACAGTTGAGGACCGGATTTGCATGGAGCCGGTCCCCCCTCCAAAAGGCTTTGTATTATGGTTTCTCCCATCAAGAGAGACATTGTACAATACAATTCTTTGTGTTCCTTCAAGACTAGCTAGTGCAATGAAGATGGAAGCTTCATACACCAAGCAAAACACTTAATCAAACACAACTTGAATTATCCCCGTTCTCAGACCCAAGACCTCACACACCTTCGAAGATGGTGAGAGCTAGCAGGGTATGAGAGTAGATTGAGAGGAAGAAGGAGTATCTTACGAGAAAGATGTACATCTCCTCACATAATCACTCATATTAGCATAGCTTAGCTTAGTAATTAGCTTGGTAGAGGAGATGAGCATGCATTGAAGCTTGGCTCTTGGTTGGATTTGCATCCACATGCCAAGAGAGTGTTGATGTAGGCTTCTATCTCACAAGCTTGGAGTAGGTGATGAGCTCTCCATTAAAGCTTGGGAGGAGATAGAGTATTCTTCCTTCACACATGGTCAAGTGTGAGTGTGTGTGTGTGTCAATGCCAAGCAAAAATCAGCCCCCTCTCTCTCTTGGGCGAGCCCTAGCTGCTAATTTGGTATGGCATTTGCCTTATTGGACCTCCCCAAGTCAAGCCAATAGGTATTAAGCAGCATAAGTGATAGCCTTCTGACATGTGTCCCCCTTTCCCCTTTTGTGAGAGCTTTAGGTAATTAAATAATTAAACTAAACTCTCATTGGACCCCTTTGTCTCCTGGCCAATAGAAATCAGGCAAGCCATGGGGCTTCTGAATGCTCATTGGACCCTTTGGGAGACTGCCCAATAGTCTTCTAGGAGACTTAATTCTCATTGGTTTCTTTTATTAAATGTTTTTAAATTAATTAAACTACATTTACTCTAGCTTAATTCTCATTGGTCCACTTCAAGGGTCTTCCAATAGGAATTGGGCACACCTTGTGGGCATCTGGCCTAGGGAGCTGACATGTGTCCCTCATTCCCTTTGTGTAAAGGGAGCCTGTGTGTGTGTGTGTGGCTTTCTCTCTCATCCCCTACCTTTGGGGCTCGCCCCCTCCCATGTAGGGATGTGCAAAGACTTTTAGGGCACACACAAAGCATCCAATTTTCCCTAGGGTTGACTTTTGGACACAACCTTTGAATTTTGGAACCTTGGCATTTTGGAAGTCTTAATGGGCTGAACCTTAGGGTCTTTTTAGCCCATTGTTGCACATGGCTCTTTTGCAGATGGCCCCCCCCCCTTTGGATCCCTATTTTCCCTCCTTTGGATCCCTACTGTGGCCGGTCTGCTAGCTTAACCAATATTCTAGCTTTTTCTCCCTTAGCACTTCCCCACATTAAATGGTCAGTTTAATATGAGAAAATCATTTAGGAGAATTAGATATTGATTATTATGACAGAGACATTGTAGAAGTTTTAGTTAAGTGGCATCATGGGTTGATCTTAGTGTTTTGCAAAGAGAATTTTTCTCTCTTTCCAACTCTGAGGACAGAGTTAATTTTGATAAGGGGAGAATGTAATAGGACTAATCTTTGAAGTTCTTAAAGTCGAAAAGAATGTAGCAGGGCATATCTTTCGTTTAGCACGATTTGAAAGATTGTTGAATAGTCTATTAAATAGAGCTTCTATGAATGAGTTGAGATATTAAGAGAGAATATATATTCTTTTTTTTAAATAATACAGTAAAGACGGATTTGATAAAGATTAATGAATAACAGATAGTCTGTCTATGAACAGTAAAATTGAGATTTTTATTAATATCAATGTTTTATATGTGTTTTAGTTCAAAATGCATCGGTAGGCTTAAAATAAGTTGAAAAAGTAGTGGAGACCCAAAAATAGAGCTTTTATGAGTCACGACCTAAAAGTTTTATGAGTCTTTGTTTTTAGCCAAACAAAGACGTTTTTCACAATTCTGTTCGCGTAACCTTGTAGACTAGACCTATTCCCGTCGTTTTGAGTACCTGGATTTCTCTGTTCTGAGTTCCTTTGTAAAAGTTACGATGAAAACAAACAGCAGACAGCAGCAGTGTAGTATACACAGGGACAGACAGACATACAACAATATACAACTCTCCCTGCTATCAACCAAGAAGTGGATTTGTTTCTTCATGGTAGACTATTGCAATTGAGATTATGAAGGTACATAATTATGTTTGTTTACTTTGATTATCATGTTGAATTGGTTGCACGAGTATATTCTTTTGGCTATTTTGTAGGCGATGCAGAAATCAATGTGTGAAACAGGATCTGTGCAAAGTGTCATGATAAAAATCTAACCTTCACGGATCGCTTAGCGATCACGTTCTTATATTATTCTCACAGGTATACTTGGTGCAAAAATCATGCAGGCTTTTTGAGGAAAAGAAGGATAAAAGCACGATGGGTGGTGCGTTCGGGGATCATTCACAGATCTCCTCTTCTGCAAGTGCGAGTGCGAGTGAGAGTGAGACGCTGCATGCAAGCGGATTGAAGCTCAGGGGTGGTCGGGAGGTTAGAGCGCCGTACAACGGAGTGCGCCCATATTCAATTGCTCCTCTGTTGTATCAAAAGTCTGCAAAGATTCATTATACAAAGATCTCTTTCTCTACCTTTTGTTGTCTAGCTCTATTATTCCGTTCCTGTGACAATATCCTTGCGGTTGTATTGACTTTTGTTTCCTCCTTGACATGTATTGGTTATATGATAATAAGGGTTCTGAAAAGTTGTCATTTCGGAATAGTGCTTCATTAGTATCCAAATCAATGAATACCCTGTTAGCTTTCATCCATGACACTGCTAAGATACACGGCGTTGCTGATTTACTTGGTGGCAGTACATGGAAATTTGTAGTGTACTTGTGTGCCTGCACTGTGATTGGTATTATAATAGACCACAACGTGGTCACCTCATCACCCGATGCTACTTTCAACCGGTGTGTCTTTGGGATCGTCCTCATTGGTCCAAGTTTCTGAAAGAGCTCAAAGCTGATGACGCTCAGCAAATTCCAACATAGGTATGTAGTCTTCCCAATTGGTTTGCTTCTTACTAACGTATTCTCGTAGCATATCCTCTAGCAGTTGATTAACTCTTTTGGTTTGACGATCTATTTCTAGATGATCAGCCGTACTTAGATTAAGTTTATTTTCCAACTTTTGAAACATATCCCTCCAGAAGTTATTATTGAACTTTTGATTTGTGTCACTAACGATACTAGTTGGAAGACCGTAGAGTTTATATATATGCTCTACAAATAGCCGTGCTAATTCAGGTGTCTTATTCATAGTCTTAGTGGGAATGAATTGACCCATCTTTGTGAGACGGTCTATAATTACCCATATGGCATCATGGTCACGATTTGTAGTAGGTAGTCCTACTACAAAATCCATAGAGATACTCTCCCACTTGCCTTGTGGAACCTCTAAAGGATGTAAAAGGCAGCCTATCTTGATGTGCTCTACCTTATTAACTTGGCACCCCTTGCAGTATTGTAACTTACAATCATAATGTTGAAGGATTTCTGCCCATCTATATAGCTTTACGGCCCTTCAAGTCCGTTTGAGTAGTAAATTATTTGATACTCTCATGGTCAAAAACTACTTCAAACTCGGCACCATATAAATAGTGTCGCCACTTTCCTAAAGCGTGAATTATGGCATAGAGCTCTCTCTCATAGACATAATAAAGACCCATAGGTCTTCCCTCCTGGAGAAGTACCGCACTAGTTTCTTTATCACTATTATCGGTCTCTACCACAAATGGCTTATGTGAGTCAACGATTGCTAGGATGGGAGCAGTGGCTATAGCTACCTTGAGCTGTTCAAAACTGCATTTTTGTGCTTATTCTCAAGAAAAGGTCTTACCTTTTGCTTTAAGTTGGTCCATCATAGGGAAAACAAACTGGCATATCCCGGATATATGTCGTTTAAAATCAATCCATGCCTAAAAATATTTAAAGCTCCTCAACCGTGTTGGGGATGTAGCCATCAAAGAATGGCAGTGACCTTGTCAGTGTCCATCTTGATGTCACAATAAGAGATCACATGACCAAGGTAATGTATCTCTGTTTTAAAGAACCACACTTGTTTGCTTCGCATACAACATGTGATCTTGTAGCTGTTTCAAACACTAATTGTAAGTGTTCTATTTGTTCATCTCACTCTTACTGTAAATGAGAATGTCATCAAGGAATACCACAATAGTTTTTCCAAGATAGGGACATAAGACACTATCCATTAGTGTCATAAATGTAGCTGGAGCATTGGTTAGACCAAAAGGCATAACCAAAAATTCAAAATGCCCGAACCGTGTTCTAAAGGCAATTTGGAGATATCTTGCAAAAGGATACGCACCTGGTGGTATCCTGAATGAAGATCTATCTTTGTATAGTATCTTGCCGCATGGAGTTGATCAAACAACTCATCCACTCGAGGCAGATGATACTCGTTCTTGATGATTATGGCATTTAATCCGCGATAATCTATACACATGCGCATAGTACCATCTTTCTTTTTTACCAATATAATTGGTGATGCCCAAGGCGAAGTGCTAGGTCTAATAAAACCACGGGCAAGGTAGTCAGCCAATTGACTCTCAACCTCCTTGGATTCTCTACCACTCATACAATAAGGTGGTTTACTCACCAATTTAGTGTCTAGCAAGACATCTATGCCATGCTGCACATCACGTGTAGGGGGTAAACCCGATGGTAAATCACTTGAGAATACATCACGATACTCCGTAAGTAAGTGAGTCAGCTTTTGCCATGCAGAAGGGAAAGTAAACTAGAGTTATGCTGGATGGAGAATCTTGTAATTCCTGTAATGTTTGTTTTACAACAGTTGCACGTTGCTCTATAGAATTAAAATTGAGAGCACTTTGCTCGTTAGATTTGTTAACACTTTTTTTATCATTAGAATTCATTGCACTTTGCATACCATTACTAGAATTTGACATGGCTCCAAAACATTCACCAAGGTCAATCATAGACTTGACTACATTGGCTGAAGGATTTGTAGCTGCTTGCTCCAAAACAGGGGTCAAACACAATACGGTAGCTTAAATCTACAGATTTAAACAGAAACAAAGTGAGCCTATTAGGGATTGTGCAACTCAAATGAAACAATACATTGCGAGATGCCCAAAACTAGAGATACCTGCAGAAGAATGACTAGTATCATTGTTTCTAGAGGGGATGCTAAACAAAGAACTTCATGCTATACTGTATAGCAAGAAGCATACAACCCTAGAAGAGTGTGTGTCAGATGCTATTGACTTAGGAGACAATTGTGATATTTTCAATGAGGAAGATGTCCCTAAGAATAACCAAAGCGAGAAGACAACATCCACCAAACCAACACAAGTGGGAACGGCTCCTGCAACATCACTTTCAGCCATAGAAGAAATGCTCAAAAGGATGAATGACATGATGAATAACAAGGAAAAAGCACCTATGAGAGGATCAGGACAAGGGATACCTCAACAGAGACAACCAATTAGACCGCAAAAATGGTGTGCAATCAAGGGTTAGTGGACCAACCGTGAGACCAATGAGTGCTACTATTGACCAAAGTATGAAGGGAATGTTTAGTACGTGCCTATGAGGCCACAAGGACAACCTATGTACAGATAGCAGCCTAATATGGCCCCAGCTCAAAGACCACTGATGGGTATGGAAAGACCTCAACCCGTGTTGGGTCAACAACCTCCATATCTGGGACATGATGCAGTACCTGTAAAGTACATGCATCCAGAGGGAGTCATAGATGAACAAGCACTAGTGCCTGTTACATCCTATGCTCAGCCTAGTCCATCTACAGTAATGGTAGACAGAGATTGGTATAATTCACATCCACCACCAATGGAAGAACCTGTGACTTATACTACACTAGAGCTAGCACCAATGTATTATGTAGCTAATCAAGCTGTAAGGCCTCCAATGGTAAGACCCATGATTAAGCCACAAATTGGGAACTGTCATAAATGTGGTGCAGATGATCATTGGAAAAATAAATGCCCAGAGCCTAACAAGAACCTCAAGCCAGTTGAAGCTTATTGCTTACAATGTTGCAAAAAGGGAGGACACTTCCCAGAAGATTGTCCAAAAAATCCTTTAAACAAGGGTAAAACAATAGTGAACTTAGTCCAAGTGATACCTAGTAGCTCTTGTGAGAGTGAACCCATTTTTCCAATCAAGGTAATCACCAAAGCCTAGGCTAAGAAAAAGAAACATAACTCCTCTGATGATTTGGAAAATAAAAAAATTTCCTCTCAAAAGACCAAAAGAAGTAGAAACAAAAGGTATGAGATGAGAAAACAAAAACAAAGGGCTGAAAACGAAGAGAAAGCAAAGAAGCTATTCCAGGAAAAGGTGAAAGAAATTGGAAGCAAAATCAAAGAAACCACCGTGAAATCTGGAGGATCAATTTTGGTTGAGAAAATTTTGAGCCTATTAATGCAGCCTTGGAAGCTTACCAAGCGGGACTTAAATCAGGCCAAAAACATGGAAAACAAATGGAAAAACTATCCTTCTCTAGACATGGAAGCAGCTAAGCTTGAAGCGTATCAAAATTTGGTAAGAATCACGCAAGAGATGCTGGAAAAAAAAAAACCCAAGCTCGATCGAGAGTATGGCAAAACCTAAGAAGCTTGTGATAAGAGCCAATAAAGAAAAATCCAAAGTGGTGGTAGAACCCCACCTTGAAACCAAAGAGCCAGAACTTATAGTGTCAGACAACGAAGATGCCTTAGATGGAATTCCATTCGCAGAAGAATCCTGGCCAAGACACTTATGTGAAAAAGTTAGAGAGATCAATGATGGGAGCCTAACTTTAAATTCAGCTCCTATAGAGGAAGTTTGGTTAGACAATCTACCTCCTGATATGGACGTGGATGTACAATCCTTGTATGGGGATTGCGGATCTGAAGCTTTGAAATGTCTAAACCATTGACCTTGAAAACACTACCCTCTTACTTGGAGATAATGAAGATGAATCCATAGTGTGTAAAACCACTCAAGTAAAAAGAGTGGAACAGACCCTAGAAGTAGACAACATCCATTCAATCATGTCTACACCCATCCAATGCACACTTGCTTTAGGATAACTATTGAAAATCAGGCCATATTTATGGAATGATCTACAGAAAACTTTCAAGAAGGTGGGAATAACAGGGCTAATCGCAAAAGAATTGGAAAAATTGAAACACAAAATGGATACCAAAGAGATTCGATTGGTTCCAATGAGAAAAGTTGGAGAATACTACGAAGGGGAAGAAGGAAACACAACCCTTCCAATGAAATATAATGACATAGAAAACATGGCAATACTGGATAGTGGGGCAGGCATAGCCATAGCCACAAAAGTAGTATGAGAGTCCTGGGGACAACTAGCCATTAGACAAATTCGCATGAAATTGCAATTGGCTGATGGACGTAGCGAAAGACCCTTAGGACTGCTTGAAAAGGTGATAGTTAATTCGTGGGAACTGAATATCAACACACTTTTTCCATAGTAGACTTTGGAAAGAAACTCAATTACAAAATCATATTGGGAAGACCTTTCATGCGACAAGTACAACACATCCAAGATTGGAGAAACAATTATCTGTACTTGAAGCAAGTGTGATCAATAACAAGAGTTAATTTGAAAGATCACACTTATAGAGATGTCATGAAAACTCCCATACAAGAATTTGAGTCAGTCTCTTCAACTGAAACTAAGCTTCCATCTTGGTTGAACAAAGACACTCCTATTTGGATGTACGAGCTTCAGAAAACGGAAGCTTAAAACGAGAAGAATGTATCTTAGAAAGGGATTGCACAGACAAATCCTATGTACCTTAACCCTTTCCAGAGCATTTGTTTGAGCCATTTGAGTGGACTCAAATTTTAGCGACAATGGAGGTATGTGTAAATACATCTATGCCTACTCAATTTTGCAATGAGGAAGGCTACAACATAATTCCCATCCAAATGATCTCAACCCTTCGCATTGAAGACGAAATTTTGAAACCCAAGAACTTGATGAAAGCTCAACAAGTCTTTTCAAACCTCTACTATGATGCAACAGATGAGTTAGAAGAACATCCAGCTACCTTGGATGATTCGGGGTTGGAAAAATAACATGTAAGAGCTAAGCTACTCATGAAAGGAGGGGAGGAAAAGGATTTTGACTTTCCTAACCAGAAACCAAGAAGACAAAAATGGTATAGAAGAAAAAGAGACACGAAAAATTTGAAAGCCAGACCTATGCCATCAATCTCCAGTAGAACACGATTTCTAATGCAGATAGAGACACATGATTGTGTCAAGGACAAAATCACTGGTAGATATCCTTTAAAAAAAAATACAAAAATGTTAAAAACAATGAGAAAAATAAGAAAGGAAACTGAAGCAAAACCTAAAAACCAGAACAAGGTTTCAACCATGACACAAATGGAACAAAAAAAGAAATATTAAGAGTTGAAAAAAGCTCTAAAGGAGGTATATACAACTGAAATGTAAACCACTGAAGAGGATGGTAAAGATGTAACGAGTGTTCCATCCCATTACAAGAAATATACTCTCCAAGATTGGAAAATCATAATCAAACAACCTGTTAGAGAACTACGAAAATAGGGTGAGTCCTACCAGGGGCCTGAAAACGCAAAAAAGATAGATCTGGCGGAACTAGGAGAAGAGCCTAGACTAGCCTACATTGCAAATGACCTTATGGAAGAAGAAGAAGATCTTTTATTAAGCTTATTGAAGGAATACCGAGATATCTTTACTTGGTCTTATAAGGATCTCAAGGGTGTTAATCCAGAAATCTATCAATATACCATACCCATGAGAGATGATGCTAAACCAAGTAGACAAAGGCCATACACATATAATAAAACATTTGCAGAAATATCAAAGAAGAGATTGAAAAGGTAAAGGAGACCGAATTCATTTATGAAATGGAACACCTAGATTGGATGTCTTCCATTGTGGTAGTACCCAAGAAAAATGGAAAATTAGGAGTGTGTGTCAACCTCAAGAATGTGAATGCAACTACCATTAGAGACAACTTTCCTCTTCTAACCATTGAGCATGTTTTAGAACGAGTTGCAGGAAAAGAAGCTTACAGCTTTTTAGATAGCTATTCGGGATACAATCAACTTTTTGCTGATCCCAAAGATAAGCATAGAACTGCCTTTGCAATGGACTGGGGTATTTTCGCGTATCGGGTTATGCCTTTTGGGTTAACTAATGCTCCTACCACCTTCCAAAGATTAATGAGCCATGCTTTTAAAGAATATCTTCACAGTTTCTTGGAAGTATATATGGATGATCTATGCGTACATTCATCAATCCAAGTTGATCATTTTGAACACCTCAAAAAAGTATTCGAAAAATGTAGACTTTATAGGATTTTCTTAAATCCTGAGAAGTGCACATTCATAGGTAGACAAGGAAAAATTCTTGGACATATAGTGTCTAAAAATATCATAGCTACTGACATGGATAAGATTCATGTTATTGCTGATTTGCCTAGAACAACAACAGTCAAGGGGGTTCAAGTCTTATGGGACATTGTGGATATTACAAACGATTCATTTACATGTACGATATAATTGCAAAACCTATGTACACCTTGATTACACACTTGAATGATGACTGATGAGTGTGAAGAATTTCATGAAGCTTAAGAAAGCTCTCACTTCAGCTCCAATATTGAAAGCACTAGATTGGAATAAGATATTCCACATACATGTAGATGCTTACAATTTTGCCATTGGGTGTATACTAGCTCTACCAGGAGACGTAAAAATTGATTTTCCTATTTCTATGCTATCTGATATGGCAGAAAAGAACTATATCATCACCAAAAGTGAAGGATAGGAATGTTCTATGCCGTAAAAAAGTATAGACATCACCTATTAGCTAACAAATTTGTGTTCTTTGTGGACCACCAAGCCTTATTGTATTTGGTCAACAAGCCACGCAACACAGTAAGAATAGTGAGGTGGTTCATCATTCTTCTGGAATTTGATTTCACTGTAGTTGTAAAAAAGGGCACTACACATCAAAAAGAATATCATTTGTCAAGGATTGTTTTAAGAGAACCACTTAAAGGAGTAGATGATGATCTACCAGATGCATATCTGTTCTTCGTGAAAATGATACCTCGATGGTCAAAAAACATGGTATCATTGATGACCATAGCTCAAGTGGATTTGCGAATACCATTTTTATTACAATCAGATTAATTGAGCAATTGGCTATGTTCAATTACTAGATGGAAGGCTATACAAAAGAAATCGAGATGGAATATTGCTTTTATGCATTAATCCTGAGGAGAAGACCCAATACCTAAGTCAAGCACATATTATCATAGTAGGACTTCACTTTGCGGAAGATAAAACTATGCGACGGATTTTGAGACTTGGAGCATCTTGGCCAACTATGAGGAGTGATGTTCATTCTTTTGTGAAAAATATTGTCCTCGGTGTCAAAACAAACATCCATACCTCATGTAACATTGTTCCAAATGTCACCTATTCCTAAGTGGAGAAACTACATAAAATGACCATTGGTCATAAAGGGTTCTTCATTAATAAAATATCCATTAACTTGGTTTTTTGTTGCATATTCCATAGGGCAACCCTATGTTGCTACCTATTATTTGTAATAAGTAAATGTTTTTTAGGATCAATCTCCATTATAGTTGTACATGAAATCATACTTCGCCTTACATGATACACTTGGGGTATCCTATAAGAATACGTGGAAAACAAGTTGAGTTACAAAAGTGGATTCTTTTGAGAGTCTATCAGAATATTGCTTCTTGGTAAGATGAGGAGTAGACAGTCCATGTCTATTTAAGAATTATACGAGTTATTCCTATATCTTATCTCCTGTATATTATTCGTTGACTTGCCAATTCACACAATTATTACTCCTACTCAAATCTCTCATGCTTAAATTCTTGTTGAGACGTGTCAAACATATCAAATTTGATTGTATATCATGGGATTACATGTGTATGCCTTTAAAGCGCTAGAAGGGATACTTTTGTCAAAAAGATGATTGGCACACTACAACATCCATCAAATTGTGGAGTTTAAGAAGTTTGGGGATCCCTCTATGTTAACCATAGATAGTTCACAAAATGCTCCATCTTTCATGAAGAACAACTCTACTTTTGGAATAAAATATGCATGTGGAAGGTAAATGTACCTAAGGACTTAAACTTAGAGTGCCAACCTTTTGTTTTCTTCTATAAGTAAGCCCAAAACACCTATCAATAGCTTGAATTATATACATCTATAAGAAGCACTCCAATTTTTGGAAGAAATTGCTTGAGGAGATAAAGAGTTAACTTTTGCTCAATTAGAACATCTTGCTTGAGATAATCTACTATTTGCTGAGAAGAGAGAAATAGGCTTTTCTCAATTAGAGCGTTTTGCCTGGATAGGTTCTACTATTAGTCAAGAATTTTTCTGAAGATAGGTTCTACTAGTAGTTAAGTAGTGAGAACAATAAGTTTGCTCAGTTAGAGCATCTCACTTGAGGTAGGCTTTACTCTTAATTTGAGATCTAAGTAGAGAAAATAGAGGTTTCTCTTGGTCGAAGGGACAATCTCCTGTGAAAATATTGACTGCAATCATTCAATTTGATTTTTGCTACAAGCACATAATTATTGTGTGGGACAGTATTTGACGTGATGCAAGTTTAGAGAGGAGAGCATTACTATTCTTATGGAGAGTTATTTCATTGATCAATGTTTTTAAGGACAAAAACACTCCTTTAAGGAAAGTAATATTGCCACAAAGACAAGGGCATGACTATGTTGGCACACGAGTCAATTGAGCATCCAAGTTAAGTGGTCTCCTCAAGGTAGGCCAAGAGAAGGTAGGCTAGGAGGTCTGTAAGAAGAGAATGTTTGGGTGGACAAAGGCATGTGTTAGTGCTTGGTCCTCAAAGTTCTCACCTAGAAATGTTGGTATCAAGGACTAAGTCCGAGAGGGAATAGGTCCATTCGAACTACTCCCCAAGTCAAGTCATCAATCAATCAACACCTAGTGGCTATCAAAGCATGTAATCACTATATTCAAACTCAACTAGCTGTCAAGCAATATGGATGTTTCCGTTTCCTCATTGTAAATGTGACCTTCTACTAGCATAAATGGCACTATAATTAGTAGCCAACAAGAACACCAATACCCACATGGAAGTTTAACCGTAGAAGGTTCGGGATCGATGTTCACATATCTTTATAGTTATCATGGGAGCAATGACTCTCAACGTTGGTGGAGTAAAGCCATGTGAATACATCAATAGCCAAGGAACACACACAAACATGAGGAACAAGTATTTCATTTGGCATTTTAGCTTGGCGTATGGTGGGAGATAATTGAGGTTTGGCAGGTCGGATTACGAGGACGTAATTAGGAGTATATAAAGCGGGTGCTGTAAAGGCTGGAATAGTAGTGCCCGCAAAACTGTAAGCAGCAGTGAGCACATCGAGCAGCATTTAGGGCTAGAACCCATCTTCATCATCAACAATGGCAATGGGGAGGGTGGAACTCTGCACAGGTATAAGAATATGGCACGTCTGTGTTATTATTCTACAAGTATACAAAAACCCACGTCTGTGTGCTATAGTCATATCATATGTCGTAATATTATTGATCTCCTTTTCTGGCCACCGCAGTGGCGATGGTGGCGGCGCTGCTGCTAAATATCATGGAGGGGACCTCCGTCGTGCAAGCAGCTACGCCCCGCTCAAGTGCAGGCTGCACGACCTCGTGCTGACCAACACTCCCGTGGCGACCGGGCTGTGCGAGTGGGAGCTCGTGAACAACTGCCCCTGTGAGGCCTTCAACATCATTGCAGCCTGCCAGGACCGGCGCTGGAACCAGAAGATCATCAGCCGCTTCGCCATGGAGGTGGACGTGCCCACCTTCGGCCACTGCACTCTCCTCCCCAACGTCAAAGTCCAACCCGTCTCCTCCGGCCTCCGCTACGGCCGCACCTACCCCTGCGCTGGCACTCTTCCGCTCTCCCTCGTCAATGTCGCCTTCGCCAACCCCTGCCTTTGATCATAGACTGGCCGGACCACTCGCTCCATCAACATACCTCTTTCTGATCCTTGAACGGACATCCCATTCTTTCTCTCTTGGTCCAGAGTGGAAATTTCATTTGCCTACATAATTGTGAAAATCTCTCTCTCTCTCTCTCTCTCTCTCTCTCTCTAACTTAAGTACTATATTACATTTTGTTACATGTTTACATCACGATGAGGAATTCCATCGTGTTATTCTGTTGAGGAACTGGCAGTGCTGCACAGTCCTCTAACAATTTATCTCGAATCATAGACCAAGGCAGTTGGAAACTGTGAAAGGTGTGTGTATCAAACAAAGCCGAGTTTCTAGCATTTCACAAAAAGGATAACACCCAAAGTCTCAGAGAAGCAATACATAAGTCTAAACGTGTAGAACCCGTTTGAATTGTTCCATAAAGCAGTCTATATTCAGAAACTTAGTCTTCCAATGCATCATACAAACATATCCACCAAGCATATATTGTAGGGAAGTTCCAAAATATGTGCTTCGTTGTCTCAAGGGGGCATTTTCCATTAGACATTCTCTTTTTGGCTAACAATTCATCATACATCAGATAGCTTCTTCAACCACCAACGTTGATCTAGATTGAACTCGCAAATCTTGTTGCATCTGTTCTCTATCTAAGGCTAAGGGATCAAGTATAGATAGAAACTTTTGGTTGGGGAGGTCCATCAATTTGTTGAAGTCTCTGGCAATGCTCAATCTTTGAATCTTTGATTAAATCGATTGCAAGAAGAAACTTTCAAATTGCTGACATGTGTACACAACTGTCCCCAAGTAATTTTGAGCCCATTTCCTAGTCTGAATCTTCTCTTAGCCACCATAAAGGCAATAATATTTATGTTAGAGTAACAATTTGATTGATTGGGCTTAACCCTCTTATGCTTTTTTTCCCAAGTAAACAGCAGGTGGTTTTTTAAACCCAAAGCTCCACCAACAAGACTCATACCCTAAGGGATTACCTGTATATCTGACTCTACCATCCCAAATCAACAAAGCACATTGTTTTTCTCAAGACTTAACCAACATATTAGTAGTATTCTCACACAATTGATGATGAGTAGCACAAAACAATTTGTCCCATGCAAACATATCCCAAACACCATGAAAGTACACAACAAGATTATACATCAATTTGTTTCAGTAAGGTTTCCCTACTAGCCACCATGTGCATTTGCAAATGAAGGATACCCAATCCTCCCAAGTGAATAGGCAATGCCAAATGCTTCCAGGCGAGCCAAGCTACAAGAGAAGATCCCCATAAAATCTCAGTATTTTTGATGTAAATCTCGCAACTGGTCAAGTATCAAAGGGAAGAAAACAAAGCATATAGAGGAAATCCACATAGCCTGCACAATCCTCAACCTAACATGAATTGGCCATTTAGTACAATGCCACAAAGCCATTTTGGTTTGGATTTTATCCTCAACCCATTGTGTCAACTATTTTGCAAATACATCAACTCCTAGAGGATAAACAAGGTTCCTGAATACATTTTCCCTAAGAATTCTCTTTTCTTGCCAAATCAAGCTATGAAAATTATTGTAAAGTCTAGGGGAGACTAGAGCCTGGAATCCACCTCCCAACCTCGCACTATAGCCCCTTCGCCCTAGCTGGATTCTTTTACCACATTGTCTATTCCGGCCCTTGGCCCAGTCCAAGACTCTCTGGCCTTGCCCTTGTCCTGACAGTACTCCCCCCTTAAAGAAGAGTTTTAGTCCTTGAAAACAAAAGTGGGAAACTTCTTCTTAAGAACACTAATGTTTTCCCAAGTGGCACCTTCGCCAGGTCAATCTTTCCACTTGATTAAAGCTTATCGACACACATGATGACGTGTACGTAAATCATGATAGTCGAGAATTTGTTCAGGTTCATGCGGTAAGGTAAGAGGTTCACCGAAATCGACCTGAATCTTTTGATCAATGGCATTGTCCGCCCTATGTAACTGCTTACGTAAACGGCTTACAGTAAACACCGGATGACACGAGCATGTGTAGGTAGCGATAATTTGTAGGCACGATCATCCACTGGCTTGAGTATTTTGAAAGGCCCATAATATCGTGGAGATAATTTAGGTGTTGGCCCAGTTTTCAGACTTTCTGAACGCTCTGGTACACGTAAAAATACTTCCTCCCCTTCCTCAAAGCTAACTTGCCGACGTATCTCATCAGTGTACTTCTTATACCGATCCTGCGCTTGTCGGATAATCTGACGAGCGAGTTTTAGCATATCCATGTGGTCTTGGAGAAAATCCTTACCATGTTGAAGTTTTTCGGTTGCCAATACCACTGTAACAGGTGACCTAGGTTGAAAACCATACATGAGCATGAAAGGACTAAATCCAGTCGTGACATGCGTAGCACGATTGTAGGCAAACTTGAGAATAGATAAATATTCTTCACAGTCTGATTGTTTCTTGCTAACGTATGCGCGTAGCATATCCTCTAGCACTTGGTTAACTTGTTCAGTTTGACCATCCGTTTCTGGATGATTGGTTGTACTGAGGTTTAGTTGTGTACCCAATCGTTTAAACACAACCCTCCAAAAATGACTATAAAACCTGGGATCACGATCACTGACAATGTTACTTGGCAAACCATACAACTTCTATAGGTTTTCCACAAATAACTTAGCTATTTCTTGAGTCTTAATCGTTGATTTGTTTGGAATAAAATTACATAGTTTAGTCAACCGGTCTACGACCACCCATACTGAGTCATGACCTCATACGGTGGTTGGTAAACCCACAATAAAATCCATAGATATACTTTCCCACTTACCATTGGGGATCTCCAAAGGATGTAAGAGTCCTCTTGCTTTCAGGCACTCTACTTTGTTAACCTGACATGTTTGGCAATGCAAGACATAACCTTGAACAAAGCCATGTAAACCTCCAATAAAACTGTCGTCGTACGAGAGCATAAATCTTTCTAATACTCGGGTGCCTGCACTTGGACTATCATGACATTCATAAAGAATTTGGAGCCGAATGTCTGTGTCCGTCGGTACACAAACTCTCCCCTTATGGAGTAGGTACCCATTGTCGATGGTGAAATGCTTCCATCGCTGTAGTTCATCACTCGACAGAGAAGAACTATGTATGGAGGTTAACGCTACACTACCATCATTGGAGTGAGAAGGATCCCTCATTTATACATGGCTCCACACTTTGGAATATGCATCATCATGCTCATATTTTCCCTTTAGAAAATCCAAAAATTCATTAAGAAGTTCCATGAACAAGAAAATTGATCCCAGGTATACGACTAAGAGCGTCCGTCAGCCACCACATTGTATCGTCCTTTATGATACCGGAGCTTGGCGTCATATTCTTGAAGAATCTCAGTCCACCTGGCTTTCCCATTCTTCAAACAAGTTTCTTATGTAAACCATTTGATGCTTTCATGGTCAAACACAATCTCAAACTGAGCACTATACAAATAATGTCTCCATGTTTTTAAAGCAGACACTATTGCATAGAGTTCACGTTCAAAAGTAGAGTAGTTCTGCTGTGCTGCATCAAGCTTATTTCTTTCAAATGCAATTGGCCGCCCATCTTGTAACATGAGTGCTCCAATAGCACGGTCATTGGCATCCATTTCCAAAACGAATGGTTTCAAAGAATCTACAATAGCTAGTATTGGAGTTGTAGCTAATGCATCCTTGAGCATATCAAAACTATGATGTCGAATGGGTCCCCACTGAAAAGCTTTTCCTTTGCCTTTCAGTTGATCCGTCATGGGAACATCAATATTAGCATAGTTTTTAATGAACCTTTGATAAAAACCTGCAAATCCTAAAAGAAATTGTAACTCTTTCAAATTTTTAGGAGAAGGCCAATGCCAAATTGTATCCACTTTGGATTGATCCATATGTAGCCCATTAGCTGAATTAACATGTCCAAGATAGTGAATTTCTTCTTTCAGAAAAAATCACACTTAGATTCCTTGGCATATAATTGATTTGTTTGTAACAATTCAAACACCTGCCTCAGATGTTGTAAGTGTTCTTCTTTAGAAGCACTGTATACAAGAATGTCATTGAGAAAAACGATGACAAATTTGCCCAACTACACCCTCAAGACACTATCCATAAGTGTCATGAAGGTTGCGGGCGCATTGGTTAAGCCAAATGGCATAACCAAAAACTCATAGTGTCCAAACCTTGTTCGGAATGCAGTTTTGGGTATATCAGCACGTCGAATACGTACTTGGTGATAACCTGACCGCAAGTCTATTTTCATAAAAATACGAGCATGAGTGAGCTTGTCGAACAACTCATCCACGCGTGGCAATGGGTACTTGTTCTTAACAATAACCGCATTTAAGGCACGATAATCTACGCACGAGCACATACTACCGTCTTTTTTCTTCACTAATAGGATAGGAAAAGCGCATGGTGAAGAACTGGGTTGAATAAACCCTTTACTAAGATAGTCAGCAAGCTGACGTTCCACCTCAGCAGCATTGAGTAACTCATGCGGTAGGGTGGTTTACTGACAGGTTTACTGTCTGCAACCACATCGATGCTATGTTGCACCGATCGTGTCGATGATAATCTTGGTGGCAAATCATTAGGAAAAACATCATGAAATTCCTTTATAATTTTTCTAAATCACGAGCAAACTTTGCTTGTTGGGAAGTAGCCATTGGTGGAAGAGATGAGAGAGAAGCATGCAGCGTTGAGGAATGTTCAACAGATTCAATGTTAGAGAGAAAATCGGACAATGAGTAACACAATAAAACTTGATCTATTTCATTATGAGAAATGAGCTATATAAGCTTAGCTGTACATATCAGTGGTGAAGAAGGTACATCCTTCTCTCCTAACAACAACACATGTGCACCATGGGTTCAAACATCAAGCTGTTGTGCTCATAGCTACGCTTCAGTGATGGTCCTAGGCTATGCAACCATTCCCTACCTAGAACCACCTCTGCCCTCTGCATATTCATAACCAAAAATTCCAAGGATGTGGAGCAGCCTTGCACCTCCAACGGGACAGCTCAGACTTGAGTATCCCAGACTTCTGCATATATCCATTCATCATTGCTACCTTGTAGTGGTGGGTACTTGGAGTTTGAGGCAATTTGAGTTTTTTCACCAATCCATAATTGAAAAAATTGTGAGTAGCACCGTCATCTACCAAGATGCGCACCTTGTGCCCTTGCAGAGATCCGTGCATATGTACTAACTCATGTGATCCAAAGGTCTATTGCCACATGGAAGCTGTGAGACAGCATTCATGCACCACCTCGGTGTGTGTTACTTCCACTATAGAGAATCGTGAGGAAGACTCAAGAGGCAGCAGTTGCACCATGTGCACTAGTTTCTCCTTGCCATGACCAGCAAATTTCCCATTGAGACAATCCTTTTTGCCATGACCGCTTCCTAAGCATTGAAAACATAATTTCTCTTTCTTAGCTTTTATCAAAGTCCTCATGAGAGAGAGGACCTCTGGACCCCTTGGATTTTTTAGATACTTCAGAATTGGCTACTATAAATTTTCTTTTATTGTGCCCGTACTGTGTGCGTAAATTACCGTGTGTATTAGCAGGCACGTGATTATGATGTGATTTATTTTCATCTGGATCATCATGAATATGTGCTTTCACTATGGCTTCCTCAAGTGTTTTAGGGTCTTGAGTCTTGACGTGCTTCTTAAGCTCTGGCGTCAAACCACGGATAAACCCACATACATGCTGAAAGGTGTCTAGTCCTTCCAACTTGAGGAAAAAATCCCGATAGTGAGATATATATTCAAGTAATGATGGGTATTGGCGCATGAAACATGCGTCAAGAATTCGATGTGCCTCATTTGTAGGCAAGAATTCTTTGTGAAACATAGCCTCAAAAGTTGACCAACTCTCTGGTATGATATTCTTCTCCTTGATAGACATCCACCACTTGTAGGCCTTGCCTTCCAGATTTAAGCTTGTTTGCAATGATCTGACTGCATCTGGAGTACACCGTAAGGCATGAATTCCATCCCACTTTTGCTGAGAAAGACATTCACTGCATCCTTATTGCAATCTCAATCTTCTCCCTTAAAAGTCGGTGCACGTGGTTTTGTGTTTTTCAACAACTCATCCACCTCCTTTGCAGTGAGAGTGTGCAAAGAATCTGGAGATGGACCATGTCCATGATCAGAAGGGCCTGCCCCTGTGTAGCAACGTGCTCATGCATGTGTGTGGCAATAGGCCCTTGGCCTGCTGCTACGTAAGTTGTATCACTAATGTAGATAATTTAGTGACGTTTTCATTTAAAGATGCAAAATTTCCTTCCATGACTAATATGCGTGTCTGAAGTGCACGAAATTCTTGAATATCAAGTAGTTCATATGCGTCGTCACCTACCGTAGCGTCGCGGGCACTCTCCGTGAGAGCATCCACCGCGAGCCATCATGGACAAGATCAGGTGTTTTGATGCTCGAAATTAAAAGTCATATTAATATCTGAATCCATGGCAACACTGTGCAGTGGAAGGAATAGAAGGAAAAATACCTGGAGTCGAGAAGGTGTCCCATAGATGTAGGATGTACCGCAACCGATATTATTATCGAGAAAGAATCCCGTAGACGTAGAATGTACCGTCACCGGTAATTAGCTGTGCTAATTGCGTTCGTGCTCCAAGCTTGAAGCGACCGGAAAGTTTGTTGGTAGTCCAAGCTTTAGTGAACTGTAAATTCACCTGTTCAAGGGCACCAATGAGATTTGACGCAGTTGGCGGTAGGTTTCAAAGCAAATAGTTGTTTTTCTGCATTCTCATGAAGTTACCAAGAATGTATGGTGTCTAGGAAACAATCCCAACCGCTCACGAGCAAAGGGAAGAACCCTACTGTGGGTACCCACCCTTAAGCTTCAAAAACATTTTGTTGTCCAATAATCCTAGGGGTTTTGGGCGCCTGTAGTGTGGAAAAAAGCTTGACTGCAGTGCTGTTGGCAACGAGAATGATTAGGAGAGAGAGGTATCTTGCTCGATGTTGCTCGGGGGGGCTCGCCCTCTGTCGGGTATGCCTCAGCAGGCCACCACGACCCCATCCGGCTAAAACGTGCCCGCTTTCGTCATGGTCAACCTCTGTGGTGTTCTCCCCACCAAGGTTGCCTGCATATGCCCTTGAGGGTCTTTTATTTTTTTGCTTAGCAAGTGGCCATGCCCGCCTCCTTCTCTCTTTGCATGTGCATGCTTAACCAAAAGCAGTGGTCCACGACCCATCCCTCTTGCCTAGAATAACCTTGCTCTTGATACCAGTGTAAAGACTAGGGGAGACTAGAGCCTAGAATCCACCTCCCAACCTCCACACTATAGCCCCTTTGACCTAGCTGGATTCCCTTTCCACATTGCCTAGTCCGGCCCTTGGCCCAGTCCAAGACTCTCTGGCCTTGCCATTGTCTTGACAATTATCTCTACAGATACGTCTATCAACAGAGACTTCCCCAGATTCAAATCTAAAGCAGCTACAAGAGAATAAAAATTTGAGTATGACATACATTCACCAATATTAGCATTCTCAGCATGGGAGAAAATAATATTGTCATCTTTTAACCCCAAATCAAGTACATGATAAGATCCATTATGTACATAAAATATTCTGTTTGGAGCAACTGAACATAGGATGCAGCTTGTTTCTGGTACAATATTGTTTCGATATTTAATAGCATATGCTCTATTACGATCTGTGTCAAATCGACTCTTATAGGACATATGAGTGGGATGATCAGATCGTCCACAATATTCACAAGAAGAAGAAGAAGAGTCTCTAGATAAACGTGGTTGTTTAGTGTTAATATTGTGTTCTTCATCTGTTGTAGTAAGAACATTTCTTATTAGCAAATTTGAGACGAGAGAAAATATTGCCGCGACAGTCACCTCTGCGGTTTCCTCTTTGAAATGGACGCCTTCGAGCATTGAAAGCACATTCGATTTGTTGTGACTCAGTATCCTCTTGTGAAATCATAGTTGTATCATGACCATCATTACGTCATTCTTGACGTTGAGAGCATTCAATTAAAGACATGCAGGCTTGGTCAAAATCGAGACCATCTTTATTAGATAGAATAGTAAAAATGCTATCATAAGAAGAGTCCTTCACCATATCAAGAAGAAAGTGTAATCAGTTGTTTTTGTGAAACAGGATCATCGACAGCACCAAGTTGATTAAAAATAGATTTGAAAGACTCAATGTATCTCATCATCACAGTACTAACTTCATATTGTAAGTTGTTATGCAACCCTCTTAAATAAAGTATTTTTGTAACAGATTTCTTCTGAAAGTTTGTAATAAGGTACTTCCATATGTCATGGAAAGTAGGCAGTCCATACATATGAAGCAAAAGGAATCAGTAAGAGCAGAAAGAATATACCGACATGCTTCTTTATCATATTGTTGCCAATCGGTATACGCAACATTCCAATCTTCCAATATAGGTCCTTCAGTGATAATCACAATTTCATGATCCGTATGAACAGGCTGAGGCGGACAAATACGATTTCGAAGGACAACATCAGAGAGTTCATCGCCTTCAAGAATTAGCAACATCTTTGCTTTCCAGCCTGGAAATCCTTGGCCTTGGAAAAGAGGAACAGAACAAGGAAAGCCGTTGACACGAATAGTCATAGCAATATCTAGTTGTGAGAAAACGTAAAAGATAAGATCGCAGAATCTGTACACCATATATGGTGAAGGCTGCAATTGAGAAAAAGAGAAATATGATGACTGTGTTCTGTCAATGATAAAACGCAAGAAGGATGCTCAATAAACGTCAAAGATCTGAGGGACGTCACCCAAAAAACAGGGAAAAAGAGACGTTATTAATAAAAGAGTCCTCAAAATAGAGTGACGTGAGATGCAAGATTGACGGCCACAATATAAGCAACAAAAAGCTAAGATTGCTCAAAAACGTCGATGCCAAAATTACAAAAATGATCGCAGACGCTTCATGAAGACGCACGAGGAAGAAAGCTGCGTGAAGCTCAATTGCAATAAAAACAACAAAACTTTTTGCTGTAAACTCCGATTGACGCAAACCCATAACTCAAATCAAAGAGCTCGAGGAGACGAACAAGGTTAGGATGAAAAGTGTCATTTAGCTGTGCTTCATTGCGCATTTTCCGTTTCTCTAAATTTTGAGTAGAAGACCCTCAAAAATTGAGACAAAGGGCAGGGTGTCAAAAGACAAATCAACAAGAAAACGTAATCAATGATTCACCATATTGATTATCAATAAACACCACACAAAGTACTAATCGTATTCTTATTAACACAAAACAACCATAGTTAACAAGAATCAATCCTTAAAAATAAAATTTGTAGCAATTCTAAATCTTACATGTGAATCACATACACATACTATTTTGTCACCATAATGTGAATCGGCGCGTGATCATTACCGCTGTGATACCATGTTGATGAGAGAGAGAGAGAGAGAGAGAGAGAGAGAGAGAGAGAGAGAGAGAGAGAGAGAGAGAGAAGAGACACACCATGTAGGCTCTCAAAGACTGATTCATATTGAGGACACGATACAAATATATAGGTGAGACCAAGTTGAGTAGAGTGAGCCATATATAGATCCAATAGAAATCACTTGAGAGTAAGCAAACAAAATGTGTGTATGTGTGTGTGCCTTAGGGGATGCACTATGCAATCATGTTAGTTTATAACCTGAGTTCAAAAGGAGGGGTTTTAAAAATAAAATATTTAGGCAATTTAATAGAGATACATTAAAATAAGGGGGTTGAATATTCAATTTTGAACCCTAAAATAAGGGGTCATTTTATTCATTCAGACATGTGAAAAGAGGGGTTTTTCTAATACCCCGCAAATGCATGTTATATAGGGTGATACTGAATGGTGAACCCACGAGGTGTGTGTGTGTGTGTGTGTGTGTGTGTGTGTGAGAGAGAGTGTGAGAGAGAGAGAGAGAGAGAGAGAGAGAGAGAGAGAGAGAGAGAGAGATTGAGTGTGTGTATGTATGTGCATCCACCCTTACCCTGATATCATACTCAATGTTGAAACCATAGACCCATTGAGTATGCGCCTACTACCTCATCAAGTCCATGAGGGTAAAAAATTCAAGTGTGAAGCCAATCAAGTTGTTATATTAAAATTAAAGAAGAAAGACAAGCACAATCATGCTTGATAGTCTTGATATTGACCGATGATGTCTCTGTGAACATTATACTCTAGTAGAAATTTAAAGGCATTGTGATCCATTTGAGAAAAGTATGCAATATCTTCAAAGTATTTATGTGAACATGAAAATTCCATATTGGATACAAATTCTAGCAAGAGGAAGTCTGATGAGTAGCTCTTATCTACTCCAACCAATCAAGTCAAATGACTCAGAAGGCTATGAATATGAACCCTTATCTGAGGCTAGTGTCCATACCAACTAGCACGTATCAAAGAAAAGGGATTTACCACCGACAATGGGCCTATGAACGACCATAAACAACACAATAGTTTAAAGCCAATATCCCCACCAACCCATTTGCCTAAGAAGTGTCTGTGTTTAGGATGTGTATGTTGTTTTACTAAGATACTACTTATACACAAAAGAACATTTTGTTCAAAGGTAAACTTGATTAAGACATTAGTAAGGTGATCAAAGAACCTATCGAACTTCTCTCACCATCCCGTTTACCAAGGTTTTTTTATCTAAAAGATTAGAAATCCCATGGTACCATAATTACAATATTTTGTCTATGCAAAGTAACATCGTGGCAAAGAAACCATCATGACCATAAAAGCAATAGAGAAACCATGTTGATCCTGAAAGACTATAGAAGCTAAAGAGCAAAAACCCATCAACATTTTCATGAGTGAAAAAAAGTGGTAGTTAGACCAAACATCAATCAAAGCCAACCCATCGGCCTCATCAAACTATTACAAGTACAATAATGAATGTTCCCCATTGATCAATCAAGCATCTATAGATATTTATTATTCTAATAGCATCCCTGAGATCTGCTACTATTATGAAATTCTTCCACTATTTTTACTCTACGTATAGGTCATAGTAGCAAGCAAGAAAAAGGAAACCCATATAGAAGAGAAAGAAGAATTAGTTGTTCTATATTGTTTATTTTCCTTGATTGAGCTCTTCATCCTTAATTATGCACATCACGAACAACACAGCCATTGGTCTGATACAACTATAACACAACAAATACGCGGTGACCCTAAAATCCATAAAATATCATCACTCATATAAGAATTATACAAGCATACCTCCATAAGTTTTTGTATATGTTGCTCATCAAGATTAATGATTAGAGAGTAAGAGAGACAGAGAAAGACCAAGCGTGCTATATGAACCTCCAAATTGGAGTGGCACACATATCGTTGTGAGAGAGAAGAGGAGAAGAGAGTAGAAGATTATAGACACAAGTCACTATGTAAAATCTCCCCCGTACAAGAGTGAGAGTTTTGCTCTTGCAATAGGAAAGATTGCAATGCTCAAAATGATTACAAATGTCTACTTGGACATCAAAGGACCATTGGTCATAAAGGGTTCTTCATTAATAAAATATCCATTAAATTGGTTTTTTGTTGCATATTCTATAGGGCAACCCTATGTTGCTACCTATTATTTGTAATAAGTAAATGTTTTTTAGGATCAATCTTTATTATAGTTGTACATGAAATCATACTTCGCCTTTCATGATACACTTGGGGTATCCTATAAGAATACATGGAACACAAGTTGAGTTACAAAAGTGGATTCTTTTGAGAGTCTATCAGAACATTTCTTCGTGGTAAGATGAGGAGTAGACACTCCATGTCTATTTAAGAATTATACGAGTTATTCCTATATCTTATCCTGTGTATATTATTCGTTGACTTGACAAGTCACACAAATTATTACTCCTATTCAAATCTCTCATGCTTGAATTCTTGTTGAGATGTGTCAAAGATACCAAATTTGATAGTATATCATGGGATTACATGTGTATGCTTTAAAGTGCTAGAAGGGCTACTTTTGTCAAAAAGATGATTGGCACACTACAACATCCATCAAATTGTAAGGTTTAAGAAGTTGTGGGGATCCCTCTATGTTAACCATAGATAGTTCACAAAATGCTCCGTCTTTCATGAAGAACAACTCTAGTTTTGGAATAGAATCTCCATGTGGAAGGTAAATGTACCTAAGGACTTAGAGTGCCAACCTTTTTTTTTCTTCTATAAGTAAGCCCAAAACACCTATCCATCGCTTGAATGATATACATCTGTAAGAAGCACTCCAATTTTTGGAAGAAATTTTTTGAGGAGATAAAGAGCTAACTTTTGCTCAGCTATAACATCTTGCTAGAGATAATCTACTATTCACTGAGAAGAGACAATAGTAGGTTTTTCTCACTTAGAGCATTTTGCTTGAGATACGCTGTACTATTAGTTAATGAAAGAGAGAAATAGGCTTTTCTCAGTTAGAGCGTTTTGCCTGGGATAGGTTCTACTATTAGTCAAGAGTTTTTCTGAAGATAGGTTCTACTAGTAGTTAAGTAGTGAGAAAAATAAGTTTGCTCAGTTAGACCATCTCACGTGAGGTAGGCTTTACTCTTAATTTGAGATCTAAGTAGAGAAAGTAGAGGTTTCTCTTGGTCAAAGGGGCGATCTCCTGAGAAAATATTGACTGCAATCATTCAATTTGATTTTTTCTACAAGCACATAATTCCACATATGAGTGCCAGATGTAATGGTACGTACTGCGTGGGATAGCATTTGACGTGATGCAAGTTTAGAGAGGAGAGCATTAATATTCTTATGGAGAGTTATTTCATTGATCAATGTTTCTAAGGACAAAAACTCTCCTTCAAGGGGAGTAATATTTCCACAAAGACAAGGGCAGGACTATGTTGGCACATGAGTCAATTGATCATCGAAGTGAAGTGGTCTCCTCAAGGTAGGCCAAGAGAAGGTAGGCTACGAGGTCTGTAGGAGGAGTATGGTTGGGTGGACAAAGGCATGTGTTAGTCCTTGGCCCTCAAAGTTCTCACCTAAAAATGTTGGCAAAAATGAAACTGAACAAGCTCCACCAAGGTATCAACTTGGTATCAAGGACTAAGTCCGAGAGGGAATAGGTCCATTCGAACTACTCCCCAAGTCAATTCAACTAGGTGTCATGCAATATGGACGTTTCCTTTTCCTATTGTAAATGTGACCTTTTACTAGCATAAATGGCACTATAATTAGTAGCCAACATGAACACCAATACCCACATGGAAGGTTACCCGTAGAAGGTTAGGGGATCGATGTTCACATATCAGTTATCACGGGAGCAATGACTCTCAACGTTGGTGGAGTAGAGCCATGTGAATACATGAATAGCCAAGGAACACAAACACACACATATGAGGAACAAGTATTTGATTTGGCTTTTCAGGTTTGACAGGTCGGATTACGAGGACGTAATTGGGAGTATATAAAGCGGGTGCTGTGAAGGCTGGAATAGTAGTGCCCGCAAAACTGTAAGCAGCAGTGAGCACATCGAGCAGCGTTTAGGGCTAGAACCCATCTTCATCATCAACAATGGCAATGGGGAGAGCGGCACTCTGCACAGGTATAAGAATATGGCTTCCTGTCACTCAATTATGTGGTTGATATAATTGAGTGAGTGCTTGAGTGCGTTATTATTCTACAAGTATACAAAAACGCACGTCTGTGTGCTATAGTCATATCATATGTCGTAATATTATTGATCTCCTTTTCTACCGCAGTGGCGATGGTGGCGGCGCTGCTGCTAAATATCATAGAGGGGACCTCCGTTGTGCAAGCAGCTACGCCCCGCAAGTGCAGGCTGCACGACCTCGTGCTGACCAACACTCCCGTGGCGACCGGGCTGTGCGAGTGGGAGCTCGTGAACAACTGCCCCTGTGAGGCCTTCAACATCATTGCAGCCTGCCAGGACCGGCGCTGGAACCAGAAGATCATCAGCCGCTTCGCCATGGAGGTGGACGTGCCCACCTTCGGCCACTGCACTGTCCTCCCCAACGTCAAAGTCCAACCCGCTTCTCCGGCCTCCGCTACGGACGCACCTACCCCTGCGCTGGCACTCTTCCGCTCTCCCTCGTCAATGTCGCCTTCGCCAACCCCTGCCTTTGATCATAGAGACTGGCCGGACGACTCGCTCCATCAACATACCTCTTTCTGATCCTTGAACGGACATTCCATTTTCACCATTCTTTCTTATCGGTGCTATTATTGGTCCAGAGTGAAAATTTCATTTGCCTACATAATTGTGAAACTCTCTCTCTCTCTCTCTCTCTCTCTCTCTCTAACTTAAAGTACTATATTACATTTTGTTACATGTTTACATCATGATGAGGAATTCCATCGTGTTATTCTGTTGAGGAACTGGCAGTGCCACACAATCCTCTAACAATCTATCTCGAATCATAGACCAAGGCAGTTGGAAACTGTGAAAGGTGTGTATCAAACAAAGCCGAGTTTCTAGCATTTCACAAAAAGGATAACACCCAAAGTCTCAGAGAAGCAATACATAAGTCTAAACGTGTAGAACCCGTTTGAATTGTTCCATAAAGCAGTCTATATTCAGAAACTTAGTCTTCCAATGCATCATACAAGTATCATACAAACATATCCACCAAGCATATATTGTAGGGAAGTTCCAAAATATGTGCTTCGTTGTCTCAAGGGGGCATTTTCCATCAGACATTCTCTTTTTGGCTAACAATAATTCACCATACATCAGATAGCTTCTTCAACCACCAACATTGATCTAGATTGAACTCGCAAATCTTGCTGCATCGTTCTCTATCTAAGGCTAAGGGATCAAGTGTAGATAGAAACGTTTGGTTGGGGAGGTGCATCAAGTTGTTGAAGTCTCTGGCAATGCTCAATCTCTAAATCTTTGATTAAATCTTGATTGCAACAAGAAACTTTCAAATTGTTGACATGTGTACACAACTATCCCCAAGTAATTTTGAGCCCATTTCCTAGTCTGAATCTTCTCTTAGCCACCATAAACGAAATAATATTTCTGTTAGAGTAACAATTTGATTGATTGGGCTTAACCCTCTCATGCTTTTTTTCCCAAGTAAACAGCGGGTGGTTTTTTAAACCCAAAGCTCCAACAACAAGACTCATACCCTAAGGGATTACCTGTATATCTGACTCTACCATCCCAAATCAACAAAGCCCATAGATTTTTTCAAGGCTTAACCATCATAATAGCAGTATTTCCACACAATTGAACATGAGTAGCACAAAACAATTTGTCCCATGCAAACATATCCCAAACACCATGAAAGTACATAACAAAATTATCCATCAATTTGTTTCAGTAAGGTTTCCCTACTAGCAAGCATGTGCATTTGCAAATGAAGGATACCCAATCCTCCCAAGTGAATAGGCAAGGCCAAATGCTTCCAGGGAGCCAAGCTACAACAGAAGATCCCCATAAAATCTCAGTTTTTTTGATGTAAATCTCGCAACTGGTCAAGTATCAAAGGGAAGAAAACAAAATATATAGAGGAAATCCAAATAGCCTGCACAATCCTTCACCTAACATGAATTGACCATTTAGTACAATGCCACAACCCATTTTGGTTTGGATTATATCCCCCATTGTGTCAACTATTTTGCAGATACATCAACTCCTAGAGGATAACCAAGGTTCCTGAATACATTTTCCCTAAGAATTCCCTTTGCTTGCCAAATCAAGCTATGAAAATTATTGTAAAGACTAGGGGAAACTAGATCTTGGAATCCACCTCCCAACCTCCCACTATAGCCCCTTTTCCCTAGTGGATTCTTTTTCACATTGCCTAGTCTGGCCCTTGGTCCAGTCCAAGACTCTATGGCCTTGCCCTTGTCCTGACATTACTTCCCCCTTAAGGAAGAGTTTTAGACCTTGAAAACAAAAGTGGGAAACTTCTTCTTAAGAACACTAATGTTTTCCCAAGTGGCACCTTCCTCAGGTCGATCTTTCCACTTGATTAAATCTTGTCGACGCACATGATGATGTGTACGTAAATCATGATCGTCGAGAATTCGTTCAGGTTCATGCGGTAGGGTAAGAGGTTCAACGAAATGGACCAAAATCTTTGGTCAAGGCATTGTCATCCCCATGTAATGGCTTATGTAAACGGCTTATAGAAACACCGGATGAACACGAGCATGTGTACGTAGCGATAATTTTGTAGGCACGATCATCCACTCGCTTGAGTATTTGAAAGGCCCATAATATCGTGGAGATAATTTAGGTGTTGGCCCAGTTTTCAGACTTTTTGAATGCTCTGGCACACGTAAAATTACTTCCTCCCCTTCCTCAAAAGGTAACTTGTCCGACGTTTCTCATCAGTGTACTTCTTATACCGATCCTGCACTTGTCGGATAATCTGACGAGCGAGTTTCAGCATATCCATGTGGTCTTGGAGAAAATCCTTAACCTGTTGGAGTTTTTCGGTTGCCAATCCCATCGTAACAGGTGACCTAGGCTGAAAACCATACATGAGCATGCAAGGACTAAATCCAGTTGTGACATGCTTAGCACTATTGTAAGAAAACTTGAGAATAGGTAAATATTCTTTCCAATCTGACTGTTTCTTGCTAACGTATGCGCGTAGCATATCCTCTAGCACTTAGTTAACTCGTTCAATTTGACCATCCGTTTCTGGATGATCGGTTGTACTGAGGTTTAGTTGTGTACCCAATCATTTAAACACAACGCTCCAAAAATGACTATTAAACTAGGGATCACGATCACTGACATTGTTACTTGGCAAACCATACAACTTATATAGGTTGTCCACAAATAACTTAGCTAATTCTGGAGTCTTAATCGTTGATTTGGTTGGAATAAACTTACATAGTTTAGTCAACCGGTCTACGACCACCCATACTGAGTCATGACCTCGTATAGTGGGTTGGTAAACCCACAATAAAATCCATAGTTATACTTTCCCACTTACCATTGGGGATCTCCAAAGGATGTAAGAGTCCTCTTGCTTTCAGGGGCTCAACTTTGTTAACCTGACATTTTTGGCAATGCAAGACATAATCTTGAACAAAGCCATGTAAACCTGGCCAGTAAAACTATCGTTGTACCAGAGCATAAATCTTTCTAATACTCGGGTGCCCTGCACTTGGACTATCATGACATTCATAAAGAATTTGGTGCTGAATGTCTGTGTCCGTCGGTACACAAACTCTCCCCTTATGGAGTAGGTACCCAATGTCGATGGTGAAATGCTTCCATCGCTGTAGTTCATCAGTCAGACAGAGGAGAACTATGTTCCCCATCCTTTCTTATCGGTCCTATTATTGGTTTAGAGTGGAAATTTCATTTTCCTATATAATTGCGAAAATCTCTCTCTCTCTCTCTCTCTCTCTCTCTCTAACTTAAGTACTATATTACATTTTGTTACATTTACATCATGGCGAGGAATTCCATCGTCTTATTCTGTTGAGGATTTGGCAGTGCTACACAGTCTCTAACAATTTATCTCGAATCATACACCAAGGTAGTTTGAAACTGTGAAAGGTGTGTGTATCAAACAAAGCTGAGTTTCTAGCATTCCACAAAAAGGATAACACCAAAGTCTGAGAAAAGCAATACATAAGTCTAAACGTGTAGAACCCGGTTGAATTGTTCCAAAAAGCAGTCTATATTTAGAAACTTAGTCTTCCAATGCATCATACAAATATCATACAAACATACCCATCAAGCATATAATGTAGGGAAGTTCCAAAATATGTGCTTCGTTGTCTCAAGATGACCACATTTGGGGCATTTTCCATCACACATTCTCTTTTTGACTAACAATTCACCTTGGGGAGAGCCCCTGTCAGGATATTCCACCATACATCAGATAGCTTCTTCAACCACCAGCTTTGATCTAGATTGAACTCGCAAACCTTGTTGCATCTGTTCTCTATTTAAGGCTAAAGGATCAAGTGTAGATAGAAACTTTTGGTTGGGGAGGTCCATCAATTTGTTGAAGTCTCTGACAATGCTCAATCTTAGAATCTTTGATTAAATCTTCATTGCAAGGATTTTTCAAATTGCTAACATGTGTACACAACTATTCCCAAGTAATTTTGAGCCCATTTCCTGTCTGAATGTTCTCTTAGCCACCATAAACGAAATAATATTTCTGTTAGAGTAACAATTTGATTGATTGGGCTTAACCCTCTTATGGTTTTTTGCCCAAGAAAACAGCGGGTGGTTTTTTAAACCCAAAGCTCCAACAACAAGACTCATACCCTAAGGGATTACTTGTATATCTAACTCTACCATACCAAATCAACAAAGCACATAGACTTTTTCAGACTTAACCAGCATATTAGCAGTCTTCCCACACAATTGAACATGAGTAGCACAAAAAAATTTGTCCCATGCAAACATATTCCAAACACCATGAAAGTACACAAAAAATTATCCATCAATTTGTTTCAGTAAGGTTTCCGTACTAGCCAGCATGTGCATTTGCAAATGAAGGATACCCAATCCTCCAAGTGAATAGGCAATGCCAAATGCTTCCAAGCGAGCCAGGCTACAACAGAAGATCCCCATAAAATATCACTAATGTTGATGTAAATTTTGCAACTGGTCAAGGATCAAAGGGAAGAAAATATAACATATAGAGGAAATCCCAATAGACTGCACAATCCTTAACCTAACATGAGTTGGCCATTTAGTACAACACCACGAAGCCATTTTGGTTTGGATTTTATCCTCAACCCATTGTGTCAACTAGTTTGCAGATACATTAACTCCTAGAGGATCACCAAGTTCCTGAATACAGTTCCCCTAAGACTTCTCTTTTCTTGCCAAATCAAGCTATGAAAATTATCTTTGCAGATACATCTATCAACAGAGACTTCCCCAAATTCAAATCTAAAGCACCTACAAGCGAATAAAAATTCAAGTATGATATATATTCACCAATATTAGCATTCTGAGTATCCGAGAAAATAATAGTGTCATCTTAAAACCCCAAATCAAGAACATGATGAGAGCTGTGACGAGACACAGGAATACAACAACTGAATAACAAAAATTTGCAAGTACACAGAGTAGACGCAGGAAATCAGAGATGTATATTGAAATCAATTCCCGAGTACAAGAAGAGTGTAGCTCGTATCAACCTCCCGACCACCCTCGAGCTATCTCACTCTCAATCTGTGCACAGTTCTCAATCGCACTCTCACTCTCACTCTCAATCTCAATCACAAGGCGCCTTCACTGTAGAATAGCCTCCTTCTCCACAGCAAAAAGTGAGGCAAAAATTGGCTATTTTCGTCCTTCTGTTAGTCTTTAGCAAAAGCGGTCCAAAATAGGTTCCGAAAAGAGACGTCCTGCATTCAAAGCATAAGAACCACAAAACGCAACCCACACTCGCAAGTTAGCAATTTTAGAAACTTTTTTTGGCCATTTTCAGCAAGCCATAACTCCCAAACGGTTCAGAATTTGACCGGGTTTGTCTCACATGAATTTGTTCGTCTCATCGAGCTCTTCGAAAGTTGTGAGACGCGAAAAATCCATATCCTGCTCAGTGTGCCCGAAAATTTACCTGCAAGTCAGCACTTTTCACAAAAACAGTCTAAAACAGCATTTTCTCACTTTTTCTCTAATCTACGGGCTGAAATGGGCATCAAAATACAAAAACACAAAGAAGCATTATTTTTCCTCGTGTCAAGGGCTACAATTGCTACATACAAAACTTTTCCAAATTTTGACCATAGTACCCTCGAAACCGGCTCCCGAGGGGTGTCCCTGGTCAAAATTTGAAACTTCACGAGAACGATTAAAATGAAATCCTATACCGTGGAAAAACACTGGAACGAACAAAATGTACTCTAAACAAAAATATTCATCAAAACTTTGCAGAATAAGTCCTATTACAAGAGCCTACCTACAGCCCTTTCAAGTTACCATTTGTTGCGTGAGCATGGAGAAAGAAGAAGAGGGGATGGGTTTTTTTAGCAAATAACAACAGGCTAAGAGGACATCCCTACCTAACAGATCTTCCCACCTTAATACCGGGATATAATCATTCATTAACCAATACCTTGGATATAGCTCTCAAACCAACAATCGAACACAAGTAGGAATTCTATGTTCAAATCCTAGTCTCTGCATTACACTGTCAGCACAATAACTCACAAACTCTCGAGAAACATGTTTGCCTCCATTGTCACTACAAAGCTTCTTAGGCGACGACGACCAGTTTGAAGTTCCGCAGCCTTGTGGAATTGTTTGAAAACAGATAAGGCCTCAGATGTTTATCTAAGTAAAAATACAATCGTATATACATGAGAAATCATCAATGAAAGTAATGAAATAGAGATTTGTGATCTCGGACCCTAAAATCCATAGAATATCATAGCACTCGTATCAGAATTATACAAGCATACCTCAATAATTGTTTCTATATGTTGCTCATCAAGATTAATGATAATAGAGTAAGAGAGATAGAGCAAGACCAAGCGTTCTATATGAACCTCCAAGATTGGAGTGGCACACATATCGTTGTGAGAGAGAAGAGGACAAGAGAGTAGAAGATTATAGACACAAGTCACTAGGTACAATCTCCCCCGTACAAGAGTGAGATTTTTTCTCTTGCAATAGGGAAGATTGCAATGCTCAAAATGATTACAAATGTATACTTGGACATAAAATAACCATTGATCATAAAGGTTTCTTCATTAATAAAATATATGTTAACTTGGTTTTTGGTTGCATAGTCCATCGGACAACCCTATGTTGCTACCTATTATTTGTAATAAGTAAATGTTTTTTAGGATCAATCTCCATTATAGTTTTACATGAAATCATATTTCTCCTTTCATGATACACTTGGGGTATCTTATAAGAATACATGGAACACAAGTTGAGTTACAAAAGTGGATTCTTTGAGAATCTATCAAAATATTGCTTCTTGGTAAGATGAGGAGTAGACACTCCATGTCTATTTAAGAATTATACGAGTTATTCCTATATCTTATCTCGTGTATATTATTAGTTGACTTGACAAGTCACACAAATTATTACTCCTATTCAAATCTATAATGCTTAAAGTCTTGTTGAGATGTGTCAAAGATACCAAATTTGGTTGTATATCATGGGATTACATGTGTATGCCTTTAAAGTGCTAGAAGGCTACTTTTGTCAAAAAGATGATTGGCACACTACAAATTACAAATTGTGGAGTTTAAGAAGTTTTGGGGATCCCTCTATGTTAACCATAGATAGTTCACAAAATGCTCCATCTTTCATGAAGAAAAACTCTAGTTTGGAATAATATGCATGTGGAAAGTAAATGTACCTGAGGACTTAAACTTAGAGTGCCAACTTTTGTTTTCTTCTATAAGTAAGCCAAAACACCTATCAATAGCTTGAATGATATAAAGCTGTAAGAAGCACTCCAATTTTGGAAGAAATTGCTTGAGGAGATAAAGAGTTAACTTTTGCTCAGTCAGAACATCTTGCTTGAGATAATCTACTATTTGCTGAGAAGAGAGAAATAGTTTTTTTGAGTTAGAGCGTTTTGCCTGGGATAGGTTCTACTATTAGTCAAGAGTTTTTCTACTCTTAGTTTGAGATCTAAGTAGTGAAGATAGAGGTTTCTCTTGGTCAAAGGGACAATCTCCTGAGAAAATATTGACTGCAATCATTCAATTTCATTTTTGCTAGAAGCACATAATTCCACATATGAGTGCAATCATTCAATTTCATTTTTTCTAGAAGCACATAATTCCACATATCAGTGCAAGATGTAATGGTAAGTACTACGTGGGACAGTATTTGATGTGATGGAAGTTTTGAGAGGAGAGCATTAATATTATTATGGAGAGTTATTTCATTGATCAATGCTTTTAAGGACAAAATCCCTCCTTCAAGGAAAGTAATATTGCCACAAAGACAAGGGCATGACTATGTTGGCACATGAGTCAATTGAGCATCCAAGTTAAGTGGTCTCCTTTCTTGTTTGAAGTACTAAAGCCATTGAGTGGCTGCTTTCTCGTGAACAAAGCCCACATTGGGTGAACCACGTATATCATGCTTTGTGTGTGTGTGTGTGTGTGTGTGTGTGTGTGTGTACTTTATAATATCTCATGTGTGAAAATTATCTCTCTATTTCTTCACAAAGACTCTACAATAGCTGCACTTGTATTGAATGATATAGTTGATCCAGCCTCTTTCTTCTTAGTCTCTTTTGCCTTCAACTTTGGACATTGCTTGATCAAGTGATCATTAGCTTTATAATAATGGCTAGTCATCTTCTTTTTGTCCTTATCACGAGAATTCCGAGACGAAGTGCTACCAACAGAAGCATTAGGAAAAGAAGATTTTTCACTCGCAAAAGAACCACGAGAAATCGTTACATTGTTGTTACCAACTTCTCTTTGAGCAATAATAAAAGTCTATTCAATTGCACACTGTTTAGCCCTGTTTTTTGTAAAGTGACTCTTGCAACAGCAATGTGCATAATGCATCAAAGTTGAAAACTTCAAGATTTCCTTGGGTCATAAGTCTCCAAGTACTAGCAAAAGTCCGGTTGAATTTGAAAAAGCATCAAGAACAGTCTGCAAGGGAACTGTCAAAAATGACTTCACTATGTTGCTCATTTATATCCTTGATACCAGTACGGAAAGTGTCTATTTCAGCTTCCTCGTGCATAATCTTTCACTCCATTTCTATACAAAGCATTGCAGTTTTAGCCTCATTTGTGACTTGAATAAAGACCAGCCAAAATATCCCGAGACTATTTTTTAGATTTTACTCAACAAATATGAGGAGTAATAGTGTGCTTCATAGACAATGCAATCAAAGCATGAAATTTCTTATCTTTTACATCCCAACGAGCTTGCTCAACCAGAGGCAAAACAACTTTGGTAGCAAAAATCCTGCCATCGAAAGAGCTTTGGTAGCGTCAATCCTGCAACCAAAACTCAAAACATCCTCAACATTGCCTACATCCTTAAACCTGGGACATACATCAATGCCATGCACAATATTCCAAACGCCCTTTGACACAAAAACATGTTGCGTCATATAAGCTCACATAGGGTGAATTGTCCCCATCCAATCTATCCTCAGTAGCAGCAAACATCTTGAGCACATCTATATTGTTGTGAGCCATGATAAATGTTGCACTGATACGAAAACTTCCCAAAAAGAGGAGAAACAAAGAGGGAAAAACACGGGCTATATAGCACCAACTGTAGAAAAATGTAAGGGACCTTCTATGCAAAAAATGGGTAGAAATTTTGGACAAAATGACAAAATAGCATGTATAGTACTCCTTGTAGTGAAAAAAGAGGGCGAAATGAGCCCGAATAAAAAATCTGAGCAGACCCACTGACGCTGCCAACGCTCTCAAAAATGAGAGGAAGTGAGCAGGTGTGTGCTGGAGTTGTTGGCGACTAAGCCTAAGAGGACACAACCTAGTCTGTTACCAATTATTGGAATTAGGATTACAGGAAAACACACACATCTTGGAGATGAAGGAAGCCTAAGGCACACAACAGAGACTGTATTACTTAGTATGCAATGGAAACATAAGATAGACCTAGATTGATGGGTGTATATACAATGTATAGGGGGGGGAAACCCTCCTAGGGAGAGAAAAAATACCCTGACGGTCCTAAGTGTGTTCAGACACATCACTACCACATGTATATGATATATAGCCTCTTGATATGGCTAAAGTCCATCTTGGCATTAACACTTGTGCTAGCCGTAAGTTGGCAGCTATGCTAACCACAATCAATTAGCATGTTTTGTTTACAAAAATGATAATTATTCTTATGATTGATTAGATATTGAAGAATATCATGACCTTGCGATGCCTCAATGTTATATATGGTCATCAAATGTGCATCAATTTTTTGTTTTTCCTGAGTCGCAAATATACATATTAATGTTTTATATTTTAATGCCATTGTATGATTATTTTGAGGGACATAAATTAATTATTTGACAAATGAGGGAGATGATTATGATCCTACCTACAAAATGATTGACTGTGGATTTGGTCAGAGTATTATAAGACAATGCTATTATAAGAAGAGTCCTTCACCGTTTCAAGGAGAAGTGTAATCAATTGTTTTTGTGAAATAGGATCACCAGTAGCACCAAGTAGATTAATAATAGATTTGAAAGGCTCAATATATCTCGTCATGCTAGTACCAACTTCATATTGTAACTTGTTATGCAACCCTCTCAAATAAAGTACATGTGTAACAGATTTCTTTTGAAAGTTTGCAATAAGGTACTTTTTATACGTCGTGGAAAGTAGGCAGTTCATACATATCAAGCAAAAGAGAATTAGTAAGAGCAAAAAGAATATACCAACACGTTGCTTTATCACGTAATTGCCAATCCGTATATGCAACATTCTAATCTTCAAATATAGGTCCTTCAGTGATAAGCACGTTGTCATGATCCGTATCAACATGCTGAGGTGGACAAACACGATTTCCAAGGACAACATCAGAGAGTTCATTGCCTTCAAGAATTAGCAACATCTTTGCTTTCGAGCCTGGAAATCCTTGGCCTTTGAAAGGAGGAACAGAACAAGGAAATCCGTTGACGAGAATAGTCATAGCCATATCTGGTTGCGAGAAGACGTATAAGATAAGATCACAAAATTTGCACACCATATATGGTGAAGGCTTCAATTGAGAACGAGAGAAATATGACGACTGTGTTTTTTCAACGATAAAACGCAAGAAGCATGCTCAATAAACCTCCAAAGATGTGAGGGACGTCACCCAAAAAAACAGGGAAAAGGAGATGTTATTAATAAAAGAGTCCTCAAAATAGAGTGACATTAGATGCAAGATTGACGGCTACAATATGAAAGGAAGAAGCTAAATTTGCTCGAAAAGTTTGACCCCAAAATTAGAAAAATGATCGCGGACACTTCACAAAGACGCACGAGGATGAAAGCTGTGTCAAGCTCAATTATAGTAAAAACAACATAACTTTCAGCTGCAAACTCCGATTGACGTAAACCTAGAAGTCAAATCGAAGAGGTCAAGGAGACGAACAAGTTTTGGATGAAAAGTGTCATTGCAATGTGTCATTGCGCTGTTTCCGTTTCTCCAAATTTTGAGCAGAAGACCCTAAAGAATTGAGACGAAGGTCAGGATGTCAAAAGACAAATCAACAAGGAAACTTAATCAATGATTCACCACCTTGATCATCAATAAACACCACACATAACACTAATCATATTATTATTAACACAAAACAACCACACTTAACAAGAATCAATCCTCAAAATCTTACATGGGAATCGCATACACATACTGTTTTGTCACCATGAATTCAATCGCTGTGTGATCGTTACTGCTTTGATACCATGTTGAGATGTAGAGAGAAAGAGAGAGACGAGACAAGAGACACACCATGTACGCTCCCAAAGACTGATTCATATTGAGGACAGGATACAAATATATAGGTGAGACCAAGTTGAGTAGAGTGAGCCATATATAGCTCCAATAGCAATCACTTCAGAGTAAGAAAACAAAATGTGTGTATGTGTGTGTGTCTCGGGGGATGCACTATGCAATCATGTTAATTTATAACGTGAGTTCAAAAGGAGGGGTTTTATATTCAATTTTGGAAAAACCCCTAAAATAAGGGCTCATTTTATTCATTCAGACATGTTAAAAGAGGGGGTTTTTCTAATACTCCGCAAATGCACGTTATATAGGGGGCTACTAAACGGTGAACCCCCGAGGTGTGTGTGTGTGTGTGTGTGTGTGTGTGTGTGTGTGTGAGAGAGAGAGAGAGAGAGAGAGAGAGAGAGAGAGAGAGAGAGAGAGAGAGAGATTGAGTGTGTGTGTTTGTGTGCATCACCCTTACCCTGACATCATACTAAATGTTGAAACAATAGGCCCATTGAGTTTTTCCTACTACCTCATAAAGGCCATGAGGGTAAAAAATTCAAGTGTGAAGCCAATCAAGTTGTTATATTAAAAATCAAAGAAAAAAGACCAGCACAATCATGCTTGACAGTCTTGATACTAACCGATGATGTCTCTCTGAACATTGTACTCTAGTAGAAATTTAAAGGCTTTGTGATCCATTTGAGAAGAGTATGCGATTTCTTCAAAGTCTTTATGTGAGCATGAAAATTCAATATTAGATACAAAGTCTAGCAAGAGGAAGTTTGATCAATTGCTCTTATCTAGTACAATCAATCAAGTCAAATGACTCAGAAGGTTATGAATATGAACCCTGATCTGAGGCTAGTGTCCATACCACCTAGCACCTATCAAAGAGATGGGATATCACTAATGGGCCTATGAGCCACCATAAACAATACAGTAGTTTAAAGCCAACATTTCCACCAACCCATTTTCCTAGGAAGTGTCTATGTTTAGGATGTGTATGTTTTACTAAGATACTACTTATACACAAAAGAAAATTTTGTTCAAAGGAAAACATGCTTAAGACATTAGGAAGGTTGTCAAAGAACTTATCAATTGTTACACATGGCATACTATACGTAAAAATCATTAGACTATCTATTGTCCTAAATACCTCTTGAAGTATACAAGTATGAAAAAATCTCAAGTGTTTCCCATTCTTTTTAAGCTTGAAGTTTCCAAACCTACATTCTCAAACTATTATTCCATGATCATGAACTCGACTTACAATGTAACCTTTTGCTTTATCCAAGAGTTCAAACTTCTCTCACCATCCAATTTACCAAGGTTTTTTTGTCTAAAAGATTAGAAATCCCATGGTACCATAAATACAATATTTTGTCTATGCAAAGTAACATCGTGGCAAAGAAACCATCATGAACATAAAAGAAATAGAGAAACCATGTAGATCCTTAAAGACTTTAGAAGCTAAAGAGCAAAAACCCATCAGCATTTTCATGTGTGAAAATAAGTGGTACTTAGACCAAACATCAATCAAAGCCAACCCATCGCTCTCATCAAACTATTACAAGTACAATAATGAATGTTCCCATTGATCAATCAAGCATCCATAGATATTTCTTATCCTAAAAGCATCCGTGAGATCTGCTACTATTATGAAAATTTTCCACCATTATTACTCTACGGATAGGTCATAAAAGCAAGCAAGAAAAAGGAAACTCACATAGAAGAGAAAGAAGAATTAGTTGGTCTATAATATTTATTTTCCTGGATTGAGCTCTCCATACTTAATTTTGCACATCATCAACAACACAGCCATTGCTCTGATACAACTACAACACAACCAATATGCGGTGACCCTAAAATCCATAAAATATCATAGCACTCTATATTTTGCTCATCAAGATGAATGATTAGAGAGTAAGAGAGACAGAGCAAGACTAAGTGTGATCTATGAACCTCCAAGATTAGAGTGGCACACATATTGTTGTGAGAGAGAAGAGAGTAGAAGATTATAGACACAAGTCACTAGGTACAATCTCCCCCGTACAAGAGTGAGAATTTTGCTCTTGCAATAGGGAAGATTTCAATGCTCAAAATGATTACAAGTATCTGCTTGGACATAAAATGACCATTGATCATAGATATTTCTTCATTAATAAAATATCCATTAGCTTGGGTTATTGTTTCATAGTCGATAAGGCAACCCTATGTTGCTAGCTATTATTTGTAATAAGTAAATGTTTTTTAGGATCAATCTCCATTATAGTTGTACATGAAATCATATTTTGCCTTTCATGATACACTTGGGGTAACCTATAAGAATACATGGAACACAAGTTGAGTTACAAAAGTGGATTCTTTTGAGAGTCTATCAAAATATTGCTTCTTGGTAAGATGAGGAGTAGACACTCCATGTCTATTTAAGAATTATACGAGTTATTCCTATATCTTATCTTGTATATATTATTCATTGACTTGACAAGCCACTCACATTATAACTCCTATTCAAATCTCTCATGCTTAAATTCTTGTTGAGATGTGTCAAAGATACCAAATTTGGTTGTATATCATGGGATTACATGTGTATGCCTTTAAAGTGCTATAAGGGCTACTTTTGTCAAAAAGATGATTGGCACACTACAACATCCATCAATTGTGGAGTTAAGAAGTCTTGGGATCCCTTTATGTTAACCATAGATAGTTCACAAAATGATCCATCTTTCATGAAGAAAACTTAGTTTTGGAATAAAATATGCATGTGGAGGTAACTGTACCTAAGGACTTAAACTTAGAGTGCCAACCTTTTTTTTTCTTCTATAAGTAAGCCCAAAACACCTATCAATTGCTTGAATGATATACATCTGTAAGAAGCACTCCAATTTTTGGAAGAAATTGTAATAGGACTATTTTTCCAAGTTCTTAAAGTAAAAAAAGAATGTTATAGGTTAGATCTTTTGTTAGATATGGTTTAAAAGATTGTTGAATAGTTTATGAGATAGAGAGTATTACTCGAATACAAATGAGTTTGAGATATGTTGTGGGTGAGAATATATTCTATTCACAATACATTAAAGATGTATTTAGTAATAATTATTGAATAAAAGATCATTTGGTTGTAGAATGTAAAGGAAACACGCAGTTAAAATTGAGGTTTTTATTAATATCAATGTTTTATATTTATGTGTTTTAGTTAAAATGCATGGGTAGGCTTAAAATAAGTTGAAAGAGTAGTGGAGAACCAAAAATAGGGTTTTATGATTTGCGACCTAAAGTTGTTGATTTCAACCAAAGAAAGATGTTTTTTGCAATTCTGTTTACGCTACCTTGTAGACCAGATCTGCTCCCGTCGTTTGAGTGCCTGGAAGTCTATGTTCTGAGTTCGTTTGATCAAATTATGACAGAAACAAATTGCCAGCACCACTAGGGTAACCTACAAGCAACAAAAACAGGTTAGCTTACAAACTGATATACGTACAGGAATATCTCTTTTGTTTGATCCAATCAAGAAGTGATTATACTCTTTTATGATGGTATAAAATGATGTTTCAAAATTGATTATCATGTTGATTTGGTTGCACAAGTATGTTCTTTTGGCTATTTTGTAGACGATGTAGAAACCAATGTGTGAAACAGGATCTGTGCAAGGTATCATGATATTGGGATTGTGATCGTGTTGCGATTTCGATTATGATCATTGTTGCCATCAAGAGATCAAGATTGAGAGTGTGATTGTGATTGAGATTGAGAGCGAGGAGAGAGTGATAGAGATGAGATTGTGCACAAGATTTAGATTGAGAGTCAAGTAGTGTAATCAGTTGTTTTTGTGAAATAGGATCACCGGCAACACCAAGTTAATTTATAATAGATTTGAAAGACTCAATATATCTCGTCATGGCAGTACTAACTTCATATTATAACTTGTTATGCAACCCTCTCAAATAAATGTATTTCTGTAAAGATTTCTTCTGAAAGTTTGCAAAAGGTACTTTCATACGTCGTGGAAAGTAGGCAGCTCATACATAACAAGCAAAAGGGAATCAGTAAGAGTAGAAATAATTACCAACACGCTGCTTTATCACGTCGTTTCCAATCCGTATACACAACATTCCAATCTTCAAATATAGGTCCGTCAGTGATAAGCACGGTGTCATGATCTGTATCAACAACAGGCTGAGGCGGACAAACACGATTTCTTAGGAAAACATCAGAGAGTTCATCGCCTTCAAGAATTAGCAACATCTTTTCTTTCCAGCCTGGAAATCCTTGGCCTTGGAAAGGAGAAACAAAACAAGGAAAGCCATTGAAGAATAGTCATAGCAATATCTAGTTGCGAGAAGAGGTAATAAGATAAGATCGTAGAATCTGCACACCCTATATGGTGAAGGCTGCAATTGAGAATGAGAGAAATATAACAACTGTGTTCTGTCAACGATAAAACGCAAGAAGGATGCTAAATAAACGTCCAAATATGTGAGGGACGTCACCCAAAAAAGCAGGAAAAAGGAGACGTTATTAATAAAAGAGTCCTCAAAATAGAGTGACGTAAGATGCAAGATTGACGGACACAATATGAACAACAAAAAGCTAAATTTGCTCAAAAAGTTGACGCCAAAATTAGAAAAATGATCGCTGATGCTTCACGAAGACGAACGAGGACTAAAGCTGCGTGAAGCTCAATTGCAGTAAAAACAACATAATTTCTGCTTCAAACTCTGATTGACGCAAACTTAGAACCCAAATCGAAGTAGCTCGAGGAGACGAACAAGTTTTGGATGAAAAGTGTTATTAAGCTGGGCTTCATTGCGCTTTTTAGTTTCTCCAAATTTTTAGTAGAAGACCCTCAAAAATTGAGACGAAGGTCAAGGTGTCAAAAGACAAATCAACAAGAAAACGTAATCAATGATTCACCATATATTGATTATCAATAAATACCACACAAAATATTAATCATATTCTTATTAACACAAAACAACCATAGTTAACAAGAATCAACCCTTAAAAATAAAATTTGTAGCAATTTTAAATCTTACATGTGAATCACATACACATACTCCTATCAAATACAATAATGAATACAAAAGTTCAATAAAGAGGTGTAAAGGCTATCGATTAGCTCGTAATCAGAAGTGTCTCCGTGAATCTGCTGTGTAGCTTGTCATCAATATGGCATCACCAAACATGTCTTAATAAATCTTTTTTTGTCACCAAGTTTGTCTTCATGAAATCAATTCTTTGATCAATCCTAGATAGATCATAGACTCAAAAAACATAGTTATGAAAATTATTAGCATTGTTAGTGAATAATTACGTTCACAATGCCATAAGAGATAGTTCGCTACGCCACTCTTTTGACGACATATATACGCACGATAACATATGGTACATAAAGTATGAACATAAAAGTACAAGATGCGTGATTACGTGTTGCAAATGACATGTGGATATACTACATAAAATGATATTTATCAACGTAGTGATATCAATGAATATCATCAAAGTATTAAAAAAACATGATCATTGTATCAATAAAAATGAATAAATCATCATGGTATCAACGAAAAGCATCATGATATCACCGAGAATAATCATTGTATCAACGAAACAACATCATGGTATCACCGAGAATAACCATGGTATCAACGAAACAACATCATGATATCATCGAGAATAATCATTGTATCAACAAAACAACATCATGGTATCACCGAGAATAAACATGGTATCAATGAAACAACATCATGGTATCATCGAGAATAACCATGGTATCAACGAAAAAACATTATGGTATCACCGAAAATAACCATGGCATCAACGAAATATTATCATGGTATCACCAAGAATAACCATGGTATCAATGAAACAAATATCATGGTATCACCGAGAATAACCATGGTATCAACGAAATATCATCATGGTATCAACGAAAATCACCATGACCAAAGTACTAACAAAACATCATCATGGTACCATCAAAAACACTATGGTATCAACGAGAGATTATCAATAAAACGACGTAAACTATATCTATAGAAGAATAATTATAGGAGAACCAATGAACGAGTATATCATATAGCAAAAAATCATGTACCAATAGTAGCTCGATAGAATTTGGACGATCATCAACGGCTCCAGTGAATCGGAACGATATGTAACTGGCTTCTACAGCAAAGTTACGTCAGTAAAAAATATATGATTGATGAAGAAAAAATATAATTGAGAAGTTTTCAATTGTGAGGAAAATCAAAAGCAAAAAGTAAATGGAAGTTGCTTTTCGGGCATGTACGCAGTCCGCAAATGATAACTCAAAATCGATGCAGAATTTGAAAAGACTTTCTTTTGCAAAGTTGTAGACCACATTGATTCTGATGCCTCCAGTGGCTAGTTTCTGCAAAATCGTTTTCAATCAGGAGAAAAATAAAAAACAAAAAGCAAAGTTGTAGACCACATCGATTCCGATGCCTCCCGCAGGTAATTTCTACAAAATTGTTTTCAATCAGGAGAAAAATAAAAAACAAAAAGCGAAGTTTCTTTTTAGGCATGTACGCAGTCTTTGAACGATAACTCAAAATCGGTGCAGAATTTGAAAAAACTTTCTTCTGCAAAGTTCTAGACCACATTGATTCTGATGCCTAGCGCGGATAGTTTCTGCAAAATCATTTTGAATCATGAGAAAAATTTTAAAAAAAAGCAAAGTTTCTTTTCAAGCATGTACGCAGTCCGCAAACGATAACTCAAAATCGGTGCAGAATTTGAAAATTTTCTTTTTCTGCAAAGTTGTGGACCACATTGATTCCAGTGCCACAAGCGGGTAGTTTTTGCAACATCGTATTTAATCAGGAGTAAAATCAAAAACAAAAAAGCAAAGTTGCTTTTCAGGCATGTACGTAGTTCGCGAAGGATAACTCAAAATCGGTGCAGAATTTGAAGAAACTTTATTTTGCAAAGTTGTAGACCACATCGATTGCGGTGCTTTAGCGGATAGTTTCTGCAAAATCGTTTTCAATTAGGAGAAAAAATGAAAGAACCCCAAAGTGTGTAGAATACACACATGAGATGATGTATATATAGAGGGGACCTGAATGCCATATATAGAGAAGCCATATATAGAGAAGCCATATATTGAGTAGCTTCATATATAAGCTGAAAAATAGCATCAATGCAGCACGCTTAAATGCTATTGAAGCAGTGTGTATGGGGAGAAGTACTTTCCAACAAACATTCTTACCATCCAAAAGCATGTACTTGTACATGTGGTCGATGAAGTTGCAGTTGTTGGGGTGGTCCATAGCAGGTGGATGTTCTTCTTAGAGATATTTATGAAGACTTTAAAGGGGTTTATTCGTCAAAGGGCTCACCCCGAGGGTAGCATGGCCGAAGGATGGCTTGTACAAGAGTCTCTTGTCCTCATCAGTGAATTTTTGGTCTCAATTGACACAGAGATTCCCTGAATGTGGACTACTCAGGTCAACGTCAAGGTGACAGAGGACAAGTCACAGGGACAAGGAATCGTTAGGAAGATGGACATCACAATGCAAGAAAAGGCTATGAGATTTTGCCTTCTCAACTCAGACATCATGCAAAAGTGGCTAGAGAGGTACGAAGGGGAAAAGCAACAACTCTTGACAGATAGCCTGCAATTTAAGAGCAACCGTGCTACTAGAAACCTTCCTTTTCCAGATCATCTTAAAAAATTGCTTGACTTTCCAACTGGGCGGTGATTAGATGCAACAATCTCAGAGGCAAAGAGGAATGGGGTGCTGATTACTAAAGAGGAAGAGGAGATGTCAAGGGGTTGCGAATGGCATGTATATTTTCACAACTTTCTTTTCAAGCTCCACATGATCACATTGCTTTAATAACTTTTAGTCTGTTTCAATTTTGTGGCTGCAATATCACAAATATGGAGCTTTGTGGTCGCATGGGAAACACTTCAGAGTGCAACGGATCGACGAACAAAGGGTCACTTTTGATAGTTGTGTTAGGGCAAGCTTCGTCCAAAAAAGTAGGAGTAGTGCGAGGGATGAGAACACAGAGACTAGCCAACTTGAATACTTTGGCTACATCCAAGACATCTTGAAGATTAGCTTTAGAAAATTTGATATGTTTATCTTTGATGTCAAGTGGTTCAAAGTTATTACTAGCGTCCCTAATGCAGCTACGCGTAAAGACAAGAGTGGATTGATTCAAGTGAACTCTAGGTGGATGTGGACAGATGCGTGGGATACATTTGTACTTCGGCAGCATAGTGAATAAGTTGTGTTCACACACGATCCACTATGGACAGAAAATGATGAGAATGATCTGTCTAAATCCTACAGGCTCTATGTCGTTCAAGTTGCTCCATGGAGCAAGAAAGTGTGTGAAGGATTGGATGTTGAGGTCAAAGTAGTGATTCATGAACAAAGCACAGGACATACAATAACTTTAACTTTAGATTTTGAGGTGGATGTCAACAGTGAGCAATTGTTTGAACGTAGAAATGGGGTGTCAAATATTGAAGCTGATGCGGAGAGCGACGAAGAAGTAGAGTTCGATGACCAAGATGCAGAAGTACACATTGAGATACATATCTTTGGTGCATCAGATCTCATAGAAGATGAGAGATTAACTAATGATTTCTGCTTGTTATTTACATTGATTAAGTGTTTCTTCTATAAAATAATGTATTTTGTGGGTGTTATTTGTGTATGACTAGCCATGGCCGATGACGATGAGCCATCCTCTCCTAGTTTTAGTTTTCCTGTCACTCCGGCCAGCATGTCACCCGAGAAGATGGACTCGCTTTTGTCTCAGTTACACTAGAGCAGATCGCGATGGCACATCATCTTTGGACAACAGGTTCCTCTAGACCTACTATGGCCGACCCTATGCCCGGGACTAGTGTGGTCTCTACATCGAGCGACCCCACACCTCAATCGAGTGTGCCCCCTATGCCTAGGACTCGTGTGTCCCCCTACACCGATGGGTGGTTCATCCTTGAGACGAGGTACGCCTCGTTTAGGAGGTGGTGGTTGTTGTGGTAGCGGTTCTACCGATGCGTCCACACCACTGAGAAAGCGTCCACCACACTCTTCAGTAGATAGTTCACCGATTGGCACACCATGTACAACTTGGGGATCACACAAGCATGATCCTAGCAAGGTGTACAAGGGTAGGGATTGGGCTATTGTGGTGGATAGGGTGAAAAAGGCCATGCAACAGAGGATTCGGCAACTTTGTACAATTCAATTTGGTCACTCTGTGATGGAGATTTGGGATAATCTTGATCTTGAAAGAATAATTACATCATCGAGGCCATTCACAGAGAGTACAGGCCGACAGAGCGGTACGATCTAGTCTCAAATCCTTGGATTTTGAGTGTGGTGAAGGCCACAATGTCACACCGTCGGTCAAAGGCGAGAGAAAGGTTTAATGTCGGTAGTCCAAAGCCAGCATGGTTGGACACAGAGGAGTGGGCGGGGATTCCACGAGAGACACACAAGACAATCCCGAGAGATTTCAGCAGTAGAGAGATGCAGCTAGAGCATGTTTGGAGTCTGTTGGAGCATCACATGTTGGAGTGGAGGCTACAACACGCTTCCACATGAGTTTGTAAGTATTATACGTATGCTTTAAATTATTGAAAATAATGATTAAATCATAATTTTGCAAGAAGTTGTCGTGAAGTGCCCTCTGACACACCGAGAGGAGAAGTATGTGTATTAGCATGGACTTGTGTCCCTTTTGACCCAGCTACAGGAGGAGGGAGAGGACGTTGACTGGGAGGCACTATCACGAGGGTCTTCTTGATACAGTTTTACCCAGTCATCTTTATACAGTCTTCTTGGTACAATCTTTTTTGTAGTTGTGGTCTTCTTGATACAGTCTCACTCAGTGATTGTTTGCATATGTACAATTTTGTATTACTTATGTTTATGGTATGGCAGAGATGTTATGATTAAGGTTTGGCAATCAAGTTAAGGTTATGGTTTTGCTATGATGGTATGGAAATCATGTGATGGTTATGGTTATTAATATGATTATGGTTATGGTTATGGTTATGGTTTTGTTTGTGCAATGGTGGTATGGATCTTATGGTTATGGTGTGACAAGCAAGTTATGGTATCACAAACTGGTTATGTTTATGGTTTTGCAATTTTGGACTCATGTTTTAATTATGGTTATAAAATATTTATGCCGTTATGCCATGATCAAGCTTTTGATTTTGTGGTTATGTTATTCTTACAATTTTTCTAATTGCCATACACTTACTCTTTAGCGTTGTTAGCATGAAAACAAGAAGAAAATGAAAACCTGTATAGCCTACCACACACCACACCGTCGGAAGGAAACACCATAAAGCTGCGGAAAATACCTATGTTGAACACCTATAAAGTCGAGCGGGAAACAGTCCTAACCCAAACAATGATTGAAATTATTGAAAATCAAGATCATAAAGATGAATCTTGTGTCATGTAGACCTCTATAGAGTATCCATATGCTTGATTCGGACAACAGACGAGAGAGTTACAAGCTTTCGAAAATGGGGTATCTCTCAAAAACTCCAAAAAAACTAGTCTTTGTAAGCAAAAAGGGTGTGCAGAGAATTATAGCTATTAAAAAGGGGATTTTTTTTCTCTTATCCCCAGTATTTTTCTCTCTCTTCTTAGCTGACATAGTTCTCTCTTTGGGCACCTTTTAATTGGTCCAATTTTGGCATATTTTGGGTGAAAAAAGAGCTGTCGATCACTTTTTGACCAAGGCAAGTGGGGAAGGGAGGTGTCCGGGGACCAAAAAGGTGTCCAGGTTCCTTTTGAGGTAGTGGGAACTCACAATGGGCGCCCTCTCTCCCCCAACACCGAGCGAGCCCCATTAGCAGGGCAAGAGAAGCTCCATTTGCCCCTTTGATACAACCTTAGGGGTGCGCATTCCCCCCCCTTATGCCCTCCAATTTCCACTTTCTCCCCACCATGTGGGATTACTCCATTTCCTTTTGGCAGCTCCCCCCAAACATCCCAACTTCCCCAAAAATTCCAAGCCTCTCCCAAAGCATGATAGGAGTTCTTGGACAATTTTCCTCGAGGCATACCTTGCTGCTCCGGTCACCGATTGACGCACCGTAATACACGGCTCGAAGCCCATCACCTCGGCTATCTTCAAAAATATGAAACTTCATCATTTCTAATCTTAGAACCCCAACTTGGCCTAGTTTCCCTTCTCGCATGCACCCGCAATCACCTTCTAAGTTGAGACCTCCCGCTTCGGATGCTCATAACTCGTGATGTACAAGTCCGATTCACAAGCTATAAAGTACGGCTGAAAATGCTTATTAAAAAAAATATTTTGGAGTCTCAAACAACCCAAAACATCAGCATTTAATCTTGGAAAAATCATACCTTTGTACATGAATTTTCACAAGGCCACTTCCAAAACGTGCAGAGCTATGTACACATATTACATGAGGCTAGTGGGCAAGCTTTTTGGCATGACTTAGTGACTTCATGATTATCCAAAAAATTGCCTGACATATCTTGCCAACCCCCCTTGCCTGCTTAGTCATTCATGACAAGCAGAGGTCCCTAGGGTGAACAGCTGCTTCATTTCATCCCCAGAAACCTCATCTACATTTTTAGATGTCTCGACATTGTCTCTTTCTATTGACAACATTTCATCGGTCACAATTATCATGAAACATGCAAGATATTTCTTCAATCTATAACCATTGACATGATATTTATGTTGTGCACCACTCAAATCAACCAACTAATAGGTGCCATTATCAGACTTCTTGACAACAGTAAAAGGACCTTCCCATTTAATTTGAAACTTCTTTTGAAAGGTATTGTCCAACTTACTATTGTCCTGCAACACCAAATCACTCTTTTCAATTTTTTAGTTCTCCACGCATTCATTGGCTTTCACCTGAGCCTTCCTTGAAACTTCTTCATAAAACTCTATCTAATTGCAAGAATTGTAAATCCAATAATCTTTTCTTCCATGCATTTGTTTGCTCTTCATCTTCCAATGAAAACAACTTGAGAGCAGGAATTTCCACTTCAATTGGCAATAAAGCTTCCTTGTCATAAACCAAGCGGTAAGGGGAAATCCTGTGCTCGTTTTGATTGCACTTCTGTAGGCCCATAATGCGCATGGCAACTCTGAATCCCAAGTCTTCCCATGTGTTTGAGTCATCTTTGTCAAGATCTTTACTAACTCTCCATTGAACCTCTCATTGAGACCATTGCATTATGGATAATAAGGAGAACTGTACCTATGTTGTATATTGAGCTTCTCGCATAAGAAATCCTCTAAATCCTGGTCCTCTATCAGAAAGTAGTGAAAGTAGATCTCGTGGCACACCAAATTTGCAACATATGTACTCATAAAAAAATCTTCCCATCTCGTTACTGGTGATTTGTTTGACAGCTTTGGCTTCTCCCCACCGTGACAAATAATCCCCTGCTGTCAAAATGTAAGCATTTCTTTTGCTAGTCATAGGTAAGGGTCCAATAGCATCAAGACCCCATTTTAAAACACATCAAAAGCTAAAATTGTCTTCTGCAACTCAGGCTTCAAAGTTCTCTTTCCCATCCTCTAACAAGGCCAACATGACTTGCACCGATGATTAACATCTCGTTAAATACTCGGCCAGATATAACCTTCTTGCAAGACCTTATGCAACATGATATTCATAGCAAAATGGCCTCCACAAGATCCCTCATGATTTTCTTCCATAATTTTGTACATCTCCTCCTTCCAAGGCACATGACGCAAAACCAAATCATTTCCTTTCATGTAAAGCACATAATCAAGCATTTTATATTTCTTGGCTTTTCTTATAAACGCATACTTTTTAGAACACAATAAACCTTCAGATAGAACACCTATCAATAGAAAATCCACTTCCTTTGATAAGATTTCCCTCCCATGATATAAAGGGGCATCTGCCTTTACCACAAACACACAAGTGATCATCTCTTGGGCATGCGCAACATCATGAGATTCTTCATTTAGAGACCTCTCAATATGATGCAAACTCCATGCTTCAAGCTTTTTGAGCAACGCCTTCACTTTGAAGCATAAATTTTTCGGTTTGGGGTTTTTATTCTTCCACACTCCTAACACTTGCTTCACAACCAACAAAGCATCTCCTTTGATTTGCAAGCGTCTAATTCCCAATTGTAAGCAAATATGAAAACCACCTTCAAAAGCCATGTATTCTACTTCATTGTTACTCTCTGCATCAAGTTTCAGCCTTTGCTTCCTCATAAGCTAAATTCCTTGTGCATCATAAATAACAATGTGTCATAATAATCAATATCTAATTCTCCTAAATGATTTTCTCATATTAAACTAATCATTTAATGTGGGGAAGTTCCAGGGGAGAAAAGGCTAGAATATTGGTTAAGCTAGCAGACCGGCCACAGTAGGGATCCAAAGGAGGGAAAATAGGGATCCAAAGGGGGGGCCATCTGCAAAAGAGCCATGTGCAACAATGGGCTAAAAAGACCCTAAGGTTCAACCCATTAAGACTTCCAAAAGGCTAAGGTTCCAAAATTCAAAGGTTATGTCCAAAGGGTTAAAGCTTAGGGGGAATTGGATGCTTTGTGTGCTCTCCAAAGTCAACACATATCCCTACATGGGAGGGGGCGAGCCCTTCTTCTAGGGGATGAGAGAGAAAGCCACACACACACACACACAGGATCCCTTTACACAAAGGGAATGAGGGACACATGTCATCTCCCTAGGCCAGATGCCCACAAGGTGTGCCCAATTTGTATTGGATGACCCTTGAAGTGGACCAATGAGAATTAAGCTAGAGTAAATCTAGTTTAATTAATTTAAAAACATTTAATAAAAGAAACCAATGAGAATTAAGTCTCCTAGAAGACTATTGGGCAGTCTCACAAGGGATCCAATGAGTATTCAAGAGCCCAATGGCTTGCCTGATTCCTATTGGCCAGGAGGAAAAGGGGTCCAATGAGAGTTTAGTTTAATTATTTAATTACCTAAAGCTCTCACAAAAGGGGAAAGGGGGACACATGTCAGAAGGCTATCACTTATGCTGCTTAATAGTCATTGGCTTGACTTGGGGAGAGCCAATGAGGGCTCAGCAAGAGCAAATAGCAAGAGGGCTCGCCCAAGAGAGAAAGGGGGCTGATTTTTTCAAGGCATTATCAAACACACACACTCACACAATCTCATGTGTGAAGAAAGAGAAGACTATCTCTTCCCAAGCTTTAATGGAGAGCTCATCACGTACTCCAAGCTTGTGAGATAGAAGCCTACATCAACACACTCTTGGCATGTGGATGCAAATCCAACCAAGAGCCAAGCTTCACTGCATGCTCATCTCCTCTACCAAGCTAATTACTAAGCTAAGCTATGCTAATATGAGTGATTATGTGAGGAGATGTACATCTTTCTCGTAAGATACTCCTTCTTCCTCTCAACCTACTCTCATACCCTGCTAGCTCTCACCATCTTCGAAGGTGTGTGAGGTCTTGGGTCTGAGAACGGGGATAATTAAAGTTGTGTTTGTTAAGTGTTTTGCTTAGTGCATGAAGCTTTGATCTTCATTGCACTAGCTAGTCTTGAAGGAACACAAAGAATTGTATTGTACAATGTCTCTCTTGATGGGAGAAACCATAATACAAAGCCTTTTGGAGGGGGGACCGGCTCCATGAAAATCCGGTCCTCAACTGTTGTCATTAGCTTAATTTCTTTCTCTTTTGAAAGTATTGTCGATGCTATCCAACTAGGTGTTATGATTTTTGTTGCTCTCTCCACCCAAGCACTCTTGTAATTCTCATTAGGAATCTATTCTAATGAAATGCCCACTATGTTCATGCTCATTTCCGCTACACACAAGTTATTAGGCCATTAAATGTTACATTGGTATCAGAGCTCAAGGTTTCTCTTTTCTTGCTCAAGAAGGGAGGTCCTCAAGCTTGCTACAAATGGTTGGTATTATTAATTTCCTGTGAGTAAGTAGAATAGGGATTTTTCAACCTTGCAGTGCGCCTGCCTTCGTGCAGTTAACGGGGCATCACCGTCGAGAGCTATAGTCTTAATAGTGGAGTCCTACGGGGCTTGCCTATGGCTTAACCACTATTGAGCTATTAGAAGCTTGACAGGAGCCGGTGTTGGTGTCGAAAGACCCTCTGTTCTATTCCTTGTAATTAATGGTATTCAAGCCGCGGGTACAGTAGCTTGAGTGCTTTTTCTAAAGTGGTAAAGAGGAGTAGCAACTAGGGCTTGAAGTGCCAAAGTACACCTAAAAGTTGTTAGAATGGCTGACAATAGTAAAGAGAGTGAAATTAATGTTGATAACTTTGATTTTGCTCATGAGCAAGCTACTAATGATGCTTCAATGCTTGTTAACTATCTTGTTTCTAGGATTTAACAAGCCATGGGCAATCCATCTCTCCAAAGTGAAGTGCAATGGGATTCTCCAAGCTCATCACCATGACGAGAGAACACCTAGGAAGCCTCCTTGTGAGACTACCAAAAGAGGTCTCTCTCCGATTCGGGAAGAAGAAGAGAATCCATATGAAGGGCTCAAGAATTTAATTCTTGATGATGCATCTCTTTCCCAAAGGAGAACTCAAGAGCATCCACCGAAGGAACGAGAAAGAGCGAGTCTCCCGCCACCTCGGCGGAGATGGCTCCATGAAGACGGCGGGCTAAACGCTCTCCATCACCAACAAAGCGGAGAAGACCATCGTATTCTTCTCCTCACCACAATTCAAAGAGGGATGATAAAAAACAACAAGAGAAGAAAAAGGCGAGAAAGAGGACACCCTATTCTCCATCTTCTTCATCCTCTTCCTCTCATGAAAGTGATGGTGAAGACGACAAAGATCAAGACAAGAAAAAGGCGAGAAAGAGGTAACCCTCTTCTCCACCTTCTTCAAATTCTTCACCTTTTGAAGAAAGTGATGTGCAACCTTTGAACCATAAAAAAGAAGAGGCCATAGGAAATCCTATGCCGCATAAAGGAGGTCGTCCAAGCTGAAGAAATTCAAAGAGGGAGGGAAGAGCATCTCTTTCCTTACCTATGATGGTACCTTTGGTGCTACGGACAAAGTCTTGGCCTTTATCCAACAGTTCGATGCAGCGTTTGGAGATGAGGGCTTCACGGAGTCCTCTAAGCTACGCAATGTAGCTATGCACTTTCAAAAGTCCGCCAGACAATGGTGGTCTAGCCTACGAGCCAACGGTGAAGCTCCACGAACATGGAAAGCTTTAAGAGCTTCCATTATGAAGCAGTTTTTGGCCACCGATGCCAAAGACAAAGTACTCACCGAAGGCGAAGCTTAAAGCATCTCCCAATGAATCCATCCACAAATATGTAGACAAGTTTTGGGACCTACAGACTCAAAGCCACTGTCTTCAAAAAGTTGGATTTTGGAGAGAAAAAGCAACAATTTTGTGCGGGCTTAACTGAAGAAATGGAGGAGTATGTCAACTCCCAAAGGCCACGTACCATATCGGCGGTAATACACCACACTATGGTGGCTTTTCGAATCAATTTCCAAACGGGGCTAAAAGAAATAATAAGCCCCCGGAAAACAAGGGTTCCAATGAGCCTAAGGGAAGGACAATGTCCAAAAGTCTCCTAAGGGCAACTCCAACAAAGCTAAAGAGAAGGGAGTTTACAAAGGTAAGAATAAACTCTGTCCTGAAGAGCTTGAGCGTTATCGTAAGGATAACCGGTGTTTCAAGTGCGGCGAACAAGGGCATGCGTACCGCGCTTGTCCCCAAAAGAACAACCGCCAAGATCCTCCTAGAGCTTCCTTGGTTGAAATCTAAGAGGAGGAGACTCACCAAACTCACCACAAAGGATCTCCTCTATGCCATGCTTGGGGAAAGGTAAGAGAACATGATGCTTTTATTCTCTTTGACCCTGGTTCTACTCACAATTTTATATCTATGGAGTTAGCCACCAAGCTAGGCATACAATCCTACGAGATGGGAGATGTCCTACCCGTAGACAGTGTCTTCAAGGGGCAAGAAGCTTCAGTCACTCCCTTAATTGGGAAATTGAGGCTTCATGTCCAAGGCTATGTGGACAAAGAGGACTTCTTTATCTCTCCTCTCAAGCATGAGGATGTAATCCTAGGGGTACCATGGTTTGACCGCCTGGCTGCCGATGTTAAATTTCCTAAAAGGAGAATCTCCTTTAAGTTCAGGGAAAAAGACATGTATATAGATGCTAAGGAAATGGGTAACACTATCCCCATTGTACATACACGAGCTTTCAACAAGTCAATAAAGATCTCTATTTCCGTGTACATGATTTTTGTTAAAGACTCTCAAAATGAACCTAATGCTTTAGCAAAAGAAAATAAAAGTAACCAAAAGGAACTAGATTATCCAATTTTCTCAAGGGGTTTCAAGATGTTTTTATTGACGACATCCCTTGTGAGCTACCTCCTAAACGAGGTAATGATGACCATGCAATCGAACTTCTTCCAGGAAGTTCACTGCCTAACAAACCTCCTTATAGAGTTTCTTAAGCTCAACAAGAGGAGATTATGCAGCAAGTGCATGAGTTAGTTGAGAAGGGTATGGTTAGGCCAAGCTCATCTCCATTTTGCTCACTTGTGCTATTAGTGCAAAAGAAAGACGGCACATATCGTATGTGTGTCGACTATAGAGCACTAAATAGGATCACTATCAAGAATAGGTTTCCTGTTCCATGGGTAGAAGACCTATTTGATAAGCTACAAGGATCGACCTACTTCAGTAGGATTGACCTAAAAAGTGGCTATCATCAAATAAGGATAGTTGATCAAGACATTGTAAAGACCGCATTTCGCACCACATTTGGTCTTTACCAATACATTGTCATGCCTTTTGGCTTGACCAATGCACCAGCCACATTCAACCGCTTGATGGAGAAGCTGTTCAAGCCTCATCAAACCTTCACTGGAGTGTTCTTTGATGATATTATCATCTACTCTAATTTATTGGAGGAACACAAGCAACACCTCCAGGTAATATTTCAAGTTTTGAGAGAGAATAAACTTTATGTTAATCGAAAGAAAAGTGAATTTTTCTTGCAAGAGATCCAGTATTTAGGTCATATTATCTCTCAAGATGGCATCCAAATGGATCCATCAAAGTTAGAGGTAATAAAAGGATGGCCTAAACCAAGGAATCTTCATGAACTAAGAAGCTTTATAGGTATGTGTGCATACTATAGACGCTTCATAGAAAAGTTCTCACAAATTGCGGGACCATTACATGACCTAACAAAGAAAAGCATTAGGTATACATGGTCTGCTAAGGAGAACAATGCTTTCGAAAAGCTTAAAGAAAAGCTTATCTCTCAACCTGTGCTTACACTACCGGATCTCTCAAAACCATTTGAGGTCCAATGTGATGCTTGTGGGGATTGCCTTGGAGCTGTTTTACTCCAAGAAGGGCATGCCATAGGCTATGAGAGTCGAAGGCTCGACCCTGTTGAGCAAGCTCTAGGCATATATGAAAAGGAACTCCTTGCAGTTCTACATGCCTTAGACTCATGGAAGCACTATTTATTGGGGACTCCTTTCATTCTGCGAACGGATCACCAAAGTCTTAAGTACTTCATGACGCAGACCAAGCTCTCCGACAAACAAATGAGGTGGGAAAATTTCGTTCGCAATTTCATTTTCATATTGCTCACATTGCTAGCAAGCATAATCAAGTAGCTGATGCACTCTCAAGACGGCCGAGAGTGAATGCGGTTTCCATAGCAACTAACAATGATCTATCTACAATGATAGATGAGTACGCTATTGATCCCGATTTTAGAGATGTGATTTCAGCCCTTGCATTAGGGAAGAAAGAAGAACCATTTACTTACAAGATGGTTATCTTCTCTATGGCAATAGACTATGCGTTACTAAGTCACTACGTGAGAAAGTAATGTATGAATCTCATGCTCCACCTTATTGGGGGCATAGAGGGATTCAGTCTACCTTAAAGGGAATTGAAACATATTTCTATTGGCCTACCATGAAAGTGAACATACAAGAGTATGTTTCTAAATGTGTGGTATGCCAAATAACAAAATTTGATAGAGGGAAGAAACTTGGATTGCTTCAACCCTTGCCAATCCCTAATGCACCATGGGAAAGCATATCCATGGATTTTATCTTTGGATTGCCTAAGTCTATCCATGGGAATAGGGAATATGGACGATAGTGGACAAGTTCAGTAAACAAGCTCATTTTATACCTGTCAAAAAGACTATCAAAGCCCATCAAATGGCAACCCTCTTCATTTCACAAATTTTCAAGTACCATGGCTTGCCAATGTCCATAGTGTTGGATAGAGATCCTAGAATGACCAGTAATTTCTGGAAGGGTCTCTTTGAGAATTTAGGGACAAGCCTAAACTTCTCTTCGGCCTATCATCCACAAACGGATGGCCAAAGTGAAATAGCTAACCTAACCATTCTCGATCTACTAAAAGCCTATGTAACGGAAGTAGATCAACGATCCCAATGGGAGAAGTACTTACCCTTAGTGGAGTATGCTTACAATAACACTATACATACTTCCACGGGAAAAGCACCTTTCAAGGTAATTGAGGGAAAATAAAAAAGTCCCTTGCTACTTAAGGTACATGGGAAGATCTTCGCTGCAGATGAGTATAGCCGAGACCTACAAGAATCTTTTCAAAAGATTAAGGATGCTATCTCTATCTCACAGCAAAGGCAAAAGGCTGCATCTGACAAGCACAGAAGAGCCCAAGCCTTTAAAGAAAACGATTGGGTCTTGTTAAAGTTTCCCAAGGCTCGATTAAGGCACACGACGGGCAAGAATCCTGCGGGCCACCAAAAGTACTATGCTAAACTAGCAAAAAGGTACTATGGTCCCTTCCAGATTCTTAAGACAATCAACGAGACGGCCTATCAACTCAAGTTGCCCAATCATTGGCTCATACACAATGCTTTTCATGTGAGACTATTAAAGCCTTACAAAGGAGAGCCACCTCAAGAACCAACTATTGAAGACCCACCGGAGATCGAGGACCAA